>NW_026087631.1:36276246-36872923 GCF_022539395.1 Myiozetetes cayanensis | reverse complement strand
TCCTCAGTGACACAAAAAAATGATGACACACATTTAAATGAACAGGATTTCTTCTGGTGCTCTTAATTCTCCAAAATATTCACTTTAGTACTGTGAAAGAAAACAGTAACTGTTTTCTAATTATATCTGTTTTATATTCAATATAGTCTGAATTAATGAACTGAATAAAAACCATATCATAGTTCTGAACTCCAAACTCAATCTTCTTGTTCACAAAACTGCAAAATATGAAGAGAGTTGCTAGGACAGTTTACTTAATCTAGCTTGTTAGTTACTCAAACGACAGCATCTGATATTCTAGGTTAACCAAAAACATAACTCCATAAGTAACAGATACGGTATCTGCTGCAGTTCAATCAAACAATTGTGCAAGCACTTAGAAACTCAAGACTCTTAATATTCTCTGTATTTTTCTGCAAAATATAGGATTTGTGCATCTCTTATCCCCCATATAAATACATGCAAAAAAACCCTGTCCCCACTTCTATTCATAGCAGAGAATTCCTTTTTTTCTTTCTGCACATGTGGCAGAAATACAAGCTAGTCTCTTGAAGATGAAAACATTCCACTTAAAACCTGGACAGACACAAGCCAGTTGAAAGGCCTCACTAACAGTGTGCTTCATATTTGAACCAGCAACTTCTCTTCGGCAGCAGAAAAACTTAGTCTCCTAGTCCAGCCACTTTTTTTTTTTTACAGAAGACTGAGAAGACTATCACAGCCAATAATGAAATTCAGCTTACTAGACACTGAGATGTGATTTAACCCAGCAAACACTACCAAAACAGGATAGTTTTAATGAGAAATATCCATGAATACTCATCACTCAACTTGGACAAATGACCAGAAAATTACTTCTACTTACTAAATTCTTCTGTGGTTTTCAGATTAAAGTTCCTAAGACCCTTTTATACTAAAGAGGTACACTTTGACCTTACCATAGCCAGCTTTTCTCCATAGTTTACAGGCACACATTTCTGCCCTTGTTCTGTAACAGCTTGACGGAGATCTGCCTTGTTTCCCACCATCATAATTGGAATATTCTCGTGTGTTGCATCCTGTAAAGAGAATTTTATTTCCTTATTGCTAGAACACACAAAATACAAAAAAGTAGCTAACATCATCACGTCACACATTTCTTTCCCAAAAAGTCTTGTACACTATCAGAAAAAGTTGACTCATTATGAAAGTTATGCTGAGAACTTTTTATAAATCATTCAATAAGTAAGCAGTCAGCTTAAATATCAGCCTGCAAAGACATGCTTCCCTTTCGTACAAGCCCTGCTTCCCAACAATTAATTTAATGTGTGTAGTTAATCTAACGGAATTAGTTATTGCATCCAAACGCTATATGACAAAATCACTGTGGCAAAAGTGACCAACTCCTATACCACAATTTTAAAAAATTGCTTTTAGAAGATAAACTAAATATTTTGCTTGCCACTTTCCTCCTATTAAACACCTTCAGCACAAAAACCTTTTGCTTTAAATGCAAATTCACATTCAAATAAAAAACCAAGAGTATTGGTTTAAAACACAAAGACTCCAAGGAATACTCAAGCCATCCACAAGAAGGTAACTGAAATAGGCACTCATGTTCATTTCCAAAGGAAATGAATGGGAAGAGTGTGATTCTACAAAAATCTTTTACACAAAGATGAATCATATTGCATGTTAACTGAATATGTCAGGATACATTTAGAACTTCAATGCAGGTTTTATTTCTATGAGAACCTGCAGTCTGGCTAACTACAATTTACAGATAATAAAATTTTATAAATAGTAAGTTTAACAATGCACTGAAACACAGCTTATAAACTGTATATACTTAAGGGTATTACCTCAATCATATCCACCCATTCTCTCACGTTAAGAAAGCTTTTTTCACATGTTACATCATATAGTAGTAAGACACCATCTGCTCTTCTGAAGTATGATTTAGCAATACTTCGGAATCTTTAGAAAAAAAAAAGATTTGCATAAGACCATATTATCAAAAAATAATTAAATTTAACATCACTGAGAAAGGAGCGTTTCTTAATTTCACTACTGAGTACAATTCTCTCCACATTCCAGGATGAGTTTTCTCATAGCTTCTTTTGTAAGTGGTTCTTAAAAACTGCTGATGCAGGTGTACAAGTGTTCCTTAAGGATCAAGAGGATTCTGTCCTAAACAACAACCAATATTTTGTATATCAAAACAATCTACAGTGTATCTATCACAGATAACCTTTTCTCGAGTTGTGCTGGGGAGGATTAGATTGTCTTTACTAAATGTCCTTTCTGAAAACATGGTTTGGCATTGGAATGAGCTGTCCAGGGAAGTGGCAGAATCGCCATCCCTGTAAGTGTTCACAAAGGCATGTGTGATTGTGGCTCCTGGGGACATGGTTCAGTGGTGAACACAGCAGTACTAAGTTAACAGCTGGACTCAATATGCTTAGAGGTCTTTTCCAAGCTTAATGGTTCTATAGTTCTATGACTCACTTACATATTACTTCCTAAATTGAGGGGGTTACTTTACTTCCTTTGATAAAAGATAAGAAACCAACAAAATTATTACAGGGATTAACTATCTTTGCATTGAACTTTACACAATGTACTTAACCAAGTACACCAATTTTGTAATTACACTGGATATTAAAATATTCTTCACAAATTTATTACCTCACAAATATTATTACAAATAATATTACAAATATTATTATGGAAGGAGAATGACCGGGCCACTACCTCCCTACTTCACATAATCACTCATTCAGGTAAAAGTAAGCACATACAGCCCAACAGAAATTTTGGTCAATGAACAGATTAAAGTGACTTCCAAGGTGCTAGATAAACCTCTTAGTAAGCCCCAAAGGCTGTCGGTAAAGAAGTAATGGCTCTCAAGCAAAGATGACATAGGACTTTGCGGAAACTTTATGTAATAATTTGAAGAATCCTGGATATATATTCAGCAATCTGTGAAGAGATTATGGCAAAATTCTAAAGTTTTTGGGAAGAAGTTTTCATATCCTAAATACAATGCAAATCAGGACCAGGTTTTTCAAAGAGGAGAAGAAAGGAGAGGAGGGTGAAGGGAAAGGAATCTCTAAGAAAAAGCCTGCTTAAAAATACAAATGTGTAAGGACAAAGTAAGCTAAAGACTAAAAGTAGAAAAAAATTGTGCATCTACTCCATCTTTTTGCATTGCAAAAGAGGGACACATAGATTTAATTAATTAATCCTGTGGTGAACCTTAACTACTTCCCTCTGTGGAGAAAAAGGATTACTTCAAGCACCACCAAAGCTAACAAAAAAACTTTCCACCTGTCTTGGAGTCTCAGCAGAGAAAAATCACATCTGTTTATAGACATTTACATATGGCCATATTGACTTGCTATAGGACCATACAATTAGCAGATTTTTTTTCATCCAGACAAAAAAAGGCAAATTACTTTTACAAACAAAAAAATTGAGATTAGAGAAGTACAAAGGATCACTAACCTCTCCTGCCCCGCCGTATCCCACAGTTGCAGCACTGTAGGTTCTCCATCAACAATTAATCTTTTCATTTGAAAATCCACACCTGAAAAAAATCATGTGTATAGTCTAACAAAAAACATCAATAATCTTTTAAAAAACACAGAAAATGAAAAGTTACATGCTATATACAACAGTTATTTCAAAATTCATCTCTTTTAATAGGTTATGAGATATCAGTTGTTCACATGCTTTAAAACTGCAGTAATCCCCTTAATGTATCTGTCTTTAGAAAAGCATTTCAAAAAACATTTTGCCCAAGCATTTTCCCAGAAACATTGATACAAACTGCATCCTGAACAGCGAACAAAATATCTCTTTTTTTTGCTAAACAGTTTTATCAAAGAAATTAAAAAAAATTATAAAACAGACTTTACTTCAAACGTCAAGGAGGAAAAAGATAAATTGGAGAAAAAAATCCTGACTCAGAGGTAATAAAACAAATATATAACTATGAATCAATCGGAAGACAAAAATTTAGTCTGCCGAACTGTTACGATGAGTTTTTTAGTTGACAGCTACAATAGTATACAAAAGATGTCAGTCAGAAATCCCTCTAGCTGTATTCAAACCACAGCTTCAGTAACACTTTGAAGAAATTGAGACAACAATTATTATGAAAGGATGTTATGAAATACTAATGGAATAGGAAAGAGCTGAGAAAACAGGAAAGCAATGAAATATGCAAAAAGGTTCATATAAACACTAAAATTTCCTTATACCGAAATTCTCTTTTCCAGTGCTTTGTGTTGTTCAGAAACAGGCTTTGTAAAGAAAAACTGAATTAGGCTGGTACCCTACAAACCTACAAACAACTCTTAGGCACTGCTAAGCTTTAGTACTCAATTAGGTCTCCTAGCCTAAGAAGCTGTGTCTGTATACGCAGGTAACTGTAGCAATCAACCACAAATGGAATCTTTTCACCCACTTCTGCAAAACAGCAAAGAAATTCACTTAAATATTTTAAAAATAACAACAACTATACCCAGAGTTGCACTGGTATTGCCTCGAAATTCATTCTTGCAAAGTCTCATAAGGAAACTGGATTTTCCCACTGCTGCATCTCCAGCAAGAACAATCTTGTAAGCCTTCTCTGAACTGGGGTATTTTGGAGTGCATTCGGCTGTATCTGACTGAAAATAAAAATAATCACTCTATTGCAACTATATAGAAAGTAGTTTCTGTGTATCACTCTTTTCCCTTTTTCCCCTAAATAACTGATTACCTGGGGAGTGAGAGCAGATATGTATTTCCTTGTTGAAGCAATTGAGCTGCTTCGACTTACTGGTCGTGAGGGCTTCCAGTCTAATACTGCAGTGCTGTTATCAGGACTGTATGCTTCTTCATCCCTGATCTCTGGAACCTGAAAGTACAAATTAGCTCTCTGGTGAGAAAAGTACAGCTTTTTGGAAAGGCACAGCCAAGATTCGTTAAAACATTTGTTTTAACAGTTTAGATTAAACCGATATGAATGACCAAATACAGCTGTGCAATTCCAATCAAAATACTGTGATTATTCTGTTCTTATTCATATTTGCTGTTTACTATAGCCTACATACTGTCCTTAATCATGTTTACATTTTGGTATATATTCTTTCAGTACTCTTTCTGATAGAGCAAATTAATTTCCATATGAAAATTTCAGCTTAAAAAGTTACAATTAAAAAATACTTTATTTCCATACCTATTTTACAAATATTAAGAATTTACCTCCAAGACATTACTCTCTATGATATTACTACTCAAGCTAAACTAAATACAGCACCACTGTATCAACACTATTCATAGAATAGTCTCCACAAACAGAGATTAAATGTCTCTACTAAACACACAGCAAAGGAGCTGCCTTAAAAAACCCCATGTTCTACTGTGTTTGATACTACTCTTGATATGTTGTCATCACTAAATCTTTCCATTTTGCTAACAATAAAATAGGCATAACACCTTACATTTTTAAATTCTCTGAGACTTGGCATTAAAGTGAATATATGCACCAACAGTATTCTTCTTTCTCATATATGCTTTTTTCCTTCACTGCCACAGCATACCAAGAGGAAGTGACTGGGAAACTGTTTTACTTCTACAGTGTCTGCGTTTTTATCACTAGAAAATGAGCTCCTCTCTCCAAACTGTTTAACAACCTTAAAAAACCATGTATAGTTCAAAAATAAAGCTACTACCTCAGAAATCTAACAGAAAATGTAAAACCAAACATTTTAAAGAGAACTAAATACTGCATTTTCCAAAACAATTTTACTTATCTTATGTGAATACATATAACTCAAATACTTATTTTAACTGCCCCATGGAGAAAGATACACTTTATCTTAAAAAACAGGAACCTAATTTTGTCTCCAATCAAAGGTCTTTCTCAGAGAAGGAATAAATCTGGCACTTACGTCTGTATCAGAAGCATCACCACCAAAGCCTTCTTGCATACACTGTGACCTTTGAAAAATCCTTTGATGCCTGTATTCCACTTCTGAATCATACTCATTTGAATCCCTCAGGGTAGACAAACCACTGTCAAAACAGCTCTCAGGTAAGCTGTCAACTTCACAGTTTATCCTTTGCATAGGATCACAAAGGGCTAAAGAATCAAAATCTTCATCCACACAAGACGAACGAGATGATCTAATAGGAAAATATTGGAGGAGAAAAGAATAAGTTACTTCACAATTGTTTTTCCCAACAAAATCTGAGACATTCTGAAACAGATGATTCTTAGAAATGCTGATGCTAAATTAAAGACATACGTCAAGCCTATCTTGCCCTTATAAAGAATTTCCTTGTCAATCTTATCTCTTAGGATGCTCAGATTAAATTATTTAATCTATGTTGTTGATGATGACTTCCCATGTTTCAGTATGTCTACTTATTAATTAAAAAAACCTGTTTAAAAACATTCAGAAAAATTACACACTATGAAGACATCAAAGGCAGAAAATTACAGACAATGGTTTAGCTAATTTTTGGCCTATTCTAAGCCATAAAATGACCTTGACACACTGTGTCTCATTTAAACGATTGCATTTGCTCACAGAGGCACATGCTAATAAGGAACAGCTATGAATACAGAAAAGGGAGTAACCAAGCTCAGGAGATCAGTAATGGTGGAAGAAGTCAGTGAAAAACATTTTCTTACAATTTGGTAAGCTACGTAAAACCTAAGATTTTACACAGAAGTCCTTTCTTTTCCCTCACCCCTCCTTCAAAGGCTTTTTTGTTTCCATTTTGGATGCTGTAATATATATAAATGCTTTAATGGAATCAGCAATGCCAGTACGGCTTACAGGGAACAAAAAGCTTTTTTATATGTAAATAAAACTACATAAAAGAAAGATTAATAGAGTGAATCTTAAAATAATCAATCTCACAAAAAAAAGTATGATGGTTACAATCATTATTGTGTTTCTGCAGCAAGACAGGAATAGGTACAAATTACAGTGAGGTAAAGAAGGTCTTCAAGTCACAGCAGAGAAGACAGAAACAGTATGGCTTTGCTGCATTGGGAATGGATGTGAGGCACTGAACTGCTAAAACAGACAAGGTCAGCATCAATACTTGTAAAATTACCTTGGTCCCAGAGGGACTGAGACCTCCCAACATGATGGTACAGCACAGCATAGTACAGTGGGGAGAACACCAAATTATGAAGGAGTTACTGAGTCGAATTCCTGCACGTGACAGGGGCATCACTGTTCCATGCAATAAAATTCAGAACTATCTAATTTACATCCCTTAAGGCTAAAGAATAATCATGTGAATGAATGTGATCTTTGCTTTAGACTATCACAGCATACATGCTCTTTGCATTTATGCACCTACAGGTCTATACCAAATCACTGAAATAAAGAAGAGTGTACACTATAACAAAGTTAAGCTTGTCAGGCATTCACTGAAATAAAGGTCTTTAGTAGCAAATTTTCAACCTCACTGAACCATGAATTCAATGCTGGGAATTTCATACATGCTTAAAGCAAGGTAGACCAAGATGTGGGTTACAGATAAAAAAAAGAAAAAACAAACTGCTTCAAATATGTTACAATGCAAATCAATAGCTCTTAATGCTGATCTGCTGTCCGGAGATGAAGTACTAAAAACAAACTTTCTGTCACATCTGTTAAGAGTGAGTTTTATTTCTACTACATAAGCTTTCTTCTAAAGTAGCTTGTATTTCTCACTTTTCTGGAAATGCAAGGATTGCACTCCTTCAGAAAATTACTCAATGTAATGTGTAACTTAGTAGTGGATGCCTTTCAAAATTTGCAGAGGGTCCAAACAGAGAGGAACTGGGAAGAAGAGCAGAAGAAGTAAAGTTTCCAAGAAGCAAAACTTCAGAGCCAGCAAACACATCTCACATAGAGACAGTACCCCTTTCCAAGATACTCTTCTCTTGTAAATGTAAACGTAAATGTAAGATACAGACTACTAAGAACTCTATCAGAGATCTCTCCAAGGTTTAGAGTACCACTGAAAGAAAAAGAAGACAAAATAATCTATCAACTGAGTAAGGACACACATTTTTGCTGGCAGATCTGTTTTTTTAAAAAAAGTGTAAAGGGTAGCATGGTTTATAGTACTTGGGGTTGGCTCCATTGCCCAGTATCTTGTGTCTTTGCAATGATCTGAGGAAGGTCTGATCAATGACATGTATCCAGTAAGCACAAAAATAAATACCTCTGACCATTTGATATTTGCATTCAGATATCTTACTGTTCTCTGTGACTTTTACCACACTAATAGCCGAGCGCACTCACTGCTCTGGCATGTCAGTGTGAGATGAGGGTGTTTTTCCTTTTGAAGAATTAGGTCCACATTTGTAAAAATTACTACATGGGAAAACCAGACACACAGGCTGAACATACAACCAAAAGCATTTTATTTCTTAAGTACTGAATAAGCTAGGTAACAGCGGTCCTCAGAAGTTTTTTGTAGCTTCTTGGGGACAAGGAGGGGAGATCAAGAATCAAACTAGAATCAAAACAATCCAAAACCAACAAGAGGTTGTCTGAACTCTCCATAAATTCATGATTTGCACTGAGAAGAGTTTTCCCGAGCTTTCTGAATTAAAAAGATTCCTATTGACTTCAGTATACTTTGGGTGTTATGTTAAGGTCCCAAATTCCTTCTAATTTAGACAAAATTACTCTCTCTGTTATTTGACAACAATTTGTTCTACTACGACAAGTGTCATACCCTAGTCATTTTTAACTTAACAAAAGCCTGGCTTACCTGTCATACCGTGGATTTAAAGGAGAATGTCCACCATTAAATTTAGGACTGCTTCTAGAATTGGTACTTCCTGGTGAGGTGTTTGCTAACCGCTGCAACAGATACGTAACAAATGTATAGTAAGTTTGATAAACAGAGTGAAAGCATCCAGATCTGTTGTGAAAAAAATGTGCATCATCAAAGTGAGAAATGTGTATTTTAATATGTATTTAACTACTTACATTTAATTAAACCTCATGCTTTATATAGGGATGAGTGTCAAAAGGTCTATTACATATAAAATTTAGGCCCTACTGCTGCCTTAATACTGAACCTACTAAACACATTCAATCACAAAAGACAATGGAAAGTCCAAGAAGATTATTTTATTGACTACACCTGAAGATTCTGAATTGCTAAAGCTTGAAAAGTAGTATTTAGAACAAGGCACATTGACTACTAAATTAAAAATAAAATGGAAATGTCACTGGTTGAGCTAGTTTCAGTAGAGCTACCTCTAATAGTTCTTGAGAGAGATAGTGAAGGAAAGGTCTCAACTGATACTAGGTGACAGAGTATTCTGTACATTCTGTCATGCCTCTAAACATTTATTCACTGGAAACAGTTTCTTCTGTGTTCTCTGTAATATGCTCCCTTTTGTTTCCGGGCATGACAGAAGGAAATCGTATCTCTTGTTGCATCTGTAGTGAGTATCTAGTAGCTTGTATCAGCAAAAAAAAGCACTCATGGTCGTTGGCACGGAACACTGGAAACAGGCAATGACCCTTATCTTCCTCCTTCCTGTCCAGTATTGTCTTTGTGGGCCCATTATTCAGGCCCCAAGCTTATAAAAAAGTTAGTTGCTTTACTCATGATGCTCAGTCATTAGCTTTAGAGTTTCACAACTGGAAGATGGCAGTGTAGAGTAGGTTTTTTGTTACTTTCAAACCCTCCTTTCTCTGTTTTTGAGGATGTCCGGTTACACCTGTTATAACAGATTCCCATGGAGTTGAAATAGTCCAAAAGGATTTGACTAAGGTCTCTGTTATCAGTAGTCCCTGCTATTTATTTTCCCGGTGCCTGGAAAAAAGTTCAGGTTAGGAGAAGACCTTGCTACTGAGAAAGGGCAGTTTTCTGAAAAAGTGTATTTTCAGTGGTAGGCAACTCAATACAAACACATTCCTTTAGTGCAAGAAAAACCACTAATTTATTCACATCATTACATACATCTGATCACAGCATAATAAAAAAATCAGTACTTTTCAAAGCATCTCAGAAAGCAGTTGTGCTCCAACAAAACCCCATTATTTCACAATGCACTAGTAAAATCTAACAAAATTCAACTACACAAGAGTATTCCCACAGTGAGTTCACTGAATAAAACTCAGATTTTTCTGACACCCACTGAAGTATCAATTTAAATTTGGGTTGTTAATTCTTACACCTTCTAGTATAATGTAACAAAATCATAAATACATACCAATGATCTGTTGTACTTGCTGAAACTGTTTTCAAGTGCACTTCTTAAACCATCATTACTGTCATGTAACTTTCTATTAGCTGATCTAATAAGGAAACACAGTTTAACTTGCAGGAGTGTAGAGAAAACTTGAAAATTATGTAACTTATCACAAAGAAATACTGAATAAGACTTATCAAAAAACCCTTTTTTTTTTCTTTTGGTAAACACTAAAGAATAACATGAAACTATAAATGCTGACAAATACTCAAACAGATCATTATATGTGGAAAAGCCACAGTGAAGTTTAGCCCCCAGAGCAGCTTAGGAGACCCGTTTTCACTTCTGCAGCATGGTCTCTGGTTCGCTGAGTGGAAAAAAACTGTAGAAATGGTCACCAAAAAACAACAAACAAACAAAAAAACCCACAACCAACAACAACAAAAAAAACACTAGTACAGTCATTTCTGTACAAAGTGACTGCCCTCTAAATATTGCTGAGGTGACTGTATGGACAAATGTGATTCATCAACTTGAAATAATTTTTTTAGGATAAGAAATTAAATAAAGATATTAAAAAAATCTATTCATTGTGACCCTCCTTGAAAGCAAAAATTTGTGCATCTCTTGTATAATACTCCACAAACGTAGTACTTTCCAGACAAAAATAAGACAGAAAGTTACTGGAGAAGCGAAGGCAATAAAAAAAAAAGGAGCCAGGCAATAATTTTTATGATAGTATGGATAGACTAAAATCTCATTCAGCTTATCATAAAGAAATTTATTTGGGCTAAGAAAAAAAAAATAAATGAGGAGTTTGTGTCTCAGTAACACAGTGGTCTTACTAGCACAGTAACATCTACAACAACTGAGCACAATACCTTCCATGACAATTGAGGCCATTTTAATATTTTCACTGTGTACTTTTTTCCAAAACTCAACGCACTCTTTTGCATTAAAAATATTTACCCCCACATGCGTTGGGACAAAATTTGATAATAAAAAACTGAATTACTTAAAACTTACTGCAGTATTTCAATTTGTCTTTCCAGATTATCTCTATCTTCAGTATACTCACGGATAATTTCTAGGTCTCTGGAAAAAAAAAAACAAAACAACAAACACCAAGCTTAAACAAAATTGTACCTTACAGGATATCTTTTTTATTTTTAATTTTTATAATACTGCTTTTGGTAGAGTTTACATTTATGCTGACAGATGTTGAAAGCAGTTTTATGCAAAGTAAGATCACTTGGTGACTTAATTGATCTCTGCCATTGTAACTCAACAAAGACTGAAAAAAAAAAAAGTAGTAACTAGAAGAAGTTCTCATTCACTTTACAAAAAAATGCTTGAGACTGATATGGAAGGCTTCCAAAACTATTCTCCCTAATATTCAAACAGATATTAATCTGAGTGCATCCCATGGAGAAAAAAAAAAAATTGGCTGACACTGCACTCTTATTTCATTTCTAACTGAGGTCTCACTAAAATCAACAGACGTTCTTGCAAAATTATGAGAATTTGCATCATATCCAAAATTTGCTGTTTCAGAAACAAGAAAAGCGAAGAGCAGTGATGGTATGGTGTCAAATGTGTACTTGCCCTTTATGGTAAATTTAGAAAAAAACAACTGCATACATAACAACTACACTAGAGAGCAGATTTTTTTCCCCAGTGAAAATTATCATGTAAAAGTAACTTACCTCTCAGTGTTCAAAGACTGATCTGCATACTCGCTTTTCAAGCTATCTAATTCACTCTGTAGAAAAGCTATATTTGTCTGCGCTTCTAAAAGATCTTTCTTAAGTTTCTGATTTTCCTTTAAGAAAGAAAGATATTAGATGTTAGATGTCATAGTCACCTCCACAAAATGTTGATAAATTAAAATGATAAAATAAACACCATCAAAATTACACCAAAGTGAAACACACTAAAATCTTGGCAAAGAGGGGGAAAGAAAGAACACCGAATCAACAGAGAAGTCGGTAACTAACATGCAAAAACCTTTGAATTTTTATTTTTCATTTCAGTTACACAAAAAGGGGACTATATAGTCTCAAGCCATTTCTAAATGTTATATATAGAATGTGTATGCATTTAAATAGAACAGGTACTCTTCCAACTTAAAGGATCTCACAGACTTATCAATTACTTTAAAAGTTTACTTTGAAGCTTACCACTATTAAATGTAAAAAAAAAAATCACAAAAAACAACAAAACAAAAACAAACCAAAACAAAAACCAACCAACCAAATGAAAACACAAAAAAAAACCAGGAAAAACCAACAACAACCCAAAAAAAAAAAACAAAAACAAAAACAAAACCAAAAAGAACACACCACCACAAAAATCTGCACTGCAGAGACTAAAATTGAGGCTAGATTAAAATGTTAATGATAATAATCTCTTACCAGGAACATATCATGCATTCTTTTTCTCAGTTCACCCACATCTTCCCTGTGATTTACATTTTTGGATTGTTCCTCCAGCTAGACAGATTAAAAATGAACAATTAATGTATTTGATTGTTCTGATTCAAAGCACACAAAAACTAATGGAAATCACATTAAGTAACCCCTGAGAGGTTTTACAGCTACTTAAGTTTTTAAGAGTTACGAGTTTTGCCATCTGTGCTGGCAGGCAGCATTACTCAAATAATCCCTGGTTTTCTAAAAAATTTTTAATTAATAATTAAAAAATGTTTAATGAGAATTTTGCTCACCCACTTTTTAAAATATGCATAACTAGTGACACAGAAGTCAACTGTTGGGAAGATACCAACAGGTGTATTCCCACTAAGTTAAAAAAAAATTATAAAGAATTATTACTACCTCAGCTGTGTAGTATTTGTACTACAACCTCTCATGTTTCTTATGAGAAATTTCTATTTCTATAAACGCTCTTTCAAGTTCAATTCAATATAAAGAATGAAAAAATATATCCATATTGGTTGCTATAATTCTGCTAAAATTTACAGCAAAAACTAATGTCAAAATTAAGCCCAAATTACAAAATATCCCAAAGCAATCTCATATCTGAGATTTCAGTTTGCCTTACTACTAGGTATCAAATTAAAAGATCAGATTGGAGTTGGGTTCTAAGGGGTACTATTTTACTGTAAATTACTATATTTGGGTTGCCAATTTCATTTAAATCTATAAATTGTAAATGCTTAGAGGCAATATGTTGGATTATTTCTAATGTACCAAATACAAGATCAGGTAACTGCAAAGTTAAAAACTTGATGGACACTTGATGGACCTAGAAAATTTTTCAACAACAGAATTTGGATAACAGTTACTCCCTTTCCTAAGTATTTCAACAAATTACTGAAAATAATCTGCAGTTGCCATTCCCTAATATACATTAGGTTAAAAACTTATAATTATGATTATCCATCTTGAGGGAAGTACTTCAAGGTCAAAATCTTTTAAAACACTTCAAAATCTCACCAGACTTCAACTCACTCACCTTTTTAAGCTTTTTTATTGTCACCTGAAGATCCCCAACTTCAGTATCATACTGGCGCTTCAGCTCATTTAGTGCTTCTTCAGCTTTTCGCTTCTCCTGCAATATTTTCAATTTCATTTGAAGTTGAGATAGGTTTCAAAGGTTTATTAAAAACTTCATTCATTTTGCAAACCACCCTTAAATTAATGTGTCCAATTTTGTCTTTCCATTGTGTCAACCTGTCCCTTCCTTAGGATCCACAGATTTTGCTTCTGTAATTGCAGTGGTAAGGTGGAAGCTAAGATATGAGTCAATTCAGTGTTACTCATGTCTCTTGTGCTTAATGTTCCCAATGTCTTAGAAAAGAATAAATAAAAAACAACCTGAAAAAGTGATCAAATTTTATTTGTACATACATATAAGTGTATAGTGCATATACAGATGAATACATACACACCCATGCACAAATTGGGTCATTATGTTCTTTTCTCAAAGCAGTCTTCTATTGCTCAGCATACAATAATAATAATAATAAATAAATAATGGCCAGTCTTCGCGAGCGAAGATCTGGGGAAGGTCTTTACACCTTCCAGCCTGCGCATTGGATTTTTTAGGTGAGACACAGTGTGCGCGGAACTGAGCCCACCCTTTAATCCTAAGGTTCATCTGCCGGGGCCAAGCGAGCTTGGACGGTGGCAGCGAGGTCCTTAGGACGTAGGTGGGTTGCCTTTAAGGGCTAACGAGCTCCACCTGCCCGGGAGTGGCCCTGACCGGGAATCGAACCCGGGTCTCCGCGGTGATAGCGCGGCGCCTTTACCCCCTAGACCACCAGGGGCTCCTTCAGCATACAATGTGCTAGTAATAATACTACCATGCCACCATCACTTAGTTTTTTATTTGGGCTTTTCTCTTAAATTTTTTTGCTCCCAAGTGTTGGGATGTTACAGGGCCATGTCAGTAAAAGGTAAGCAGATAACAGTATCTTTAGTTTCATATGGTGCTCAACCTGAATATCAGTATCTTAATACAATATATCAGAAAGTCTGAATATCAAACCAAGTACACTATTCTGAGTTTTATTTTAATCAGAACAGAGAGATTTTGAAGAGAGGCTACATCAGCCACAATGAAAAGAATGGTATGTGTGGCATGCTATAAATGAATATGTGTTTAACTCACTTCAGTCACTCCCCAGGGACTTCAGTGCAGTTTCACAACACAAGAAACCAGAATGCAGCAGTGACTAGTGGTGCCAAAGAGACAGGTTGAGTTTTCACATGGAAAAGACAGACATGGACTTTGCTCAGAATTCAGTGCTTTCCTGTAGGTGATGCTGAAATCCATGTGTTAAAACAGTAATCAAAGTAATCCGTTTAAGCTGGATTCCCCTCTTGTTGGCAACTCTATAGGACTTCTCAGTATTGTTTGGTAAATATTTGTTTCCCTTGAAGCAACAAAATACAGGATAGGTTCTGCAGAGGCAGGTGTTCTGGTAGCATGAGTGAGATCACTCTGACAAACAATAGCCTTGATTACAGGCATTAAGATTAATGGCTTAGCACAATCCCACAAAGCAAATAACTTAACATTTACTCTCAGGGCGTTTTACTAGGTGGAGTATATGGAGCTACAAGGGAACACCGAGGAGTGAAAATAAAAAAAAAAGTGTGAGAAACAACAGGTCATCTTTCATACCTAGAGGTAGATGTGAACAGTGAACTTGGTGTCAATTCGAGGACTTTTTAGAATGAGAATACAGACTAGAAGTGGGTAACGTAGAAGATGTACTTTTGCTTAATGCAAGTACATAACTGTAGATGTTCTCAGAGTTAGAAAATGCACACATCCTAGTCATCTTTTCACAGCAATGAAAAAGTCTTAAGGGTTTTTTTCAGCAATTTATTGGTTTTTGAGAAATAGCAATTTTCCAGAGAAAATGTATTTGTTTTCCAAAAATAACTGCTTAGTCTCTCTGGAAATGAACATTTATCTCTACTAGGAGATGCATTACCAGTAGTTAAACATATTACAACACACTTTTTTTGTAGTGGTGATACCTTTATTAACATTTTTATGCCACTATATTTTGTTTCTAGGAAAACAATTGACTTTTATGGTTTGGTATGAGTGCTTTCTCTCGTATAAAAGAATATGCCATTTGAAGCAAATCTATCAGAATACCATTTACCTTCACAGATCAATTACTGTGAACTACTTAAAATCAACAGGTTGGCAGAAAGCACTTTGTTCCTTCTGATTCTGAAAATGCTCTGTGAAAGAACCCATAGCAAACCTATACAGACATTCAGTATATTGTGTGTCCTACTGAGCAATAATTATGCCCATGGTATATGTTTTAATTAATGCATATCTTATGTCCACATTAAAACATTCTCACAAACTGTTATGCATATTGTAAAGTTAGGTTCATCTTATATTAATTTAGTAACAGTTCAAAACGGAGCAGACAACTGGTTTTGCTGCTTTGAACACAGTCACATGTGATTCTAATCCATCTTTCAGTGGGTAAGGACAAGAGGATTTTTGTACTTTTCCATCAAGACTGCCAGTTCTTTGAAACAGCAGCTAAAACTCAAGCACATCAAAACAGATTTTCCCATCAATTTTGGGAGGTGGCAGGCCCTCACACACTGTTATCACAATTACCCTCTCTTAAGTCCATAACTCTATAAAACATAGTTGGAGGATGAGAATGGAGGAAAGCAAGATCATTGCTCCAGGAAGATACATAAATTAGGACTAAATGATCTAAGCACTAAATTCTACATAATTTCACCTATTAGTTTCCATTCCTTTATGGTGAAAGATCTTTTTCTCCAATTTGCTTGCAGTATTGGTCTCAGAAAGAAAATCCCCTCAGCCAGCATATTCTCATAAAAGAGAAAGACACTTTTTTCTTGGTTTTCTTTACATCGGAGCAGACGTTCCTCTTTGGGAAAGCATTAAGAGCATTCATTTTTTACCTCATGGATAGCTTCTTTTCATCCAGGTCCTGCTCTCAGCAGCTTTGAGTTAGCTCATCAGGACCAAAACCACACCTGGCCATCAATCCTGCTTAAGACCACTGAGAGCTTATTAATTATGAAATTCTGTAAATATAAATTACTCACTTCCTTTTTAACTTTATGCTCTGCAGCCTGTATCCGTTGTTCCATCTCTTCCTCTAGCTCACTGAGCTGAACTGCTGCTTTCTCCTGAGCTCTAAAATTTAAAAAAAATATACTCTTAGCAATTGCCCTCTGGTTTGACAGAAACACTGTGTGAAACACACCTGCTTACCTCTACTGAAACAAATTAGACAGCCGTATATGGAAACTCTCTAACACTGCCCCCTTGAAGCTGATGTGCCTGGGAACCAGAATCCCAAATTACTTTGAGGAGACAGGCAAATTAGATTTTAAATAGTAGCTGACAGATGATGATTAGCATGAAATACATCATATCTGCATTTTTAAAATTAAGTTACAGAGATAAAAGGCCCCTCAGATTATCCCATGAAGAGATTTCAGAAGGGTAACTGCAGCAACGTGCATCACCCACACACACAGGTTCTCTGTCCCGAGCTAATCTGTTTGGTTGTGGCAGTAATTACGTAAGACTGGAAATGCCAAGTAGTTAAAATAGGTAAATGCACTCCTTGAAGCTCAAGAAGCAAAAATACAGTTTCTAAAATGAAAGTATAATGGACATGTATAATAACACTCAAAGATGCAGCCAATCAGGAGGAGTCAAAACGTTTTAAGACATTCAATATAACAATGGGGTCTACAAAAATTTGGGCCAGGACTTACCAAAGTATGAACACAGAACCCTCTGCATGCTGCTACATGTGCTGATGCACAACTGCACACATATAAAGTAACTTTTGAACTTGATTTATGGAAATACTTTGCCTGGCTTATTTTGGTATTAACTCTCAGTAGTTTAAGCTAATGAAGCACGATAGAGAAAAAAAGAAATTGCAGAACTGAACTAGAAACAAAACTCACTATACCTTTTTACCGCTATGGCCAAAGTTTCCATCTCTGTGCTTTGAAGTTTGATCTCCCGGATGAAGTTCTTAATTACATGCTCGTATGACTGGATTAATCTTGGTTCCGCTATGTGTATGTTCTGATACAGAACACTGACCTGCTCTTGCCTGAAAATGAGAGATACCATTTTAATGCACTTATTTGGAACAATGTTCTACTACAGGTTTGAAAAATTTACTGCAAATCAAGATGGAAAAACTCTTTGCCTAGTTTTAAAATTTAGCAAGGTAGATAAGGACTTTGAACATTCAGCACAGTATGTCTCAATTCTTCTACGTTATGTTTACTGTTTCCACTTCTCTACTTTCATATAGCTACTGAAAAAAAAAAATTCATAGTAGGAGAATTGCTAACACATGACACATTTCATAACTTCCTAGCACTTCAGTAGTTATCTTTCAGAGCTGTAAACTGCTCACCAAAACAGGTAATAAACTATTCCAGAATAGTTTCAAATTTTAGACAGAAGTAGACACTGCTCTTATCCAGAAATAGCTACTGAAGGATGTCACTTGTTCAAAGAGTGTAAATATACACACATTCTTTTAAATGAGTTGCATGTAAAATAGAAATAGCACTAGCCACAGTGAGGTGGCCAGTTTATCAGTCTTTCAAGGCAGACAAATTCAGCACAATCTAAAACATAAAAAAGTTTTAGTCAGCATACATGATTTTTAGAAATATGAAATGTAAACATGATACAAACATCTGTGTTCTGCAATTTTCTATCTCCCTTTTAGTTTCACAAAAAATATGCTTACTAGTAACATTGTTTCTTAGAAAGGAGGCAAACAGTAGGAAAATTACTTCTTACTTGACCTTAACATAAAAGATTTGTTAATTAAGCAAACGTTTTCATGACTTGTCTCGCAGGTCATTGAAACAGGATTGGATCTTCAAGGACCTATATAATTATATATAACATATATAACTATATAACATGCACAGTACCAGAGACTTCCTACCATAGAAATTATTAATGGAGTAGCAAAATTGAAGGTTCAGTGTCTTACACTGATGGGAGTAGAGAAACAATTAGACTGTGCTCACTATACTTTGTTCCAGGAATAGAACACATTTGCAGTGGAATACTGCAATGTACTTCCACAACTTTCATTCTCTTAACAAGAATGTCACACCCACAGCCACTCCCTCTTCCAGCTTCTTCTAAACACTGTCTGAGTATGCAGGGGATGCCATAAGGAAGGCCAAGGCCTACATCAGCAGGAAAAGGAAAATTAGGGAAAATCTGAGGCCACTGATGAATCAGATGAGCACATCCTAGTAAAGTAAGACAGAGAGAAGGCAGAATTACTGAATGCTGTATTTTCCTCAGTTCTTACTGCTGAGGCCAGTCCACAGGCATACCAGACCTTGGAGGTAAGAAAAGGCTGGAGAAAGGAAGAATTCCCCTTGGTCACAGAGGGTTGAGTTAGAGATGGTCTAGGTAGACGTAACACTGTAAATCCATGGGCCCTGATGGGATGCACCCACCAGGGCTGATGAAGCCGGCAGGTGTTTTTGCTAAGCCAGCCTCCATCACCCTTTAAAAATCACAGAAAACAGGAGAGGTGCCTGATAACTGGTGAAAAGTCAATATTACTCCCATCTTCAAAAGGGGCCAGAAGGAGGACCCAGAAAACTATAGCCAGTCAGCCTTCACCTCAGTCCCTGGAAAGGTCATGTAACAGAAACTCCCAGAGGTCATCACCAACCATGCTGAAGAAAAGGTCATAAGAAGTAGTCAGCATGGATTCAACAAGAGGAAATCCTGCTTGACCAATCTTACAGACTTCTATGATGGCATGGCAGGACAGGTCAGCAAGAGCAGAGCAGGGGATGTTTTCTGCCTTGACTTCAGCAAGGCTTTTGACACTGTCTCCTACAACATCCTTGTAGGTAAACTCAGGACATGGGTTAAATGAATAGACTGTGAGGTGGATCAAGAATGGTAGAACTCAGAGGATTGTGATCAGAGGAACAGAATCCAGTTGGAGGCCTGCAGTCAGTGGTGTTCCCCAAGGATCAGTACTGCTTTGAGCCTTGTTCAACTTGTTTATCAGCAACCTGCATGAATGGATGGAATGTAGCCTGAGCAAGTTTGCTGACAATATGAAACTGGGAGGAGTGGTTGATATGAAAGTGGGGGGAGTGGTTGATACACCTGAAGGCTGTGCTGCCATTCAGTGGGACCTTGAGAGGCTGGAGAGTTGGGCAGAGAGAAACTAAAGTGGTTCAACAGCCAAACGTAGGGTCCTGCACCTGGGGAGGAATAACCCCAAGAGACTGCAAAAGTTGGGCCTATTTAGTCTAGAGAAGACTGAGAGGGGATCTTATCAATACCTACAAATGTCTCAAAGGCAGATGTCAAGAGGATGGTGCCAGACTCTTTTCAGCAGTGCTCAGTGACAAGATGAGGAGTAATAGCCATAAAATAGAACACAAAAATTTCCACCTCCATGAGAAAAGATTTATTTGTGTTGAGAGTGGCAGAGCATTGGAACAGGCTGCCCAGGGAGTTTGTGGAGTCTCATTCTGTGGAGACGTTAAAAATCCATGTGGATATGTTCCTATGTAACCTTCTGTAGATGAGCCTGCTTTGGAAGGGGGTTGGACTAGATGATCTCCAGAGGTCCCTTCCAATTCTAACAATTCAGTGATTCTTTTCAAAGTATATGCAAACATACATTCCCAAATTGAAGCTAGTAATCAGTACATCCATGCTGCTCAGCCTTACACCTAAATCTGCTTTAAGGCAAAGTAGTCTGAAGCACAAAGGAGTTACTGAAAGATTTCCCCCGGGATTAAAAAGAAAACTTCTATATTTCATATTCCTTTTTATCCAAGTGGCCAGCTATCAACCAGATGGATTCAGAATATCTCAGTGACCCAGCTTTAGGAAGTACTTAGGCTTAAGAAGTCAAACAATGACCGGTACAACTAAAACCATGCTGACGATGATGGCTCCTGGAAAAGGCCTGAAAGGCTTTATAGGTCACAACTGATCACTGAAACTCTTAGTGACACTTATGCGAGTGATTCTATGGCACCGTTACAGAATGTCTTAATTAAAACTAGACTCATTGTATCAAAACAAACAAACAAACAAAACCCCAAACAAACAAAAAACAAACAACCAACCACGGGAGAAATCAAAGTCCTGCAAGAAAATTGATGGGACTCTATTTAATCAGTTATGGCTTCAGGAAGAAGTAATACACTTACATGAACTGGGAATACTGTTATTGATATAGTCACTCCAAGTATCTGTGATGAATTAGCAGCAAGCACACTGTTAAAACATTTTATAGACAAGCAAGATTTCAGAAGGATGCAGCCATGTATACCCTATATCAACATACAGTAAGTATTTGATGTTTAGTTGTTTCAAATTGATATTTTCAATCACTTTTCTGTTTTCACATGCTTTGGTGAATACCAGTGACACCACTGCAGCAGGACAGATTAGCTGCAATTAATATTGCCCAATTTGTTTGTTTGTCCCGAATTCTCCTTAAACACGTGCTATTTCTTTCCGTAAATTCATTAGCTCTTCAAAATTACTCATCAAAGAAGATTTGACAAATGGATTTCACCAAGCTGACTTGAACTCTAACAGTCTGTCTTTTTGTTGGACAAAAAGGCAATTAGAATGCTCTTACTTCAGTTTCAGGAAAATTAATCTAAAATGGTTGAGTTCACCCTTTAAAACCGGTCTTCCTTGAAATCCTAAAATCACTTTTCAACGTATTTAGCTATAACTCTTGAAGTTCAACACTAACACAACTGTAGACATTCACAAATACTAAAACATAGAAAGAGCATTTTTTAATACACAACATGAAAGACTGTTGCTCCGTTCATCTGGCACTATGGTTACACTACACATGCAAGCCTTTCTGCTGCTTCTGCAAAGTACAGACATAAAACACTAGTATCCCCAATAAGTATAGCATTCTGCCCAAGTACTGCTCTGGCAGTACTGAAGTACTTCATCTCAAAGGTTTTATAAAATAAACTGTCTGTAAAATTAGTACTTAGCAAGTGTAATTAGTCAATATTTGCCCAACTTCACATGAGTTAACCTAAGCAAAGTTACTGTACTTACATGGTTTCAGGGAGTTCCTGAGAGAATTACATAAAGAAAATAAAACTGCTCTGATTATAAAGTAATTTGTAATATGGTAGATTTAAAGAAGGATGGTAGAATACAGGAGGAGCAAGAGAAAGGGGAAAAAAAAAATACATCAAAACCCCCACAGTACTGGTCTTAAGAGATACCAGATATTTAGATTATATTAAGTGTCATAATTTCATTTAACCCACATGGTTATATGAATCCTTATCAATTCATAGGATTATTTTTCGTTTACTTATCATACAGTGACCATTTGCCTAAAGATCCACACTCCAAATGCAGCTCAGAGGGCGCTGATGGAATTTTTCAACAAGTAACAACTCTACAGTTGCTTGATATCAGACATGTGCCCCCTGTGTATTTAGCAGAGTATGCCGTGTTACATGGGCCCCCCTTAGTCTGACCCTAAGGGCAGTATTTGGTTTTAGAACACTATTCTAATGACCTCTTCCTTGTGTAGGTCAGCTTGTAAAATTTCTCTTATTACTTGTAGCAGCTCTGTTGTGGTATGGACACGGAGAGGTAAAGTATAAGGTGATCTGAGCCAGTAATGTCTGAGCAGGGTGGTTGGTGGAAAAGAAAGATCAAGCATTATGCATCTGATGACTGTCCTTACACTGGAGACCAATTGCCTGTGTGTGCCACCAAGAGATAAAGCAGTACCTTTTTCTGAAAAGCAGACACATTGCATATACCACTCTGCATCAGCAACCACAAAAGAACAACCAAATCCGTTACAGAATGGAAAGAATATAATTTTGTCACAGCTGAGTACCCAACATCTTCTGGATTGTTTGCCTTGAGGAAAAACAGATTACACAAAATTTTAACATGGTGTAAAATTCAAGATATTTGTCACCTTGAAGCGCTATGGGTTTTTTTAACACTGCCTTTTCTTTTTCCATATCTGCCCCTTCAAAAATAGGCTGCATTAAAAGAAGACAAATGAAACTGCAACCCCCAGATGAGAGCTCAGCCAAGGTCTGATTCCCAGAGAAAGGATTTTTAATGTTTCCAAGGCACAAATGGTGTTCCCTTCTAAAAACAGAGGGGTGATTTAGAGCCAGTGGAGCAGGAGTGGAAAAGACTGTGGGACAGGCAGGGAAGGATGAAGTCTGTGGAAAAGGAGAATGCCTCAAAGGACACTGTTATGGCAAATGGTCATATGTCGTTAAAATACAAGGAAAATGAATGCTACAGTGCTTGAGTTAGTTAGCACAGGTGTTGATCTGATTAAAGTAAAAACCAGAAAAGCAGTAAAACTTACGTTAGCTCAGAAAGTATTCTGGCTCACAGAAAGGCTTCCACCACATTTTCAGCAGAACATATCTGTCAAACCCCTATCGCGAGATGTATTAAAAGACAGGACAACATTCTTACAGCAGAGATCACTTCTTCAGCACTGTGACAAGGGAGGACTCAGTATTTGCCTTTATTCCCTCTCCAGGGAACATGCTTTAATTTCCAAGGAAACCTCTCCAGTTCTGATATCATGGCTCGTCATCTTTTGGAAGTAAACACAAATTGCTGACAAGAGTTAAGGCTGTGCTCTATATTGACTTTGGCAAAAGTCCATCCTGGTTGATGACAGCAAGAGCATGACAGGTTTTTGGATGGGTTTTTTTATGCAGCAGAGTTCCTATTCTTTGCTGAAGTACTTAAGTCTATCCCATGAGCATCACCTGTCTTCACAGTTTAAGCAGCTCATGTTAAGAACAGCATGCTTTTCTCATTTTATCACATCCCCCAGATCCACATTTTCTATACAGCTTCAGATGACATGACTTTGGGGCACACTGTTATCATAATCACATTAAGTATATTGGAATTGTATGATGCATAAAATCTCACAGTCTGGCAGCACTGAAATCAGAGCCTGATGAACAGTCAGCTTGGCCAAAATTACAAGACATATAAATAAAACAGACCCCAAGACCAAAAGCAAAGCAATAATGTATGAGGACTTTCAGAGGCAGAATTTAACTCAAGACAGGGATAAAAACTTTCTGCTCCAGATTCATTCACTCCCTCATGATTAAAGTAATTTAGTTCATTTTCCAATAAAATTACCCAATTTGCCAAATATCTCAAAAAAATTGCTTCAGAAGGTTTAAAGTCTTTGTTGACAGTCCCAAATCTTTGTTCTTTCTGATTGAAGGTCTCTGATATTAAATTTAAAAATCTGTTTTCCAGAAGTTTTTTGACTGTAATTTATAGACAAAAATACATGTCATGGCATTCATTGTACAGGTTTTATCCAGAAGTGTCAGTGGATGTTGGATCATTCTTTCCTCAAGCTGAGGAATGGAAAAGGATAGCCATCAGAAGACTTTCCCACATGCTTACAGGAGCATGCCTATTAGGAGTGTGAAGGGAACCTTTCAATCTTACTACTGAAATTCAATTAGATCTGAGATTGGCCACAAAAAGAATGCAACACCCAGTAACACAGTCAAGGACTAAACCCTTCCAGTATGGGCAATTCACTGGAGCATTCACTGCCTGGAGCGCCAAGTAGGTACATTTCTGAACTTTTTTTGTCTACTCCTGTACCACTGCAAATACTTCTTTGAGGAATAAACTAATGAAAATGGCTGAGTTCCCAATAAAACAGATCTCCAGTGGCAATTCACTACATATATGCCAAAGGCCTTGCATTCTTTTATGTTTAATTACTCATGGTCCAGATTAAATGTAACCATACAGAAAGTTACCTGCATTTTTAAATTAAATGAATGCCCCCAAAAAAAACCCAATTCCACTAAAATCTGACTTCACACATTAGGTCAACAGAACTGTGCAACTGATACACCAAACCGCAGAGAGGTATGATCCATCCCATAACATTTTTAAGGAAGTAATTAAATTCAAAATATGCTTATTGTAATGTACGCTTATTTTAGTACCTTGCACAAGGCAGTAAGTACCTGGCAGTAAATAATGTTGCATCAAATGTCTGCTACTACACTGAAGACTGGATCTGTTACTGGATTTCACATCTCATTATGGAGGCTTATTTACGGTTTTTGAAAGTTCAGTAGCAGAAAGTGAGGCTGAACCAGTTGGTGAAACAGAGACAGAACCCTGTGTGTAGCTGAAAAATTTCCCATTGATTTCTATGGGTATTCAATCAAGCTGAGGAGTGACAAAGACCACAGATGTTTACTGTGTTTCTCCGGACACCAACCCTGGTTTTATCTCACTACTTCCATCTACTATGCCTTGTTTCTCTTTATATAAACTGTAACAGCATCAAAGCAGATGTGCCATGGTCTCCTTAGTCGGGGGCCAGAAGGCAGAGTATTTTGAAGGACTTAAACCCAACATGATCAATATAAAAACCATCTGATTGAGGTAAAAAAATACGGACAACTAACTGCACTCATCTGGGTTTAAGAAGTTTCTTCTTCATAATTACTTTCCTCACAGTTTTCACCACCAACATTACAACAAACATACGAAGAATAGCAAAGCACAAATTAAGAACACCAACTGCCTTATATCATTGGAGATGCAGTTGTGTTCTGAGCTAGGTCTAGTTTTCAATGAAAACTAGGCTTTTTCCTTTAAAAATTAAAAAAAAACCCTTAAGTGACAAACAATTAAAATAAACTAAATAGTTTAAATAAAAAGTTAAATAACTTTTGGAATTCCAGCTTGTACTTCACATGATTTTGTTATATTCTGTTGCTTAAGACTCCTCAAACAAATTAATATATTCAGTACTCACGTAAGTGGTCCTAATGATTTCAGTAGGGCTACTCACATGAAAAAAACCCTTTACATGTATGTTTCAACAAAAAAAAGTGTGGCCTGCCAATGGATATAAACTGAGTTGTAAGACAGACCTACTTCTTGCACTTCAGGACAGGAAAGAGAAATAACAAGAAAACAAAGAGCACACTCTTCTTCAGCTAATGTTGGCACACACCTAATTTATACACCAAACGACAAAGGATGTTAAAATGTATTTATAAAGCTGAATATGAATAGGAAACATTTACATCAAATTACGGTCAACCTGATAGTATTTAACTATCAAAATTTAGTTAATTGCAGTTTTCTTGTAAAACAATCATAATACAAATTACATTAAATGAGTCATAATGAATTTAGCACAATTATGGGATGCATCTGCAGACTGGAGCCAATGAAACCTATTACCTTTCCCTCCTACTATCCTTTTAGACAATCAGCTAGACAATACTCAAACTGCTGCTGCAATATATAATAACCAATATACTGACACAGACTATCACAAAAATTAAACTGATGCTTTCACAAGTTACCCCTGTCCATGAGTCAGATTTTTTTCACTCCTGTTGAGTTTCTGTCTGACTCGAGGTTATTAACTATTTCTGCAAACTTGCAAAAAGCCTTTTGTTCTTATTCTCCTTCTGTAGAAATCAAGTGTGTAGAACGGAACAAGTTAAGACAGACCTACGTGAAGTTTCTGATCTGTCTGAAATGGGGCAAAACTGTTGCTGGTCTGCATTTACCCGAAAAAGGCTGTCTGGGCTGGAAGAAAGGTCCTGGGGCCGGTCGGGGAACAGCGGGGGGAGAAAGTTCCTGCGCAGCCAGCAGAACTTTACATCCCGTACGTTCCACCGGCCTGAGTTTCCCACGTGGGTCGCTGGCAGCGCAGCGGAGAGTAAGCAAGAGAGCAGATGCACGCTGGAAAAACAGTGCTGGAAACCACCCAAGTCGGGAAGCAGATGTGAGGAGGGCTCTACACACCTGCAGGCGCAGGGGCCAGGCTACACGGCCGTTTCCTAGCTGGGATTGCATCAGCACCGGCGGCAGGATCGCCAGGAGGGCCATTTCTTCCCCGCGGGGCCGCTGTGCCGCCGCCAGCCCCAGCCCCCAGCCGCGGGAGGCGGATCCGCGCCCCCCGCCGGGATCGGGGGTGGCACGGAGCGGGCGGGCCCGGACCTTACCTGGGGATGTACCTCGCCTCGTCCCCGAGCCGCACCTCGAAGTCCTTCCAGGGCTGCTCCAGCCCCGCGGCGACCCACGCGGCCGCCTCCTCGCCGTCGCCCTCCTCGCCCCCAGGCTCGCCGCCGCCGGGCTGCGGCCGCGTGGCTCCGCGGAAGCCACGGGCGAACTCCGGGAAGGTGATGGCCCCGTCGCGGTCGCTGTCGAGGCGCTGGAAGATGGCCTCGGCCTCGGCCGGCCGCACCCGCAGCTCGGCGCACAGTGCCGCGAAGTCCTCCCGCTCGATGCGGCCCGAGCCGTTGGCGTCGCACGCCAGGAACAGGGAGCGCAAGCGGGACAGCTCGTCCCCCGCCGCCTCGGGATCCATCGGCCGGCGCCGGGGGCGCGGATCCTGCGACCGCGGCCGGGACTGGACAGGTCAGGGTGGGCGACGGCGGCGACCCGACCTGCGGCCCAATGGGGCGGGACAGGTCCTGCTCCGCCCCGGCGCCCCGCGGGGCCGGGCGCGGCCGGGAGGCGGGAAGCGGAACGCAGGTGGCGGCTCTCGGCCGGCACAGGTGCCCGGCGGTGCCGCAGAGGCCTGCGGAACTCCGTCCCGGACAGAGCAGGGCGGTCCCGACCCGGCAGCCGGGAGATGCCGATCCCGTTTCCCATGGAGGTACAAGGGTAGGATGTTGCCCTCTTGCCTTTGCACTTTGACTGTTTACAGCACCGCGGGCTAAAACACGTCTCACCTCTCTGCACCACTCAAATGTGAGTCCCGATACTCTGCGGTCACCATAAGGTGTTAAATATCACTTCTTTTTTGCCACAGAATAAAAGTACTCCTGATGTTCTTGGCAGACCAAGAACCCAGGATGCCACAAAGTTTCTACAGATAAATTCTTGCTGATCACGAATAGTCTTGGAGTTCAACAGTGTGAATACGTGCTCACCGAGATCCCACCAGCAGTAATTTAGAAATGTACATTGTTAAAATGCCAGCTTAAACTGAGCATGCAAAAGCTGCATTCAAATCAATAAACCAAAGGAGCCAGACTTCCAGTGTCCTGTGAAAAACTACCATCACTCTTCCTTGACAAAAGTCGAGGTGCCTCCCTTGTTGAAGTCAGAGTCACAACTTAGATTCCATTTGAAGCAGATAAATTTTAACAGATTCTTTTGAAACTATTATTTCCCTACACTTTTTTATGTCTATCTACAAATGTAAATTGTGCATAACAAAGTTGTGATAAACAGAATACAAATCCTACTATCAAGACAGCATTTCCTTTTTTACCAAACTAGACCCAAGGCTAAGTATCTGTGATCCAGCAAAGCACAAATAGTCCAGACTTCTCCTTAGAATAAATCCCATGCTGTCAATGAAAACTATAAAGTACTCCTCTGCCTGAGAGATGTGGAATGCCCTCAAAAGAAATTATTATTTTTTTAAAGCTTTTGATTACTTTCTTGACAAATTTAAACAGACAGACAACAATCTATCTCTAGACAATAAAAAGTTTTGTGAAATGTCCCCTGCACTTTAGGGATATACAGTTGTTAAGTAATTTGAAATATAACTTTTAGCTTAAAATATCAGATAATTGAAGGACTTAAGTTTATGATTTTTTACATTTTTGTCATTATATTTCCATCACACAACTGCAGAACTACTAAGAGTAGTAAAGTGGTATGATCATCAGTTTCTTCCCATTCCATGATCTCTCATCTGCCAATCAAATTTTTATAGCCAAAGAGTATCATGAAGGCCTTATGGGTTTGATGAAGGGTTGTTCAGCCATCCAAAGAGACAAATTTATCTCACTTACACAACACAGCTCTCTGTTCATGGAAGCAGGGACATTTGGTTGTCAGAGTGAACAGCCTCATGAGCTGAACTGCAACAGCCTCATCCAGGGCTGAATTGTGTCTGACTACACAGACAGGGAGTTCCCACTCCAATCAATGTGCTCACCTTCTTGTTTGCTTTTGGGGCTGCAGGTTTATGAATTGACATTTCTCAGTAATCCTTATCCTACCTGCTCTTTTACACACTCTCTTGTATGCATCTCTTGCGGTAGTGACCACCTTGGGCTGCTAAAGTAGAGGGTATAGACTTTAGACGTGTAGTTTCTCTCAGGATTTTTTCTTCTTTTTTTCCTTTTTTTGTTTTTCTCTGATAGTTAACATAATCTTTTCCCAAGCTTTTCTATGTAAAGCTGTTTTTAATACAATTTAGGATTTGACCATTCTATTGCAAAGGTCTGAATTTTTGTTTTCAATAGAAGCTTTATGTTTCTACCTATATGATGCAAAGTAAGTAGTAAGTAACACTGAAAAGAAATAGAAATTTTCACATTAACATCCATTTTTAATCAAGCCATATGAAGGTCTTGCAATAAAATTTGCCAATACAATGGCTACATGCTTTGTTCTTTAATAGGCAGGTAGTTCCTTGTGTATTCAGTGGATTTCATTGTCTTTGACATCTCCCTTATTTCCACCCTTAGAGAAGTTTTGTCACACAAATCTCAGGCACTGGCATGAAGAACAGCATCTGATTTAGCACCGTCATGGCATATGTATATTCTGCTAAATAGATGATGCCTGCAGTGTTGCACAATACCACACAACCAGCGCTTGCTTGGCTGGCCATGGTTTAGTTGAGTAGTCCTGACACAACAGCACAGAGATAACAAATAAAAGATGGTTTATTTGATGAGACATAACAATGAGTGGTGGGACCAGGATTCCCAGAAGGCAACGACAGTGCTTTGTTCTGAAATCATGTGCCTATTCTTAGAAGGAACTGCCCCTTCAAATCCAACTCTAAATTAAATAAATACATAAATGCAATGCTCTGTTTCTATGGTATAGTAGTTTTATATTCGTAAGAGAAGTTACAAATTCATGCATAAGATACCAAGCCTACAGATACAGATATATGCAGTGTGCATTTTCAGTCTATCATCTATTTTACTTCACTGTGCCATGAAACACACAAGGTAACCCAAGCATCTGTTTGGCTGAAAAGGCAGAAGGGAACAATAAATCATACTCAGGAACTTCAGAGAGGCCTAAGGCAACAGATAAACAAGAAAGGATTCATTGTATCCCTACTAAAGTGTCCTATTGTACTGAGTGGGTAAAGCTGGAATGATTTGACACTGTTATAGAGACAGAGGTTAAATGGAGTAGATTAGAAGAGGCAGGTAAACCAGAAAATTGAGGTGTGGCAGCACATGATATCAAGACCTAGCATTGTCCCAGGAAGCAAAAGAGCAGAGGAGCTGAGCTGAGCGGTGGGATAGGCTATTAAACCTTTAAACTGTATCTGAATATATGTGGTCTCTGAAAGCAACTGTGCAGAACTGTGCAGAAGACCAGAAAAGCTGGAGTGCTGTGCTCCAGGCAGATCCCATGCCTGATATAGCAGACCTCTTCCCATTGGTCTCTATATATTGTTTTAGGAATCCTACATACATACTAAAGGAAGATTTTTAATTTGGACTTCAAGCATTTATAAGGTAGGAATTAGAACATAAATTGGAACAATTCTTACTTCTCATTCATCATTATTGTACATGGCCTTGGGCATTATTTACAATGTCATGCATACTATTCAGATCTTATACTGAAGACTGAATATATCTGTTGTTTAGTACCTGCATATATGAACTAAGCTTCTCAACTAGTGATGGTTAAGAAAGTGAATGGATCCCTCTGTGGTTGCAATTACTTTCTTATTCATCTTTTTCTGTTTTACATTTGGACAGTTTAAGCAATTTAGCACAAACTGTGTGACTTACTTGGAGAGTAGAACAGAAGTAAAATAGAAACATCTATTAATAAGAAACATCTCACTGAAAACAGTTAATATTACACACAGGTATCATACTTGCCACATGAAAACTAATTAATTAAAACTGCTCCAACTTTTCCCCCAGCCAACACAAACTTTACTTTCTCTACAAGCCACCATATATGTCAATGCATCACAATCCTAGTGTAGCACTCTATCTCTTCCTTTTGTACATGTACCTGTTCATGACCTTTTCATCTCCCTTCTAACAGGAAGGGATGCACATTGTGTGTAGGCAGATGCAGGGCAAGGTGAGAGGGTGAGGTGATGAGCACAGTGGAGTGCTCTGGGAGGTCTCCAGCAGATAAGCCGTGGTAGTGGTTCTTCCTCCCCACCACTTCCCTTCTCTGCCTTTCTCATTCTGTGTCTTCATCTGCACTTTTTATTAATTTGATGGCATTTTCTTTGCTTCAATGCATCAAACTAGGTTTTGATGGCATTAAGCGAGCTGTTTATTTAGTTATATGCAGGCATGAACCTTGTGCGAAGCTCATAGGATTGGTGCACATATTAAATGCTACGTCTGGGCAGATTACAGAACATAGCTACATACTCTTATTCATTGCTGATTATATTTTAGTACTACTGAATATGATTGACCCTTATTCTCTTCAATTAAAAACTAAGGATAATGTATCTGGTAACAGACATCATGCAGACTTTATTTCTCAGATAGACTCATCATCATGACCTCTTAAGGGGAAAAGATGTAATCTATGTTTTTAAAAACTTCGTTCAAGGCAAAGAAATTAAAACATTTGCATAATATTGCACAGTGTACATAATATGCACAATATTATGCTTCGACTCTATAAAAAAATGAGACAGAAAATGACAATAAAAGTTCTTAGTCAAAGCAGAGGTACACTTAAAAGCAAAAAATGTCTCTCAGAAAACACAGATTTTTTTTATTCAACTAAAAATTTAGTAGTTCAGACAGTGAGATAATGGTTTTCATGGTTTTATAGATTACTTAATAAACTTCAGGCAACAACTGAAACTTTTCAGCTGAAGGGTATTCAACCTTCAAAAGGGATAGGAATTAATATTGGAATATCAAAATACTCATGGTGCTCTTGCAGAAATTTTTAGGTATTGGCAGCAAATGAGACATGACTATCTCCCATTCTTTTTGAAAGCTTGCCTGTTACGATCAACTGAATACACAGAGATGCTGAAATGACCAATAATGACTGACAAGTACTCCAGCCCCAAAATAACAGAAAAAGACTGTTCTAAAGACATGTTGTTACACTACCAGTTCTCAAAAATCTCAAAATCTTACATGCACAGCTTTTGCTTTCCCTGTTAAACTTTGGAGTAATATAAGCAGCTAGCAATAAATACTGATGAACTTCATCTTTTACAGAAAGCCTTCCTTGTTTTTGGAAGTCTACATGTTTTTTGCAATTCTAATAGTTAAAACCAAATGGGATCTACTGATGAAATTTCTTTGTTCTTAAAGAAATGGGTATCTCAAAATGCAATTCCCTATGTCCAAATCAGTTAACAAAGAACATTACAGAAGCCAGCATTTTCAGGACAGAGATTAACAATGATACGTCAAACAGACATACCTCCTTGCAGTTAGGATTAGCTCTGACCTTTTTCTGCAGAATGGTGCAAAAGCTCCTTCAAAAACACAGTAAGGTCCACGTTTTCCTTGCAAACAGAATGGTCCCTGTTTCTTCTTATTTCCTTTTCTTGCTCAAGGTGTTGGAACATTTCCCCAGAAGTAGAACAATCAAGTTTAAATCACTACCTTGCCTGAAGCAAATTAAAGCTACCTTTCTTTTTTGTCATTTGACTGTCCTAAACAGAAAGCTACTGAAGACAATGATGGAACTGAGAAGCACACAATTGCTCAAAGCCACTTCTTCAAGAATCTGTGTTTTACAGTGCATTACTACACAAAAAAGTCTGTGGTGAAGATGCTAGATGCCAATTTTCCTTGTGCCAGTGAATCACCAATCCATCTTTCGTTTCTCTCTGTCTGCTCCAAAAAATTTTATCGTATTTCACAGATTCCAACTAAGTGTTATGTATTCAATCCCTTGAGCAGTTGTAAGACAGTCTGAAAGACATTTGCTCTACCTGGACCAAGTAATACTTAAATTTGTTCAGAGAGAGACAGAAAGACTAAATTCATCTCCAGTCTTGTGTGGAATGCTTTTACCTTCTGGTTGCTATATAAAAAAGGCATACACATTCACTACTTTTTTCTACTTTACCCTGCACAAAAGTGGCTACCTCTGTTTCACTTTGTGAAACTTTCCCCTGTTCATGTGAGCCAAACTTTGTATTTGGCAGCAGAGCAGGCCTTTAAAGAATGAGGGAAGAATGTCCCATTTGTGGATCCCAAGGTTTTTTGCTGTTGAGCTGCTCTATGTCCACAGGACTGTTAGACATTCCTACAACTTCAGGCTTCTGAGCAGTATTCCTGGAGAAAACCTAACTGGTCAATGCCTCATTGAAAGCCGTTTTGGATGGCGTCATGGTTTATTCCCAGCCAGCAACCAAGCCCCACACAGCTCCTTGCTCACTCTCTACCCATGAGATTAGAGAGATAATTGGAAAGGTAAAAGCTAGAAACTCGTGGTTTGAGATGAAGACAGTTTAAAAAGGAAAGCAAAAACCATTCATGCAAGCAAAGCAGAACAAAGAATTAATCCACTGCTTCCTATGGGCAAGCAAATGTTCAGCTATCCCCAGGAGAGCAGGGCCCCATCATATGTGACGGTAACCTGGGAAGACAAATGCCATCACTGCAAACATCCCTCCTCCTTCTTTGTCCCCGCCACTTTATACCCTGGGCATGGTGCCATATGGCCTCGAATATCCCTTTGGTCAGTTGGGGTCAGCTGTTCTGGCTGTGTCTCCTCCCAGCCTCCCATGCACGCCCAGGCTCCTTGGCAGCATGGCAGTATGAAAAGCAGAAAATGCCTTGCATCTGTGTAAACCCTGCTCAGCAGTAACAAAAACATCTGTTGTTATCCACCCTGTGTTCAGCACAAATCCAAAACACAACCCCATGTTAGCCACTATGGAGAAAATTAACTCTACCTCAGCCAAAGCCAGCACAGATGTTCTCTCTCAGACCCATTGACTGCAACTAATAATTTTGTGAGTTCTCAGGCAAAGGCACTGAAACTCAACTACCTACCTTGCTCAGTTGTTTAGTACAATCTGCCAGCATTGTGGATATAGGAAAACTGCATCTCCCATATGATTCTCTGTCCTTATGAACACTGTTTGGGAGATAGCCAGTTTTAATATGGTCACCCTGTTTAGGAAGGTAAGACCAGTTCAATAATAAAGAAGCAGACACTGCCATATTTGCTGACCTCAGTGCCAAAGAACAGTTCTGATGCTTTTAATTTATTAGGGTAGAAAATTAAATTGTGTAGTCCTTTTTCTTTATAAAAGGTCAGAATAACATTTGAGATTATAATCCTATTAGAATTTTCTTCCTGAATACATAGTACTTTGACCATAGTTCAAACTTAAATGCTGAATAAATGAGAACATAGCTAATTTGACTTTTCTCCACCTGAGCAAGTTACTTCTGTATCATTAGAGAAATAAGTACATTAAAAAATCTAAAATAATTATTTATTGCAATATATGATCAAACAATATTGTCATAAAATAATGGACAGGTGGGCAAAACAAAGCATCCCACAAGGATCTTCTAAATAAGAAAGTGTTAAAGGAAATTAATGGGAGTTTTAAACCAGAGGCGATTAAAGGTTACATGACTCAGAGCTGAAAAGTAAAACAAACAATAAAAGAATCACAAAACTATAAAACCACACTAATTCTTCTCAAATGTAAGATAAAATACTGTGCTTGTTAATCTGAAAGAGAAGTGAAATCTTGTCATTATTTTGGAAAAAAAAAGACACAAAAAAACATCTACCAGAATTTCTCCCAGTTTAAGGGTTCTTCTTTTCTCATCATAAAAATTACAGAAAGACAATTAATCTCAGCAACACAGTATAAAATCAGAACAAAAGAAAAAAATAATTCTATTGAATGTTACTAAACCAGGGGTTTAGTTACTAAAACACTATTAAAACAGGGTTAGCCCTCATCTGCCTCCAAAGCATAAAGAAAAAAATATGCTTTCTTAGGTTTACACAACCAGAGAAGATTACAAAAACATGTATTTCTAATATGTTATTTTCTACAGGTGAAACCTCTTCCACAAATTGTATTCTTTCAATCTTTGCTCACAAATCTTTTATATAGTGAGAATACTTATGTACACAGATGAGTAAACTGCAAGTAAATGCTCGAGAACACCTACAGAAAATTAACTCTGTGTTCCTAACATAAGTGTTTTTGGTGGTGGGCTGATCTTCCTCCTAATATACTTTATTTCTGAAACCCAAAGATAACAGCTTCTGCACATTTGGTTGCATTAAGTTAGGCTTTAGCCTTGATGGGGTCTAAGTGCTTTAGCTGACTATATTAGAGAGCTAAAAGCTGTTGGATATTCATATTTTATTTCATACCACATTATAACTGTGTGACCGTTGAATGTGCCCTGCCGACTCCTGAGGTTTTTCTTAGCATAAAGAGGCTGCCATGTTCACCCACCTGATAAGCATGTCATGTGACTTTGTCATCAGCAGAAATGAGGACAGTTCTAATTTCAAATAGTCATTGTGAACTGATAATTTCCAGCTAAAACTAAGGACAATCCAGTGGATAATTTTGTATGGCATATGAAGGCGTGATCCCAGGGGGGTACAAGAACTGAGACATGAACTCAGCAAGAGAGAGGAACTTTATTCAAAGGATGCAGGTTTTTATAACCTTACACAAACATGAAAACATTCTTTCTAAGGCAAAACTTCCCTATTAGGAAAAACCTCCTTATCAGGCAAAACCTATTACCACAGCATCTAATTGGCTGCTGGCTGCTACCTGGTGACCTGGCAGGCTCTCAAGGTAGCAGCTCAATTCCTGTAATGAGTTGATCTGTGCTCTGCTTAGCCTGAAGCCTGTTGGTCTTTTGCAGGCCTTTAGCCTGTCTGATCGCCACAATTTTGTATGAATGAATTTGAGGTGGAAAAAACCCTAAAACCAGAAAAAAAGAAATAAACTCTTCACAAACAATCCAGAGCAACAGAAAACATTTTGCTCTTCCTTAACAAACTATTTTTAAAATGATCCATTGCAGCAGCATCAAAGATGTGTACAATTTTTCCTACTTTCATGACAAACTTTTTAAAATGTGACATTTAAACAAAATATAGTATTTTATAAACATATCTACTCTTTGTGAATTTCTGTACCATGTAGTATTACATATACTGCTTAAAATATCTACATCATAATGCTGTAAAAAGTTCTGTGAGAGCTGTAATTTTGAAAAAGTAATGTACAACCTATAAAAGTCAATATTTTAACAAAAGTCATTATGAATTAGTATAACATGCTTATAACACCCTAAAGAGCAGACAAATTCCTGTAGTGGTAATACAAGGCAATTGCTTTTAAAAAACAACAAAAAAACCCCAAACCAAAACAAAACATATTTTGCATTTAATGAGAATATAACACTTTCATATTTCAGTTAAGTTCTCAGGATCTGACAGGAAATGCTGCAGCTGTAGCCAAAGACTGAAGGATATTTTTTCTGGAAAGCCCACACCTATCTTCTCCAGTTACTGCAGTTTTTTAATTGCATCCAAAGTAACATCTCTACAGAAAATGAGCTTCATACATTCCAGACTGACCAATAAAAAGCTGGCATATAGCACCCTGAGACCCACAGACTAAAACCAAGCTAACCCTATATTCTTCCAGATATCTTTAAGAATACTTTCATGGGTTCCATAGACACAGACACCTACCCATAACCATTCTAAAGGCTGAGTCAGCTTTACTTTTGGAAAACCATAAATAAATATTAAATGCAGAATACCAGTAATGTTGATGAAATTTGAAGTTCATTTTCCATGCTTCAGAAAAATCAAAGGAAAGAAAAGAAAAGAATGTATAGACTGGGAAAAGAAAAGTCTCTGGAAAAATATTGAGATTTGTAGAATATTTAAGTAAGGGAAATTTTAGTGTATAACTTTCAAAGTTAGGAAAATGCACTTTGACCACGTGTCTAATTTAAATATCTAATTTTTCTCTTCATCATGTCAATGCTACTTCCTAGACACTATAATTCAACTACCTCTGCTAGATAAGTTATTAGACCATTTCTTGGCAGAAATTTGGCCTGTTCTAACTATCACTCTGTGAACAATTCCCTGGCAGATAGAATGGTTCAGTGACTGTTCCCAGGATGGGGAATGCATGCAGTCAGATTGCACAAACACATGCCATGCCAGGTGGATTGGTTTTGGTACCCAGGTCTACTCCCAAGTGCCTTCATTTATTAATGTAAGAACTACTGCTTTTCTCATGGGACACTGAGGTGCCGATTAATTCTGATGAAGAATTGTTGAATGCTACATTTCTGGAAAATTATCTAAAAATACAGAAGTGTATCAATGTCAAGGATAAGGAAAAGGAAATCTCTCTTTCTTTACAGTAGCAATTTGGTACAATGGCAAGCAGTCATAAGCATTTCTAACAACTGCACTGTGGCAATTGTGTGGATTCAGTTTCTGAACTCATTTTAGTCCATATAAATGTAAAATGATTTGTGGGTCCAGCAAGAATCTTGCAACTGCTTCAGCAGAGTCAGGTTTCTGACCAAATAGCTTAAGTATCAAGGAAGAAACAAAACCAACAATATCATCGCAGACAAAAATTAATTAATATAAAAAGGTATATGTGACAATTCAGATGAGTTATTCTTCCAAACTTCAAACTAAAAGCAAAATGAACCAGCTGTATCTGGTACATTTAGAAATGAACAAATATATTCCATGACATTAAGACAAAAAAAAAGACAGAAACAAAAATGTAATATGATTTTGAGTGTTGGGAAATATTTGGAGTTTATACAGTAATTTTAAAGTAAGAGCTATTACTGTAATTTAAAACACAGCATTCAAAACAGGAAACATAACTGGCAATGAGGAATTTACCACTCTGTTCTGGTATAACCTGCATCTTAGAAGACAGGTACCATTCTCACTTGTGGTGACAAGGGAAGGTGGTGTGTAACTTTAATTGCTATTTCAACAGGAATACAAAGCCTATGCATCATGCAGTAAGCTGTATAGTCTTGATTTCAATTAAGATTTTTACAATTACTGCTCATTTTCAAAATACATTATTATGTCTGAGTCCTCAATTTTGTTCACTTATCACAACTGAATGAATAAGATTAGGAAGTGACAGTATCATAGAACCATAGAATTGTTTGGATTGGAAGGGCTCTTAAAGGATCAGCTAGTTCTAACCCCACTGCCATAGACAGGGAACCTTCCATTACACCAGGTTGCTCAACACCCCAGAGATGGGGTATTCAGAACTTCCCCCTGGCAACCTAGTCCAGTGCCTCTCCACACAGTAAAGAATTTCTTCCTAGTATCTAATCAAAATCTCTTTCAATTTAAACCTTTGTCCAATTACTACTCTTACCAAAAATATTACTACCCTTACCACTCCCTCTCAGCTCTCTTAGGACCCTTTAGGTACTGAAAGGTCGCAATAAGGTCAACGCGGAGATTTCTCTCCTCCAGACTGAACAATCCCAATTCTCTCATGCATCTCATGGTGCCCATAGACTTATGTACATTTGGGTTCCTCAGGTGGTCATGAACATGATTCACCCTTCGCCTGTCCCCATCCTGCTGTCCATCAACTTGAGAGGTGTGGGAAGAGAGGTTGTTGTTGAAGACTGAGGCAAAAAAGTTGTTAAGTACCTCAGCCTTGTCCTCATCTGTAGTTCTCAGTTCACTGGCCTTATTGGGCAGGGTACACCTTCTTTGACCTCCCTTTTCTGGCTGACATACCTGTAGAAACCCTTCATGTTACTCTTAGTAGGCATTGCCAAATTCAGCTCTGCCTTAATCTTGGCCTTCCTGACCTCAACCCTACAAAACCAATACTTCATACAACCCTTTTCCCAGGATACCTGTCCCTGCTTCCACTGCCTGTGCATTTCCTTCTTGCCCTTTTGTTTGGCCAGCAGGTCCCTGCTTAGCCATGACAGTCTCTTGCCCTTCTTGCCCAGTTTCTTGCTCCTGGGGATTGCGAGCCTTTGCACTCTATGGAAGATATCCTTAAAAATCTGTCAGGTCTTTTCCACTTCCTTGTCCTTAAGGGCATTTTCCCAGGGGATCCTAATGACTATCTCCCTGAAGAGCTGGAATTTTGCTTTCCTAAAGTACAGGGTCCTAACTTCACACTTCTGCGTACCCATATACCTCAAGACTGCATACTCTGTCAATGCAGGATCACTGCAGCCCAGACTGCCCCCAACCTTGATGTCCCCAACAAGCTCACTTACACTGTTGACCATCAGGTCCAATATCACATTCTCTCTGGTATGGCTGTCTATTGCCTGGCTCAAGAAGTTATGCTCCATGCACTTCAGGAGTCTCCCGGGTTGCCTACAGCTCACTGTGCTACTTTTCCAGTAGGATGGTTGAAGTCCCCCAGCAGGACAAGAACCTGTGAACGTGATGCCTCCAGCAGCTGAAGAAAGAAGGCTTCATCAACAGGTTCCCCTTAATCAGGGACCTGTAGTAGACAGCAACCACAAGGTTCTCTTTGTTGCCTTATTCTCTGATCCTCACCCACAGGCCCACTCTCAATCCACCTCTTGATGCAGAGCGAAATCCTTCCCACTCTCCACCCTCCCCTGTCCTGAACAGGCTGTAGTCATTGACAGTTGCACTCCTATTATGGGATTCCCCCCACCAAGTTTCAGCAATGACACCGAGGTCATAGCTTTCGAGCAGCACGGTGGCTTTCAACTCCTCCTATATGTTGTCCATCCTGCATGCATTGTTTTAGAGGTACCTCAGCTGGGTTGCCATCCCAGAGATAGATGAATTTCATCTGATGTCGGCATGATTGGTGGTATTTAGGCCATCCACTGTCAAAGAACCAAAACTAGTTGTGACACCAGCCACAAAGACATGTATTAATAGACTGGGCCTGTCTGTTTTTAAAAATGTCACTGCCCTCAGCTGGAAGGATAGAGAAGAAAATAACCTGTCCTCCAGAATCCCTCAGCCACTGTTCCAAGGCCCTGAAGTCTTTTTTGTTCACCCTGGGACTATGTGTTAGGTCATTTATAACATAATAGATCAGTTACTAACACAATTAAAAGAAAATTTGTCTGGTTTTTTTTTTTGTTGTTTTTGTTTGTTTGTTTGTTTGTTTAATAAAAATGGGGTTGGAAAGTAATACTGTAAAGAATTTCACAGAATAAATAAATTTAAAATTGTAGCTAATAACACCTGAGAAATTAAAATAAATTCTGAATACTACATTTGTTTGAATTCTTTCAATAGACAGAACATGACAATTACTTGGGGAAGATGAGATGTAAATATTCTTGTGATTTAATTACCTCTGAAAAATGCCCACTGGCAGTGGCAGCATTTGATGAAGAAAAAAAAATTGTGGTTTCCAGGTCTATAACCTCCAGAAGACATTTGTATTGAGCTCCAAAAGTCCAACTACGAACAATCAGGCCCACTTGCAATAAGACAATTTTAAATTGTCCAAGTGCTCCAATAGCATAGCATTCTAAAGCTGAGAACTTCTGTCATAGTAACTTCCACAAGAGAGTAAGAGACGGCTGCAGGGAAGGGGACTGTGGAAGGAAAGGCCCACCTCTACCCGTGGATAAGGAAAGAAGGTAGCTGATTTTCTCCAGTACCTAATGAAGTGATGGAAAAGCTGGAACAGAGAGGAAAGTAAAGAGAAAAGTTTCCAGTATTTGAGACCTTGTCAAATACAATACAGGTACATTCACCTTCCTTTTTAGGCATTAGGTCACATCTAAAATCCAGCTCCCAAAGTTACAGTCTATCTGCATGAGAAAATCACAGCTGAACATCCTCTCTTTTTGAAATCTCTTGAATGGTTAGAATTATTGCTTGGTAATATATAGAGAAATCAATTTTCTCCTATATTTAAACCAAAATTAAAACTTTCTTCCCTTCTCTTTAAATCTCAGACTTGTGCAGTCTATTCTTGCAAAAGAAATTGGTGTAATTATTTCAGATTAGAACATTCATGCATCTAAATATTTTATAAGAGATATCACATAAACAAAAACAACTGATTCTTTCAAATACAGAAACCCTTCATAGGAGTCAGAAAAGTAGGAGGCAGTCACATGAATGAAAGTTCCTTAAAATGATCCTGGTAATTTATGTACAGAAAGCTATGTATAGTTAAAAATAAAAAAAGGCAAACAAAGCAAAACAAACAAAAAACCCCAAATCAACCAACCAACCAAAACAAACAAACGAAAAGAAACCCAAACCACAAAACCTTCCATATGTAGCCAAAAAAAATGCAATTTAAATAATTTTCATCGTTTTCTTCAAAGAAAAAGATTACTAAGTTCAGCATCAACAGAAAAGTGCACAGTAAGTTTTATATAGCTAGACAGCAAGAATCAAAAATAAAATGGTTTTTTTCTATAGTCCTGAACTCTCTGAAAGAAAAGTAAAAGGTTACAAAAATACGTGTTTCCATAGCTATGCATGAAATCCAGTCTGCAATCTCACTATACTGTGGTTCAGGATAGGATTTAGAAAATGTACTGAAAAGCCCTTTCACTCATTTACGTCTTTTGCTTGCTGTATTTCAGTTAGTAGGTGCTTAGACTCTTAAAAGATGGAATCATGATGAAGAGATCAACCTGCTAGTAACTATTCTCTCATCATGAAGCTCTGAAAGCTGTGATGCACAGCTGCTTCATCAGAGAAGATGATCTCTTAAAACTTATGTAATTCTCTCATAAAAAATAAATTCAATTTGTTACAGTAAAAATCTCAGATCCACAGCTGGAGAGCATTTTCCAAGGGCTCAAAGAAAACCTCAAAATCTGTCACAGGTATATAACATACAGATAAATAATAATGGTTTGTGAATCAATTCCATTCATTATAAACTAAGGTGTATTTAATATATATGAAAATTTTACTAAGAAAATATAACATGCAGTTCTAACTCTTATTTTTAAATGGGAAATAAATTAATACATTAATAACCTTAAGGGTAGCAGTTGCATTAAACTTTAATATACAAAACATTAAAATTTTATTTCAGCTGTAAAGCCTTTCTAGAAGCAAGGAGATTTTTATCAGTGGCCACATAGGCCAGATTTGGATGACCATAATTAGAAAGGAAAATTCTACCAAAAAAATTGTAAACCGCTTCTCAAATAAAAAAATATAGAAAATGAAAATGAATACTGGTTACTTTCAGCATATTAAACCTCACATAAGTGCCTTATTGTCTTTGGCTTGTTGCTGTTGAGCTCACAGCAACTATCTGCCAAATCCTGAGTACCTGTGTCCATCACCATTTACATCCAAAAATATCAAGACAGCTGTAGATATCAAAATATTTTTTTCTTCTAAAATATGTCTGTCATGAGCACAACATCATGAAAGTAAGAAATAGTTATGTTTGCAGGGGGATCTCTATAGATTTTAAATAGATATACTAGTAAGGCCATGACCGAAGTAGTCGATTACTCTAAAATTTATGTACTCTTTACCAATATACATTAATTTCCGTTTCTCTTGTTTACATCATAGATTCAGTATAAAAGAAATATGTACAAAACCTGTCACTGAAAAGAGTTTTCACCAGATCAACAAGATAGGCTGTGTAAAAAAGGAAGTTTCTTACACTGAATGTCTTCTCCACCTTAATCTCAGGCTTTTCTATCTATATACACACTTACTTTTGACAAGAAAAATGTAATGGTTCCCAGAATTGAAACTAATTACATGCAACCAGGAGTTAACAGTTAATGTTCCATAAACACGTTGTTTCATTTGAATTCTAAATGTGAGAACCACTGGCTTTGCTTCCATTTCTCATGTCTAAGCACCTCATGAAAGTCCATCTTGTTTCATAAAACAAAGCCCAGTGATGTGTTCATTCCCGGATTACCTTACCAAAGTTGGATAATAAACTTAGGAAGTTTACAACTATGGCACAATATTATGAGATTTTAGAGCACTAACTGACCAATGAAGAGGTATGATGGCAGAATAGTTACTAAGGCATGTCTTGAACCAGATTATATATATATGTCATATGCTAAAATAAAATTTACGCTGAATCACCATATCAAATAACACCATGAAATTCTATTATTCTAAGAGACCACAGGAACTTTACTTCCTACCGGCTGTACTATCATATTCCCACTTGGAGGCTATAAACCTGAGCAGCATTTGTTTGCCTAAGAATTTCTTGAGTGTGAGCATGCTAGAGGGCTGCTAGGAGAGTAATGCTGTACTCTTCGATAACAATTTTCATTTGTAACTGGCAGGCTCAGCTAAAATATTCAGCAATGTGGTTAATGAGTATGAAGAAGGAGCACTTCAATTACTATCATCAGACACCATCAAAATACCCAAGACATATGGAATGGAAGCAGTAATTTTTTCCTGTGGTTCCAATTACATAAAACAGAAAGATAAAAGGAACTGTGAGAAGTTACTGCTACAGAGAACTGAGAATTTTTGTAGTAGAAAAGGAAAGCTGAAGTAGATGATATCACAGTGTCTGGCACCTCAAATAAATACTGTAGCCATTTTTTCATATACATACATTCTATTGAGAAAAAATAATATTTTGTTATTAACAGTGAAATGCTTGCCAGTATTTATATAGAAAATAATTAAATACTTTGCCATCAATTAAATACTTTGCCATCATTTCCAGTCTTGCATGAAATATAATTATGTCATCATGGATAGATCTTTACTGAGTAATAACATAACATTTTGATTGTTCATGGCAAGATGAATATTTCTCCAGCCTGTATCTTAGTTTTCTGGGGTACATTCCAAAGGAAAATTGATGCCTCCATCTTCTTCTAAATCAAAATTGCTGAAAAAGCTGGGCATTTATGCAGATGAAGCCCCCGTCTGCCAAACAGGACATCATTCAAATGATCCATGCTTTCAGGCACTAGAACCAGGAAGACTAACTGTTGATTCAGGACTCGCATACCACCACAGTGATACCTCCAGTAGAAAAACCACAGTCTCTGCTTTTGGAATACCAGCAAGACTCACATGGTGATAGTCACACAAAGGTCATGAGTTTGATCCCTGTATGGGCTATTCACTTAAGAAATGGACTTCATGAACCTTCTGGGCCCCTTCCAGTGCAGAATATTCTGAGATTCTGTGATTATTCACATCTGAAATGTTCAAATTTACAAGTCTCACATAAGGACAAACCTTTTCCTTTCAGCACCTGAGGAAGCCTTCCTTCTCTGTTTCAGCACTATACTACTACCAAATGGAATTGCATTGAGCACATTTTTCTTTTTTTTCCCCCTTAGGCACTTTGGAGGATCACATCAATAAAAAATGTGAATCCTTGCAAATGCAACCTAAACTCCCTTTCCAGTTCCTCTGAGAAATAAGTAAATAACAGTGTCTTATGTCAGTTTACTTTTACTTAAGAAAAGGTGACTTGCCAGAGGTTAGAATATCTATAACAAAAGAGAAGGCAATACACATTGCTTCAGTCTCAACTCTTTACTTGCTTCTCTAGTGGTTTACTATTAAAGCTATTGCTGAGCAAAAGCAGCCACCAGAGATCTCACTTGCAGCTAAACTTGCAACTCAAGTCTCATATGGATCAAACTGCCTTGAAAATACAGAGTATGGTTAGTGATTAACTAGAATTATTTGCTAAATACCTTCTGTATTCTGCAACAAAACAGACTGCTGCTGAAACTGTTCTTCACTCATCTCACATAGGACAAGGTGGTAGGTTTTATAGCTCCTTTCACATGGTAAGTATACACCCAGATAAGAAAGTCCCTGTTTAAATTTCTCATCATAAGTTTGAACTGGCAGTGTGCTGGAAACTTTATGATGTACTTATTTGCTGAATCTAGTAGGATACAAAAGAGAAGAGTGTTTCTCCTGAACAGAATTATACCTTACTTATACTTCTGCTATTTCAAAGTTTATTATTTGTTCTTATTACCATTTTCCTTTGACACCTATCCTTCTCTCTGGTACTTTAAAATCTATTTTTAGAAATTATCATGATTATTCTTTTTTGCTTCTTCCAAATATTTTCATTCATCTTTTCATTCCATCTTAGGAAGAAAAGAGACAAAATTAGTTATTTTGTGTTTCTGCCTCTAATACCATTTATGCTGTTTTAAGAATAAGAATTCTCCCCTCCATATATTGCATCTGCTTCGATCCTTCTACACATTTTGCAAATCATTATGGTCACTCCTGTGTTACAAAATGTGAGGGAAGAGGTAAGAGGGGATTAATATTTAAGTCAAGACCTACATATAAGCAGAGGAACAGGTGTTTGAAAGTAGTAAAAGGGAAGTCAGAGAAAAACTGTCAGGCATGCCACTGAAACTTTAATTACAGGATGTGGATCCTGGCTGGCTTGTTTATGTTTTGTTGTACTTGGCAACCATCTGTCATGCAGCCATGCATAGACTTTGGGGAAATTGAAGGAGAATTCAATTGTCAAGTAGTTGGCATACAATCCCAGTGCTTAACCAAGCCAGTTTAGAGCCAGTACAGATACCCTAAAGGACATTAACCAGTTGTGGTGAAGAGGTTCTTGGGATAACCGTGACTGAGTTATCCACACCAGGAAGGCAGAAGAATTTGCCCTATGCTGGTCTGCTGATAGGTAGAGCACTGCTCTGCAAGGCTGTCTGCAGGGCCCTGCTCTGCCATTTCAAACTGGATTTTGGACTGCCACAGGCACCTGCCCATGTCAGTGAAGGCCACTCCAAAATCAACTAAGTGCTCCATTTTTTTAACTAGGAAATTCAGTTAGCCCTGTGAAATATACAGTGGTTGCACAGATTGTGTTCACCAGCTGTGAAAATCAGGCCAATCTTAAAGTGGTTCTGTAAGTAACCAATTTTAGGTGTCTAATCTTGAAAGAGGAAACACAGACTAAAGATTGTGTCAAAATTACTAATGAAGACACAGTTTTGACATAATATTAGAAAGCTCTTCTTATTAAAATAGTACTATTTAACCAATCACTGTGTTTCCTAGTTTCAAAACTATGCTGAAGAATTTACTTTTGCCTCTGGATTTCATATTTCTCTAGCTTTTTTAACAAAAAAGAACATCCTTCCTCCCTGAAAAAATGTAAAACCATATACACAAACAAACTAGATCAGCTCCTGAGAGGCAGTCTGGAGAGTTAGATTCTCCTGTGATATGGGCTAGTATCTTACTGAGTTTCTTTTACGCTAGTCAGGACTCTAGCCCATCACAAACAACTCCAATTCACTGTGAGGAGCGTAGTACTGCCCTAAGCTTTGATAATTTATGATACTACATGGTACTGCATAATATGGAATAGTAAGGTCTGATGAAGGATCAGAAGTTCAGCATATAAAGACATTTTTGTATTATGGAATCATAGAATCATATCAGTCTAAATAAAAAAAATCAGATAGCTCTAACATCAACAGAAAACATTTAAGCCTCAGAACTTTGAAATTTGCATGATTTTTTGGTTGAAGAAAACCAGATAGATGGGCAAGGTCTTGTTTTCATCACCCTAATTTATAACACATATTCCTTGTACAGAATGTTGAAGAACTGTTTGTAAGACAATGCAGCTGACTACTATTATTTTCATCTCTTCTTGTTAGTCTAATTTATTCTAATAAATGTGACATACAAAAAACCCCCATGGAATTATAAAGTTTTCTCTGGAAAAAACAACACAAGTGGTAATAGTTTTGTTGCCGAAATTTTGCCCCAAAAGGCACGGAGGAACTGCTTTAGAGACAAAGTTTGTTTCTTTAAAGCAGGAGGTATTTTATTGCAACGCGTTGGGAAGCTCTCCAGGTTGCCCTGGGCAAAGAGCCTCGACGTGTACAATCAGCATAGCTCTTTTATACAGTTTTTGAGTATAGGATTACAACACAATCATACATATTCATTAAATTGCAACATCTAATTGTAATATTCATATGAAGGCGGAGTCTGGGCGGAGTCTTCAATTTGGGGAGATTTCACGGTGGGGGTTCCTGTTGCCTTCCTCTGGGCGGGGGTCGTGTGTGAGTCTTCCTCACTGTAAACTTCTGAACTTTCTTTCGATCTTCTCCTTTTAAGGCAGTTTTGGCAAACACAATAAGGTCAGGCTGACTTTTGGCTCATCCTACGATTTGCTGAGTTGCTATCTCTGTGAGGAATGCAGCTATCTCTCTAGGACTGCTCTAGGATTCGCTGAGTTGCTATGTCAAGGACTGCCTAGTTTCCTAATGTTAAGGTTTTGAAATTTCTCTTACAATTTTGTGTTAACCTTTTATGTTTCAAAGTTTTAAGTGAGTGGCTTCAGTTTTCATTGAATGATATTACTATAACATCTGAATTGTGTCATTTGTACCAATAAATAATGTAAAAGCTGGATTCTCAAGTATTAACTAGTAACAGTATGCTTCAAATAGATGAAAATTGATTTATATTGCTCAGTTTCTAGCAATTAGTTTAACTGAAGATGACAGACATTAACATGAAAATTTCCAAAAACTTTTGCAAAAGACAGCCTTCAGGAACTATGAATTATCTATACCTAAGAAAGATCAGATATTTCCCTCTTTTTACATAGATAACTGCTTTTCAAATTCATAAGACATATAAGACAAGACACTACACAACTGTGTATTTCAAAACATCAGCTCTTAAAAAAAAGGAGATGATGCTTAGTGGAGGGCGACCACATGTAATCCATATGCACCATCTTCTCCCAACAGATCATTTCTTCTCAGAAACTTTGTCCAAAATTGAAAAATAATTTGGCCATTTGTACAGAATTGCCACATTCCTGGCAGCCTGATCAAAGTTACTGTTCTGTATGGCTACCAGACATCAGGTACATTTCAGGCTTCTCCAAATATCGAGGTCATATCTACAAAGACATCCCAAAAACAGCAACAAGAAAAAAAATTGAAGCAATTCCCACAATTCTGGAAATTTTAGAAATCCTGCCAAGAAGAGATGAACAAAAAAGACTCATATGAGGCAATATGCCCAGGCATATTGCTGATCCTGTAGGTTTTTAAGAAAAGATTGGCACCTAGTGCCATGGCTTAGTTGACATGGTAGTGTCCAATCATAGGTTGGATTCGATGATCTCAAAAGTCTTTTCCAACCTAATTGATTCTGTGAATCTGTAATGTATGAATCCAGAGGGGACAGCAGGTTGGCTGACGTGTGAGTTTAAAAATGGATAACTGACATCAGTTTCCAGTTGGCTTGTCCCTTCAGCTGGACAAATTAGCCCAAAGAAGAAGGACTGATATGCCCCACACTCCTGTACAGATCCCATGTGTGCAAAACCAACATAAATCATCAGTTCAGGCTCTGCTCAGTTCAAAACCTTCATTCAGACAGCTCATGAGACTGACCTTCACCAGTATTTTCACCCATTGCCCAACCACCATCAGAGAACTTTCTTGTCCCTTGAAGTCAGGCAAGTACTGGAGTCAAGACTGGATTTCATGACTGAATTTTAATTCATTCATCCTCCTTGTACGCTGAGGACATTCTGAAGTAGCTAAACAAATTCCTTATTAAAAAGAAAGCCAGAGAACAGCATTTTCTCCTACCATTCCTCTCAACAAATCACAGTAAGAAATGTACTGCGGAATAAAATATACTGACTTTCTGAGTCATTACATCATCTGCCTCCTCTCTTGCCAAACAAGGTTTTCAGCTGAAACTCAGATCCATTACATTTCAGAGGAAACAACGTCAGTATCTACATAACCTTTAACTTCATTCACAATTATATTTTATTTGCTGCCCTCCACCCTATGCAAACATCTGAGGAAAAGCACTGGCCACTGGCTATAAACAAAAGACAAATATGTATCACCAGGCTGAGCTTCTCCATTCTCGGCATCACACTTATTAGCAATTATGAATGGAATGTCAGAAACACACGTACACAAAACCCAACAGATTTAGATGTTTTCTGACTCCATGTATTAGAAGGCAGTTCAATTACAAGGTGGCATGGCTGCTCCAGAGTACTTTTTTGTCTGAGTAGTTAAAAAATGTCACAATTCATGCCCTAAATTTTTCTGTTTATTGTTTAGCTGCCACTCAGCCAAGATTTCCTTTAATTGCAGGGTGACATATTCATTCTTATACCTCATTGCCAAAAGGTTTTATGTAAAAATTTTTTTATTTTTTAACTAGCAATGTATGTGTAATGCACAGATGCAAAGTATACTCCTTCCACTTCTTAGAATTAAAAAAATATATAAACACTGACCTATTGAAAAAATTAGCTCATTTTCTCTCATTCTCATACATCGTGTTGCTCTATTTCCCCAAATATCATGTTAACAAAGCTCTTACTGTTAACAAACCCTGTGTTTCAAAGGGTTTGATTTTTTTTTCATGGCAAATCATTTGAATCTAATGCCTGTTATGTAGTCCCAAACATAACATTCAGGTAGGTAGACACTGAGGTCACCCAGTATATCAACAAATTGATATTTATAAAGCCAGAAAATAAGATGTTCACACATTCAGTTCTACTCTTCCAAGTTTTATTAGCTCTGTTACGTGACAGAATCCTCTTCGAGAAAAATGTGTGTGGTCTTAAATTTAATAGTCAGGTGGTGACACATTCAAGCAGAACTGATTCATGTTATGACTCTGTGTAGTTTCAATATATAACTCATAAGCATGTCTGGAATTAAACTGGACTCAAGTAAAGGAAAAAGGGGGTAAGTTGGCTACCAGAGATGCTAGAGAGTAAGGAAATTAATAGGATTTTGCCTTATCTCTTGACTTGTCTCAAATTCATGGCCAGGTCACTTACTCAAAGCTCAATCCACATTTAAAAGTTCTGGCATAGCTGTGTGTTTCTGGAGTGTGAAATACACAACTCCAATCAGCTGCAGTGATTAAGGCCCTCAGGTAGACACAACCCTGCTGTCAAAACCATTAGTTTATCACCATAACCATATGACCAGGTTATTCTGCATAGGATATAGCTTTATTCTGCAAAACAAACACTGTTTTGCAATAGCTACATCCCCGTTTAAGGAACAGTTATGAAAAATTTTCCTAGCAAGGTACATTAATACTCACCTTCCAGTGTAAACACAGTTGTGCCCACCTTTGCTGAGATAGGTCAATACATTAAGCCAAAAAACTGCACTGTCACAATAAAATGATAATTTTACTATACAAGGTCATTTGAATGGCAGTTACCTTTTACCATGCTTTTCATCAGGATATTTAAAGTATCATGAATAATCTGGAATCCATTACCAGAAGTGCCCTGAAAACTGAAATGCAAAAAGTTATATCTATGAAACAAAAAAAACCAAAGTTCACAATTTCACTGGCTTCATAAGATCAGACTAATTTACTCTAACTGCTTCCCAGTACTTAGGAGGCATACAGGGCAAGGGAACTGGACACAAAGAAAAGGCATTGAAAACTTTCAACTGGAGAAATATTTGTGCCCCTTGTTTTCAGCCCTCTAAGCAGGAAGGCTCTAATGGCCCAATGCAGAAGGAAGCTGCACCACTGAAGTGAGAGCTGGTCACAGAAAGCTCCTGTTCCCAAGGGTGGGAATGGATTTTAGATCTGGAAAATTAAGAGTGAAATTTTGTTCTCTGTCACCAAACTCTCCTTTTGTACACAATGACTAAAGCTCTGGTACAGCTGAAAACCAAAAACCAAGTCAATACATCAGATTTTGAAAACTTATGTCACTGAACAGAATAGGATTCACATGTGAACTCTAATAGTGTGTAATGATATGACTTAACTTTCACTTTTTCTTAAATATTTTTTATTCTAGATAAATGATTCCTAAATAGGTAAATCCTTCCCACTACTTATCCACAGAGGCAAGCTGTTTAGAAAAGGTGCTTGCATGCAGCAGGATTCTGATTCCTCTCATCATAGGACCCCTACATTCAATATCTAAATATAAAAGGAATGAGCAATTTTGTTGCTGAACAATGCTGAATGATTTTAGAGGAAGATTTTGACAAAGTTTATGGCATTAAACATGAAGTCGGAAGAATTCTCAAATTATAATTCTTATCCTCCTGCTATTCTTTCAGTGCAACTCTTTGTCCTCATTTTAGTATTCATACAATTAAAAAATCTTTTATTTCACTATATATTTTTAATAGAATTCTAGTAGCATATTTAAAAATGCATGTGTATAGATATATAAAAACTTACATACTTAATGTAATACATGTTTTTCCATGCTTAGATGTGAAAAAATACCTGTGTTTGCACTAGCTTATGTGTGTTTAGGTACATGGTTTTATATGTCGCAAAACTAAGTAAGTATTTCTGTAGGTATGAATAGGGTGCACCTTAGCAAAACTTCAGCTATTTATTGGTGTGGCTAACTGCAGCTGAGTTTCACTTCAGTATGAGATAAAGTTCTTATGGTTGAGTAAAATATTATAACAATGCCCTTATACTCTATATTCTAGGTCAGAATAACTTGTTCACTAATTAAAGTTACAGATGTTGACAAGAAAATAATGGACAGCAAGGATCATTTTTGTTCCTTGGTCTACTGTTACAAATAAAATGATAAACTGGAAGAAGCTAGTGGATTCGTATTTGATTCTATTAATTTTAGAAGTTCAAACCCTCAGATATAAGTTTAAAGCAGTTTTAATTCAGCTATTAAAAATAAATTAATTGTAGTGAACTCTATACTCCTTTTATTTTCCTCTCCTGCCCCTGCAGAAATGCTCTTCTCAGGAGCAAGGGGTAGGTATTACAGTAGCTAAACTGTAAATTGAAATGTGTAGCTCCTTCACTGCTATCTCCTGATACTCAGCAATGATCAGGCATGAGCAGCAGACTGGCATCAGCGTCCCAGTCCACTGGCAGTTCATCTTGAATTAGTTCTCACTGTGACAGCACTCATCACACTCGCTCTTATGGACAACCTGTATATTTACAGTGTGTGTGAAGATAACCTGGGTTTGTGTTCTCCTTTGCCTCCTGTTCAACCAGTTAAATCCTCTATCCTAACCAACTGCCTTTGGTGCAGTAAAGCCTTTGGGACCTGAGCCCCACTCTGTTCTCAGACAGCATGTTCACAGCTGATAATCATATTATGAGGCTGCCCTTAATCGCTCCTCACCAAGCAATTTGAAATCCTTTGTAAGTTCTTTTTTTTTTTTTTCCACTTGGTTACAGTCCACTGAATTCCAGCATCTGTGAACTGAGGCCAAGTATTACGGGCTGCCCCACTCAGATATCCCCTGGGGTTTTTCTCTGCTTGACATTCTGTCCCCTTGGCAACTTAATTCTCTCTACCCCTGCCCTGAAATATATTCACTCCAGTAGCATGAAAGCAATTGTAAATGCCAGGAACTGTACTATGGTGCCACAAATCATTTCTCTGTAAGATGGGATGTGAACACAAATTTCCAATGAAAACAAGAAAAATTGAGCTAATCAATAAAGGATTCATTGTTATTCTTCCATGGAATAAAGCATTGAAACAAATTTCTGTTGCATTTTTTATAATTTTAAAATGAATTACCAATTAATGGTTCACATATGCTATCTTCAAATCACTAGGTATTACCAATGAAATTTTTCTATTGCTTTGGCTCATTGAACTCCAGTTAAATACTGTAGCAACCATTGTTCTCTTGCTTTCACATTTGACAGACTAGATGTATTAACAAGATCTAAAATGATGTATATTTTTTATCTGATCTTCTTCCTCTAGCCATCTACCAGGATAATTTTGTATTTTCTAGGACTTTGTTATCAACACACTTGAGAGGTAAAGAACAGTGACCTCTGAGAGCAAAAGTGGTGTTACAAGCCCCATTATTGGTTAATAAAAATCTTAACCAAAGAGATGAATGTGGACATTCTTGAGAAGCTTCATAAAAAGTACACAAGGAGTCAGGGACAGACTCAGTTGCTCCCATACCACAGTTTCAGTGCCTTGGTTGAGAATTCCTGCCTTACTCATTTCCTGTCACCTGCTGGTTAGTTTTAACTACAGGTCCTCTCCTCCACTGGTAGCTTTTGCCACTGAAAATAGGATAAAGACGCTTACAATGGACTGAGTGCTGTTGATCAATAGTTTTCTTATCCTTCCATGTATATTCTTCTTGTCTCTTCTTTATATTGCCCTCTAAACAAAGGAGAAGCCATTGGGTATACAATGTTGAAAGAAAGAAACCCAAATAACCCAAGCCTGGAGTCAGTGCAAAAGGGCTCTGCCAATGTCCATAAATAGAGAGGAAAGGAAGAGCTTTTCTCCTACAGAAGCCACTAGGATCCTTTCTACTTGCAGCAATGGAAGTTGTATTCGGTGTGAAATGTAGTCATATTAAATGAGCAGAGTGGAAAAAAAAATGCAGGAATATGTAGTCCCAATTTCATAAAACATAAATTTTCCAGCACTAGATTCAAGAATTAATTTGCTGTCAAATAAAAGCCTACTAAATACTGGCAAATATATCACATAACTCTTTATTAGAACAGATTTTTTTCAATTTACTGATCTGAATCTTACATAAAAGGACGTATAATAAAATAGCTATTGCACAAGAGATGAACTGCTGCAGAAATCAATTGAATTATTCCTAGTAATCCTCTATGCCTTTAAATAGTTTTACTATGCAACCCAAAGCTCTCATTAGGCAGCATTCAGCCATAGCTAATGTTCTGAAGAAAACTAAAAAATTTATGTAGTTGGTAATCTATTTACAAGGCATTTGTTTTTACCAGAAACTTTGTGTTTGCTGCTAAGGGATTTGTTCGCTTTACTTGGTTGTCACCTAGGACAGACTACTGATTAGGCCTATAATTCGTATATGAAGTGCATGGAACTGTTTGCCTATACCTGTGTATGTGTAACTATCAGTCTATAACATTACTTATCCCGTCCTTGATATATCTTCCACTACAAAGACAAGTCATAGCAGCTCTACTATTTCAACAGTCAGGATGTCAAAAGCTATTTTCATAGAATCATAGAATCATAGAATCATAGAATAGATTGGGTTGGAAAAGACCTCCAAGATCATCAAGTCCAACCCCTGATCCAACTCCAATTACTATATCATGGCACTAAGGGCCATGTCCAATCTCTTTTTAAAAACTTCCAGGGATGGTGAATCCACCACCTCTCTGGGCAGGCCGTTCCAATGCCTGATCACCCTCTCTGTAAAGAATTTCTTCCTAACATCTAACCTAAACTTCCCCTGGCAGAGCTTGAGCCCATGTCCCCTTGTCCTGTTGTTGGTTGCCTGGGAGAACTTTTTGTCATTTGTGCAGGAGAATTACATTACTGATACAAACTCAGATTTGTTACCTAATTTTCATTGGAAAAGCCCAGGCACACCACCTCAGTTTGATTTCCACTACAAATTTAAGAAGCAAACTGCCAAAAGCATTGTAAGGATGACCACTGAAAACTCTAGAGTCTAGAGGACCAGGAACAAAGACTGAAAAGAACTACAAACGTCTTCCTGTACTGAAAAAAATAAATTTTCATCAACTCTTGAAGCAGATTCGAAGCATTTTTTCATATGTAAATATTTACATGTATCATGTTTCCCTTGATTACATGTGAGAAACACATGGAGAAGAGTACCAAAGACTTAATTGGTTTCTATCTATCTGCAAGGTCAGTTAGCATATTGCAGAAAGGAGTAAGACTGATTGAAAGACAGTAGCTGTTACATTTTTTTTTACTTCACCATTAATAGTGAAATTGGATTATTTCTCTGAAAATTTCTCAAGGAATGAGAGTTATTCTTAGCATACTAAAGTTTCTAGCTTCCTTCTTTTCCTTTCAAAGGTAAGAACTGCTTAAGAGTTTTTAGTGACTTCCAGCACCACTTCTACCACAATTATAACTGCTTACACTTGTGGCTGAGATTTCATCTGCCTGCTCTTCAGTAGCCTAGGAGGGAGCACAAAAGGTCTAATCAATTGCAAACATCTAAGTTATCTAGATAACTTATTTAGATAACTATTTAGATATCTATTTCGATAACTTGCTTAACCTGTTTCTTCCCTACAAAATCTTGAGCACTTATCCATTTATCTCTGCTGTCAATGATTTAATCCCATTGACTGTAGATATCTTACACAAAATTTGATGTAAATATTTCTCCCACATGTCTGTCAATAACTTTCCTGGTCTACATAATATAACATAATTTTTTGATTCTTCCTCTTATTATGACTTTTGTGGAATTACTTCTTATAACTTGGGTTAAAACTCTCTAGCTAAATTTCCTCTGGAAATATGTGGCTCTCTTGTTAATAAATATACATAAATTGCACAAAACACTCCAAGTAATATATGTTTCAAAATACCATAGTTTTGAAACAGTTCTCTGGGAACCATTATAGAACTAAGCCCCCCAGTTTTACATCATGCTCACATTTAACTAATTGATTTAAATAAAAGCATCCACTGAAATACATTTTCTTCATAACACGTCCTTGACAACAGATTTCTTTTGCTTTTCTGTATTTTTTGGTTGAAGTTGTGAACGCTACATGCCTGGAAGCGTTTAAGGCCAAGTTGGATGGGGTTCTGAGCAACCTGATCGAGTGAATGGCATCCTTACCGTGGGAGATAGTTTGGAAAGTTCATCTTTAAGGTTCATTCCAACTCAAGCCATTTTCTGATTTTATGATAATGTAAGAGTATATCTAGGACAATTATTGACTGTAAACACTTTCTTCTTCAGTGTGGCAGCACATAAAGCAAACCAAACCTAAATTAAATAGGGTAAGAAAAATTCTGAACTCAGTAGAGACTAACTGAGCCAAATGAGTTTCAGTACCTTCTTTTTTTCTGGTTTTATACAAAATAAGAACCTTACCTGTTTAACCCTTCCACAATAAAAAGGTAACATCCTGCATCAGATAACTTTTCACTTGGTCTGGTTGAACAGAAAGCTAAAGACCTTTAAGTATTAAAGAAAAGTGCTCATGCTTAACTCTTTACACCACACAGTCATGTTCTGAGTATTTAAAAAAAAATAACCATAACTATGTAATTTTAAAACTTACAGGAATTTTATACAAATATAATTTGTGCACACTAAATAAAAGTTGAAGACAGCTTTGTTAAAAATAGGCATAACTGCTATTATGGTAGGGGAGTTTCTAATATGATGTCAGAAATATGTGTTTGTGAAACTCTAATTCAAGTGCCTCAACTTATAATTATATCATCACATTCTATCTCTTTCAACAGAAATCACTTTTGCTTGGTACAGCAGTGTTTCCTCACAGGAAGCTGCAGGACAACTTATTTCTTCTTAACTGTTTAATGCCTGATTCCATGTACTACCTCTGCCCACTAGTCAAAGCCAGGTGTAAGATGAGATCTTCACTATAGCAACAGATCTCACAAACAGAACCTCCCCTCAACATAGAAGACAGGCAACAGTTGGTATGATTCCCATTTTATATGAGAGAAATGGAGGGACAGAGAAGGTAAGAATTTAGTCTATAATTACAGTATCACACTACTGAGTGACTCATTTGAGCATACATACTCTAGCAGTTTAATGTACTTGGAGAGGTTCCTTGTAGGTGTAAATTTTCCTTGACTCTATACCTGTATGTAATATGCACTCAAGAGGTGTGTTCAAGTGGTGCTACTAGGCTGAAATCGAGTGCAAGGACATCAGTTAAGGCACCTACCTTACAATGTGGATGCAAGGTTTCCTGCAGTTTTCTCTTAACCTACAGCATTCTGTTAAGAATAGCAACATCCTTTGCACAGTAACCTATCTTACATCATCAGGTAGGCACAGACGCATAGTGCTTGTCTAGGACTGATAACTTATATGAACTTTATTGCTGGAAAATGTGTGATAGAGAATTGTAATTATTGAGGCATAACAACTCCTGTCAAATCAATGCCCAGTCCTTCTCCTATTGCACTGCACAGGTTGGTAATGTAGCTGCACCTACATACCTTCTCTGGGGATAAACTCTGCTTTGTCATGTGAGGGCTGTTGTCTGCATCTTCCTGCTTGTAACAGCATGCATTAGTCATTCCAGAGACCACCACTTGGCTCACACTTAAGGATTCCTTCCACAGTGCAAATTCATATATAGATAGACACACTTAGCACAGCTTTCACTAAAGCAGATTAGAGTTGTGATCCTGATTGTCTGTAAATCAAAAAACAAGGAGAAGACTGTCAGAATTGTTCCAATTTATTTAGAAAGGTAATGGAAATGAAATATAAATCAGTATAGTTCATTCTGCAAAGAGGTGTGGGGGGAGAAAAAAGGAAGTTCGAATATAAACAACCAGTGACCAAAAAAAGCAAGAACTCAGTAAGCTTTATCTTACTGTGAAATACAATCATTCCAGTAAATCACAGTATAAAGCAGGACTATTTATCTTACCAGCTATAGCTGCAGTATGTGGGGATTTTTATATTTCCAGTTGTACTGCAAACTCACAGAAATGCAGCTTTAGTAGGGATGTGTGTCTTCTTTGACACATGGCCAAGAAGACAATTGCAAAGCAGAAGAGTAATACTTCTTAACCAAATTTGTAAAACCAAATATATAAATTTAAAAGAAAACATTAATCCTGTCACTTTGTGAGTGTAATCAATCAAAAATACATTACACACTGAAACCACAACATTATAATGTGCAAATAACCCTCACATTTATGCAATATTTGTTAAAATTACCATATCTTGGCAAAAGATATGAAGTATAAGAAATTAATAGAATAAATGTTTAATGTAAGTCTTCACTTTTACTTACATATGCCTGACAAAGCTAGAGCTTCTTCAGTTTCTGTCATTTTCTGTAAAATAGGTGTAGCAGTAATTGACTGATATTAGGACAGCATTACTTTGCAACGGTAAACCTCTATACCATTGTTCATTATCACTCTATAACATACTTAAAATAAAATACATTTTTTTCATATCTGAGTAGTGTTTATAACTATCATCAGGCATTTTACTGCATTGCAACCTCTATCACTAATTCCTAGATTTAACCATGATTTTTTCAGAAAAAGAGCAAAATATAAAAAAATAGAAACATCAGAAATTGAAGTACTGAGTCGTGAGGTAATAAGGAAACACAACAAATGGAGGAACACAAGGAAAAAAAAAGACAATCACACACTGTACATATATTTTGGAAATATATTAAAAATTTGAATTCAAAGAAAAAAGAAGCTGATCATTATATGGAATTAGTCTTTGATGAAAGACTTCTTGACTCTTACGACTATTGAAAACTAGAACATGTTGTCCATGTACTCTGTGGAGTCTCCATCCTTGGAGATGCTCAGCACCCAGCTGGAGACAGAACTAAACAACCTGCTCTAGCTGACCCACTTTGAGCTAGGGTTTTGGACAGGTCAGTTTTCAGAGATCCCTCCTATTTCAGCCATTCTGTGACTATGAAACAAAGAAACCCAAAGTTATTTACAGGTTATGTCAATTATAGAACCACTTTCTAAAAACTCTTTCACACACACACACAGAATATGCTGTGTTGGAAGGGACCCAGAAGGATCATCCTGGCCCTGCACAGGACCATTCCCAAGAGTCACACCATGTGCCTGAGAGTATAATTCAAACACTTCTTGAACTCTGTCAGGCTTGGAGCTGTGACCACTTCCCCAGGGAGCCTGTTCCAATGCCCAACCACCCTCTGAGTGAAGAACCTTTTCCTAATATCTAATCTAAACCTTCCCTGACACAACTTCAGGCCATTCCCTCTAGTCCTGTCACTGATCATCACAGAGAGGAGATCAGTCAGCACCTGCCCCTTCTCTTCCCCTCACGAGGAAGGGGAATTGTTAACTGCAATGAGGTCACCCCTCTGTCTCTTCTCCAGGCTGAACACACCAAGTGACCTCAGCCACTCCTCATACAGCTTCTCCTCAAGGCCCTTCACCATCCCTGTTGCCCTCCTTTGCATGCTCTCTAAGAGCTTAATATCTTTCTTATATTGCAGTGCCCAAAACTGCACACAGTGTTCAAGGTTAGGTCACACCAGCACAGTCTTCAGGAATATGACTCAAAGTTTTTTATTAATCTAGTGGACATCTTGCTAATGCAGGTATTGAAGATCAGCTGCAACAAAAGCAACCCAGTTAAGCTTATATCTCCAGGTGTTACCAGCATCATGGTAAATTTTCAGAAATTCTGTCTTTTGCAAAGTCCTTGTGAGCACATCCACAGGAGGGAATGCAACACCATAGTAGGGGAACAACTGATCTAGCTGTTAATGAACTGAAACACCACACTACCATGCCACAATATTAGCTTATTTACCAAAAAGCTGTATAATTGCATCAGCACAATGCTGCATCCAGGCTAATTAGCTATGCCAATCAGCCTGTTTAGCACAGGACAGAGCCATGCTGAAGTGGTTATACTGATTCTATCTCCTGAAATACTAATCACAGCACTTCTACACAGTGTACACCAAGCAAAAGGTATCATTTAAGTATATTCAGTGTTGCCTTGGAATTTTTGATTTTTTTAATTTTTGCAGATTTTAGAAGTAGTTGTGAATGTAGATTTTAATGTAGTTGTATTATATACCTTTCCCTCTTACATAATGTTTACACATACCCAAACCTACTACCCCATTCCATATCAATCCCTCTAAATTTCATTAGCGTGTTTAGTCTTCTTTTCAAGGTAGAATTGTATAAAAGCTCCCCAAGGCCTGGACCAGAAGATATCACACAGACACAAGGACCTTCAAGCCCAGAACTTTGGAGGAACTCCAAGGATTGTACGTACTGTGAAGAAGACAAAGATGATGAGGAGGGGGTCCTAAACACCCCTAGACTCAATTCCCGAAAGAGCATGTTGGAGGGCAGAACAAGGCAAAACTGGGGGGTGGACAGATTGGGATTGGATGGACATCATTATAAAATCACAGAACCTATGTTCGAACAGGTGCACGTGGTATGAATTCCTCTGGGCCCAAGGACTCATTAAAGGACCAGCTCTATCTTATCTCCTATAATAAATTGGCCTGGAATCATTTTGTCAGCAGTCTTTTAGGCAACATCAGCAATGAAAAATTTTAGAATCCTGTCCATTCTATAAGTATGTGTAAAATTTTTAGAAAATGTTTTTCTTGCTTTTCAAAACAGACATTTTTAGTAAAAGGCACATATGAGACGATTGAAAAAATCAATTTAGGGGTTTTAAAAATTTGCTTTGCAGAATAGTGATTAATTTGCATGATGATTAGGTGCTACAGCAGGTTTTAGCATCTCCAGGAATCTTGTCAGTTTGTTTCTCTTAGAATGTGAATCTATGGAAAGGCATAGGTTTCATAGATGAAATTTTGTTTCTTCACATAGTTCACAATGCTCTGTCTCGTTTAACACCACTGACATAAAAGCACCAGTCACTTCTCTGGTTTTATACTATCACTTTCTTTAAAGGGTTACTCCTAATTTTTGTCTGAATGAGAAAAAAACCCAATATTTTCTGGTGTTTGGTAAATTCCTTGTAATATTTGGTAATATTTGATTGAAAACGTACTGATAAAGTTTAGGCTACCTTATGTTTGTTCAACAAGTGAAGTTATGTTAGCAATTTCCTCTGGGATATATGTCAGGCTTGCATAAAGAACAGCTCAGCCTTGGTCATGGTCTGCTTACTTCACAGAAAATGATAATATTGCACATCTGGCTCATATTGACTTTACCCACTTCCAATCAGTGATACCTTTGATGTCAGCTAATTAATTCTGCACTACTTGTCCTGTTCAACAAGGTCTGTGTATCTGAGTTAACATAGTAAAAGATTTCAAGAAAAACTCTTGATCTAAAGTACACTTCTCAGGTCATACATGAGAATGGATTCCACATTCCAGATTTGTATTTTGAAATACCCCCTCAACATAGTCTTGATGTGTCAAAGGTTTCCATCTAGGCAGGGCCTTTCTTGACTTGAAAAATGTTTTCTTAGTCTTGGTCTTAAATGGATTTTAACTCCCAAGATTTTACTTTATTTCTTTTCAGCTGTGACTCTTTATTTTGAGCTGCACATTTGTGAAAGTGCTTTTCCCTGGTTGACTCCAAAGTTAACCGACTTACAACAAACACAGAGGGCATCACCAAGGCAAAATCTAAGCAAAGAGGAACGTAACTTACTTCTGGCATGTATCTAAATAAAGTATCCAAAATACCTGTAATACATTCTCCAAAGCTAAGGATTTGTTATATCATCTGATAATTTGATGGTTAACTGCTGAAAAAATTACCCTTAAAGGTTCAACGTTTCCCAGGTTACTGAAACTTACTGATAAAAAAGGGCTCCCTGGAAAGTTCAGTCCTTGTCTGTGTTTGCAGCACATTGTATACCAGTGCCCATAGCAACCTCATAATACTGCTCCATGGCAAATGTCCACACAAGCCTGCCCAAAGCAGTGGGTGAGGCAATGAATTAACAAATGCCCCCTCCGCTTCTTCTCTGTTTTAAATGTTACTTGGCTGACGATCCCATATCAGGAAGTACTCAATATAAATACCTGAAATACAGTTTGAATTAACTGCTTAATATCAAAAGTGCTATACAATGCTTAACAAGAAAAAAGAGGAAGATAAATCTTCCAGACCAATAAAGAAAGGATTAAATTATTGCACTTCATTAAGCTCAGTGCACAAGAGGACGCAGGAAAAACAAATGCAAAAATACAGAAGAACAGCTGCAAAAAAAAAGTCGTATTTTAGTTGTGAAAAGGAAAATTCAAAGTGAAACTGCTCAGCAGTGGTAATTTGTGACAAACTGATCTGGCATGGAGGGTGAGGAGAGCAGCTGTAACAAGGGGCTAAAGTGGCTGGAAGCGGGAATGCCAAGAGAATAGTTTCCCTTGGTGCCAGGATAAGAAACAAGCCCCAGTTGTCAAGATTGTTTCAAAGTCATTTAAATCTTCAACATGGAATGGTTCCGCTGTTAGGACTGTTCTGTTAATGTACGCCAATCTACATACTGCATCCCAACTAAAGCAATACCAGATAATTTCATATGGTTTTTCATATTATCACCATTGCATAGATCTTCAATGTAGAGCAGCCTGAGTTGACACTCATTCAAAGCCATCCTACAGCCTGTTCTACTAACAGGAAGTATTTGAGGACACTGTTTAAACAACAGTCACTTACAGCTTAGGATTTCATAATGTCACAAAACTATATAAAGATCCAATTATTAATTAATCCCACTTATTCACTGTCCTTTTCTTCAAGTATCATTAAGCTAATTGAGAACAAATCTAAAATGCTTTATTTAATTGTTCAAAACATACCACATGCACGTCAGGTGGTGTATAAATAGCACAACATCAATAATAAACTTAATTCACAGAAGAACTGGAATCTGCTATTTCTCACTACATGTATTATCTTACTTTAGTTTAATCACCTTAGTGTCCTTTTCTGTGTGCCAAAAGTCACTATAGGATTGGACAACAAAACTTAAAACAATTAAAAGTAGTTACTTCCATTAACTTAAACTACAGCTCCAAAAAGAAGGTACAAAACAGATTGTGTGTTAAGTGATTTGACAATCCTTAGCTATTTCAATTAGCTGATTTAATCTCCTTCTTCTCATTCTATGAGGTACATCAGTTCAAACTGTATATATAAATTACTGATTATACGTATGTATGTCATAAATGACCGTATAGACGAATTATATGTAATATATTGAAAAAAACCAGCTTTGTTTGGAGATTATGGTAAAATTCCCCAGGCTTCATTCATGTCTACAGAAACTACTGGTACTCCAAGACTTGGCCAAGAGAACCTCAAAATCCAAGAAGTTAAAGCAGTAAAAATTATAATTTTTAAAAATACAATACTAATTATGAAAGATAGCTTTATATACAGGAAAAGTATGGATTGTTCTAAGGTTGTGGCATATATAATTTGCTGCCAGAGTTCAAAAGGCACTTGGACTATGCTCTGAGGCACAAGTGATTTGTGGGGTTGTCCTGTGCAGAGCCAAGAGCTGGACCTCGATGATCCTTGTGGATGCTAACATATATTAAAAGAATGAATTGACTATGACTTAATAAACTCAGGAAACACACCACCCCTTTTATCTAAATAGTGCATACATGAAAAAGCACATTGCTTTCTAGAGCTTGGAACTCAAAGATTTTTTTCTTCTAAAATCACTGCCTCTATGGCTATTAAAAATATATATGTATATACATCCATTCATGGGTCATATTTAGGAGACTTTCATGTAAGACTTTACACAAAATCCCTAAAACTTTCGTTAAGACTCATTTTCAGTTCTTTCCTTAATAAGAGATAGGGGAAAATATAGATGGCCTAAACAAGCCAGTTGTTTTAAACAGTGAAATACAATTCAGTCACTCAAGTAACACCATTTCCTAAAGAGGACTGTCTGATTACATTGCACCATGATCAGTCTCCAAATCCTTGGCTGACAGTCACTTCATAAAATCATATTTATCATTACTACAGACAAATAATAATTATATCTAAATAACTGGTTGGGAACAAAAATAAAGAGTATGAGCTAAACACTAGAAGTAGAAAAGACTTGATTTTCAGGCGTAAACTCTAAACACTGAAGAGCAGGAGTTATGGAGAGATGTGCCTCTCACTCCTATCTTTCTGCATGATGGAGTATTTCAGAGCCAGCTGAGAGATTACCAAAGAGCCCAGAGCAGCTGTCTGCACTTACGACTACTGTGCAGCTAAATGATTTAATTATTTCTAGTTCAGCCTGATGAGATAGTACATTTGTGTGCTTATAAAATACCCCTGATAAGCTAATATAGACATGTAGTTTTTCTTAAAATAAGGTAGTTCTAAATATAAAATACATACTAATAACACTAGTGGTTGAAATAATCCACAGCTGCTGAGTAGAGGAGAAACCAAGAACCCTCACATCTTAGTGTATTCAGAATACTAGCTCTGCCATCCTGCTGTATTTTCTGTTCTACCAACTGGAGGGGATTTTTTTAAGACCCCTGTTTATACTACTATGAATCTTTCTGTCAACACCACCTTGGTGTTAGCAGGAAGATTTTTAAATATCTGTCCTTGGATTGGCTTCACCCTTTTATTTCCCTATTCTTAATTATGACAATTATGCCAATGGAATTATTAATGTGAAAAGTCATCAAACATATGAATACAGAAATGTATGAACATTTTAAATATAAAAAGTAAAGTACATAATTTTATTGCCATCATGGGCTGAACATGACTTTATGTAAGTACGAAACGTTAAGGCAAGATAACAGCAGGCTAACCCTTAAAATTTCTTCAGCTCGGAAAAAATAATTTCAGTTATAAAAGGCTTCCTGGCAGACTAACAAAGATTAGCATTATTTTTATATTTGCAAACTTTGTGCATTATTAATAACAGAGTATTAATAGCACAGAAATGTATGTATAGAAGTATCTACTGTCAATCATAATAGTATACTTTAATCAGTCTTGGAAATTGAATACATATCCTGTCTTTGGAAGTGCAGCATAACACTGCATCCTCACTAGGCAGAAGTTGACAGCCTTTTTTATGTAGCTGACCATGTATAACTGAAAAAAACTCACTGAGTTTTTAAGTTTTGGTTCATAATGACATGCACAACAACCAAAGCAGACTAAAGCACAAACATCATGTGAAAAATCCCAGACTCTACCTTGCGTTTTTCCATGCCTGTATGATGAGTTTGGTTTACCTATCTGTACATTTACCTATAGTTAACAGTCTGTGACATGGCAAAGATTCTGCACAGAGGCCTGCTGGCTTCCTCTGTTACAAGCTCCTCAAATGATATGCCTGGTGTGAGCCACGATGTGCAAGCCTGCCTGCAGGGACCCCGTCATCTGCTGCTCCTGCTAACAGTGCTGCCACCACCTCTCGGAAGGAACAGCACGCTTGGTTGCTGGAACATTTTTTCAGCACTGCTGAAATGCAACACCTGATATTTGTTTGTGCAAGGTGCAAGTATTTGCTCAGGAATTTACTGTAGGAGCATGACATAAGCCATGACAGAGCTACCTGCAGCAGGTGACCTACAGTTTTGTTTGCTTCTTTAGTCACAGCCTTGAGTTTCTTCTTTTTTTAGAAGCCACCTCCCATATTAACTATTCAGGTCATTCTGTGCACGTTGGTTTTCTTTTGCTTTCTTTCTGAACTGTTACTCTTGAGCTTTGGATAAAAGTTTGACAGTGTTTTTGTTTGATTATATTTTGACTTACTCTTAAGAAGAGTGAAACAGAAATATTCTTTCTCAGTGGAAAACATTTTCTTTTCTTTTCTTTTTTTTTTTTTCTGCAATAAGTTAAACTTTCCCATGTGTAAAAGATTCTGGAAAACAGTACAAACCTGGGTTTCCTGACTAACCCTAGCCATAAACAAACATTAGTGGCAAAGATCTGAATCCAGATGTCCCTTATCACAAACCCAGAATTCCCCCACCTACATATGCATATGAGTTCAGGTGGTCAAAATCTCTGCTGAAGAAGAAGAGTAAGAAGACTTTTCCATTACAGACAACTCTTTCAAGTAACATCTGTCATATGTAGTATGTGGATTAGATACAATGGGATGTGTTCTTTTATAATAATAAAAGCAATATTTTTTTCATTCTTGGTACACTTATGTACACATTTAGCTGAGTAATAGCTGCTTGCTTACAGAAAAAATTCAGCATAGACCCAGTAAAAATCACTCCTCATATAGGAAATATCAACAAAACTTTTGCAGGGACAGTATCATGTTGCATTTTACACAACACAGATAATTAAATTATGTATCTAAGTGCTACACAAATAATCCTGATCTATCTGGTTGCTACTCCAGTTGCTTATGTGATCTAAGATGGCTGAAGAAATGGATAAATGGGAATCTCACTGAGTTCAGAAAACAGGAAAGAAAAGTATTTTATCTGGGGAGAAATAACCACATGCACCATATCAAGTTCTCTTCCCACTCTCTACAGCTGGGAAGAAAATTGAGACAAAAAGACTTATGGGTCACATGGATAACAAATTGAACATGAGCCGTCACCATGCCCTTGCTGCAGAGAAGGTCAACAACCACCTGGGCTGCATTAGGAGAAACATTACCAGCAGGTTGAGAGTGGTTATCCTTCCTTTCTACTCAATGCTGGTGAGACACGCTTGGAAAACTGTATTTAGTTCTGGGCTCTCCAGTGCAGGAGGTACATGTTCATACTGGAATAACTCTAGCAAACAGCCACAAAGGACAGTGGCAGCAAAGCCTCTGCCCTTGGAAATATTGAATACCCAGGAGATGGTCCTTAACAATCTGCTCTCGTTGGCCCTTTTTAGAGCAAAGGCATTGCATGAGGTAGTCTCTCCATGTTCTCCTACTTCAGTGACTCTGTGATTCTGCATTCAGCTAGAGGCCTCTTTACTCTCCCAGTTTTTCAGGAAGTTCTCTGAAGTTTACTCTTTATTATCTCAGCAATGTGAAAAATAAAATGCTTAGTTGAAATAATCTTGTGATAAATGAAATGACACTTCTTGGTATGTTTAAACCTACAAGTAAAGCACAAAACGCAACAATTTGTGAATGCTCTTCAGCGGGGATATGTAGAGAGTAGAAGAATGCCTCTCCGAAAGGATGGAGAATAAAGAACTAGGAACACGTGCAAAAGAATGAAGAAAACAAGCTCATAGATGACAGGTAGAAATCATATACATTTAACAACCTTCTGAATTACATTTTCAAGGTGAATATCATGTGTTTGGTTGTCCAGAATTAAGCTTTCAGTAACTTTGTCCACCAGACAGCAGAGGTAATTGGAAATAAGGAAGGAGATCCACAGGGTCCAAATCTGGTATGGCGAAAGAGAAAGAAACACAATACGTCATGGGTTTCCTCTGGGTCAATTTCCTCTCACCCTCCACACAATTGCTATAGGCTGAGTGAAGTTTTATGCAGACAAAAGAGATCTGATTTGAGGAGAATAATATTAGGATTTATTACTAGCAAGATAAAAAACTAAAGAACTATATATACTACAATTCTAATTAGATAGGTAAAGGTATTATGTATTTACAAAAATACCCATCCCCCCTTTGTATCAGTTCAAGAGGAGAAGCAGTCTTTGTTCTATTTCTGGAGCTCCAGGTCTTTTAGATAATTTTGCAGCAATCAAAAGTTCTTCTTCTCTTATCTCTAGGACGAAAACTCCAATCGTTGCAGCTGAAACTGTTTCTCTTTCTCTCTCTTCTATGTCGGCCTCAGGGCTGGGCCTAGCCCTGTCCTGGGCTAAGACCAGAGGCTGGGGGGTTACCCAGACCCTATAGGGTCTTCTATGGACTGCAAGGAGACACTTGCCTATGGATCTTCACCACAGGGTTACAAGGGATAATGGCTTTTGAGTCCACCCCTGTTTCCTGTGGGGTCTCTTCCCAAGGGAGAACAGTCCTTGATAGACCTCTCTGACGTGGGTTCATCCCTTGGGCAACAGTTCTTCCATTCTCTGCTGTCCCTCAGGGTCACAAAATCAGCTGCATCAGCATAGATCCCTCCCTGAGATCACAACATCCTACCCAAGCTGTCTCGCTCCAGCATAGGTCTCTCTCTCTCTCCATGGGTCACAGGTCTCCAGCAGGACTCTGTTTTATCCAGGCCTCGCTTCCCAGGGAGTTACATCTTCTTCATGCATTCCTCTGCTTTGGTGTGGGCTCCTTCATGAGCTGCAGAGGGTCCTCCCTGCTCCCCAACAGTTTTCCACAGGTGGCAGGAATTTTAGTTTTCAGTCTTTTCCGTGCTGAAGGGAAGAAAGAGAGAGAGAGAAAGAGGGGGAAAGAAGGAGTTGCCCTCCCTTTGTGGCTTTTTCTCCTCTCTCCGTCTGCCAGCTTTGACCTTGGAGGTCCATTGCCTCTACCTGAAATTTCTTCTGAAGTGTGTCTTGTCCAGGCAGTTTTTCTCTAAAGTTTTTTTTTCCTCTGCTCTGTTACAGAAGGAGGAGAGGGCTTCAATACCATACCTGCCTCCAGCTCAGGGCCATGGGAGGAGGGGGCCCTGGCCCACTTGAGGCCTGCAGCCTCTCCTACATGGCTACTAATTTCATCTGCGCAACCACCTTCTCTTCCATTTTTTTAAATATGTAATTGGCAGAGGGGTTACTAAAACTTTTGATTGGCTTTGCTCCAGAAATTCACCAGGAAAAAACTATTTTCAGCCCCGGGAGGGGGGTTTGGCAAAACCATGACACAATGTGATTACAATGAAACTGTGGGATAAATCACTGGTCTAGTTTTGGTACTAGTTGAATATTCCAAGGAATATGTGAAATCCAGTTCCACTTTCTAAGCTGATAAGAAGACAATCTATGCTTTGTTTTCCCCAATTAATATTTGTTTATTTAGAAGTGGGATGGAAGCTACTAGAACATCACATTTAATGACACTGATTCAGAGAAGAAAAACAGGAAGAAATAAAGTGAGGAATATTGAGCAACTCCAATGCATCACTTTGCCTTTAATTAAAAAGCCATGCTTTTTTTATGTTTTTAATTAGAATATGCACAAATATTTGAAAACTATCTTCACCCCTGCATGAGGTTCAGTAAGGCGAAGTGCCGGGTCCTGCACTTGGGTCACAGCAACCACATGCGGTGCTTCAGGCTGGGGGAGGAGTGGCAGGAGAGCTGTTCAACAGAAAGGGATTTGAGGTTGACAGCCAGTTCAATATGAGCCAACAGTGTGCCCAGGTGGCCAAGAAGGCCAACGGCATCTTGGCCTGTATCAAGAATAACATAGACAGCAGGACTAAGGAGGTGACCATTCCCCTGTACTCAGCACTGGCGAGGTCACACCTCTAGTGCTGTGTTTAGTTTTGGGCCCCTCACTTCAAAAAGGACATTGAGGTGCTCAGAGAGGGCAACAAGGTTCATGAAAGGTCTTGAAAACATGTCCTGTGAGGAATAGCTAAGGGAGCTATGTTTGTTTAGTTTTGAGAGAAGGAGGCTCAGGGGGACCTCATCACTCTTTACAACTACCTGGAAGAGTAGTTGCAGGGGCCAGTCTCTTCTACCAGTGAGACGACAAGACGAAATGGCCTTAACCTGAGACAGGAAAGATTCAGATTAGATATCAGGAAAAAAATTTGCATGATTGGGGTGGTCAGGCATTGGAATCAGTTGCCCAAGGGAGGTGGTGGAGTCACCATCCCTAGTGGTGTTGAAAAGGCATCTGGATCTGGCACTGAGTGATGTGGTTTAGTGGTTTAGGGGTTATAGAGGCAGTGCTTGGTGGTCGACTGGACTGGATGGTCTTAAAGGTCTCTTCCAACCCTGATAATTTAATGATTAGGTTTGCCTATTTCTAATAGGGTTTTTTCTTTTTGTCTCTCTACTGAAAAAAAAAAAAAAAAAAAAAAAAAAAGAAAAAGAAAAAGAATGAAGTTCTGAGGACTTTTAACCAAAAAATTACCACAGACAGTTATGGAGGTCTTATAGAATATTAACAATATAGGACTTACCTTGTCTTATTTATGGATGTGCTTCAAACACATCCTTAAATATTAATTAAAGGAATGTATTAATTGTAGTCTATCATCTCACTGAAGCGTGTATTAAACCAAAGCTCTGAAAGTTGTAATTTGATTTATTTGAATTAAATCAAATCACTCTCAGGACACTCCTTTAGGCGAGACACTAAAAATTGAGAAAAATATTAAAGCTGAAAATAAGGATTAAGGACACTGCAGTTTTAAAAATAAGAATTAAACTGCTTGGTAGAGTATTTCTTAAAGATAAGAAATATATTAAATCTAAACTAAAAAAGTAAGCAAACCTTGACTTCAGCTGTCCGCTTAGGTAAGATGACTATGCAAGTCTGGACTGCTCTGAGTGCATCCTTGGACCATTCACTTTTGGTCTAGGGATTACCTGTTCAATAAAGTTTTCTATCTAAACTATGTGGCAACACAAAACATTACCAAACACATTCATTTAATGCAAAACATAATCAATATTGCTTTTAATAAACAAACACCAAAACTTCTCCTCCAACTACATTATTTAAGCACAGTTTCATGGTTCTCCATTACATTGTGCTGCATTAAAACCAGTTTTTGATGTCATCTGTTGCAAACAACACCCAAGAAATTTTATTTGGGATGTTTTGTGTACAACCAGGCTATAGGAAAGCACTAACATTAGAAATATATCTATATAGAGATAACTAATAGAGATTAGTTAAATATAATATGTTGTTTGATAACATTTTTCTAGTGCAGAAATTGATCATGCTGGAATAAATCAATCTATTAAGTTGTTTTTGTTTTTTACTTATGTATTACCTTTCCAGGGTAATGCAATTATTCTTACACTAAAGACAATTGCAGAGTTTATTTATAACATAATTAATTATAGTCATATCAGAATGAATTACTTGTAGTTAAGACAATCATTAGCAATAATTATTTATGCAATTAAAATCAGCAGCTAAGAAATACTTTACCTATCTGATGTTCTGGTTTACTTTATTATTTGACTAAGGACTATCCAGAGGCTTTGAAAAATACACATTCTACAGCTGTTGCAGTTTGAGGGGTTTCTGGAGGGTCACTCCCGGCTGCTCTGTGAAGGTTTCCAGGGCTGAAATCACCCCCCGCGCCGCCCGTCCCTCGTGGCAGGGACAGGCGGCGGAGGCCCCTTTGCCAGGAGACAAAGACCACACAACACGCAGGGAGTCCAGCAGCGAAGAGAGTGATTTATTGATCTAACAACGGTTTAAGTACCTTTTGGAGGGATCCCAGGGTGACCAATCATGACAAAGGGTTAACAACCAATAGATGAGTTTCTAGTTATCTCTCAGACATTCCACAGGTACAGTGAGGGGTTTATGGGAACAAGAAGGGTTACACAAAGGTTTAAAATCACCATCTTGGACACGTGGTCAATTTAACAATATTACAAGCTCCTGCATTCTTTTTATGTAGCAGAGTTACCCCAACATGCAGCAAATTCTGCTTAAGAGTGCTCATTTTCAAGAGGTATGGTCTGTTGTATTTTACTGTTCAGTAACTATAGATTTGATCCAGCCTCCTGTAAAGGAAATTGTTTACTCGCAACAAAGAAGACCCTCAAGATGGAGAGCTCAGTGGATGCCAAATGAAGACTAAGAGCATGATTTCTTTACTGTGGCTATACTATCTGTCTAAAAAGAAAGAAATGAGAAGATTTGACAGGGTTTGTAGGGGAAAACCCTCTCTGCGGTCTGTTTAGCAGAGGCAGAGCTGCTGTGATGCAAGACCTGGTGCTGGCTGGTAGCAGGAACACAAAGAATGCAAGCAGTTCTGAGGCGAAGAGGGTTTATTCAGGTTTCCCACAGTTTATAAGGCTGCTGGGAGGAAGGGAGTGGCTTGGCTACTCAGCTAACCAACGAGAGGGGATGGGAGGTTAACACCCAATAGGAGACCAGGAAATGCAGTTGTAGTGATTAGAACCTTTTAGAGCAATCGATGAGGTGAATGCACAGGAGAGGTCATCAGCCCAGAATGGACAGATTTCCCTTCTGTGATGCTGCACATCACCAATGTCCCCATTAGCTTCTGAAACACCTCAGTCCTGCAGTGAACTAAAAATAACCCATGATTACTTTGCACTTGGTGCAAAAAGTGAGTTCAAAAGCACAAGAGAGGCAGGGCATAAAAAAGTGCCTAAAAGTCTCCCATCTGAGTGAACTGGAAATACCTAAGCTGTGGTTAGCCTCATTTATGCATGATACCATTGGGCAAACATAATTATATAATAAATACATTTTCCAAGCAGGGTTGAGAGGCACAGCCAAAGGCAAGTTTGATCTGCATAACAATGCATAGTGCCAGTGAGAGAGTCATTACAACCACAGGAGCCTGGTCCAGGACCTAAATGGAGCTTGCTCTCACTTTACCTCTTAGACACAACACTATATGTATGCTATATAAAGCAAATATAGGGAGATACATGTGTTCATGTACCTGCAGGAGTGGCAATGGCTGAGCTCTGAGCAGAATGGCTGTGCAACTGCAGCCCAACCCCTCGGGGTGGCAAGAAGAGATGCCATTGAAGACCATTGATATTGTGTTTCCCTGAACAAGTGTAAAAGCTTATTCCCAGATCAACAAAACTTGAAATCTTTTTCTTAAAACTATAAATACCTAATTCAAATTTGTTTGCAAATATTTCTGTAGTACAGTATCCTTTAAAAAAAACCCAACCAACCAAAAAAACCCCTCATACAAATAAAAAATCAAAAAGACATAACAAAAAAACCCAACCAACATTAGAATTCGATTCCTAAAACTGTGTTTCTGCGTAGGGTAACTTCACATGAACTATTCTGTAATGCCACAAGAGGACACTCTTGAACACCTTTTTCTTTCATTGAGATGAGTGCTTTACAAGTCATTTTGTATTCAGTGGTAAATACAGAGGTCTAATCCCCAGCAACCCATAACATAAGGACAATTCTTCATATTCACCCAATATTCCTTAAGTTTAGATTTCAGGTAGTAAATAATTTTTTTTCTGTATCTGCTTTAGAATTTTCTAAAAGCTGTAACACTTTATATAAGTTGGATCAGCCTTGATTCTTAGAGCTTTTGCTTATATTCTGCTTTAGAATTTTCTAAAAGCTGTAGCACTTTATATAAGTTGGATCAGCCTTGATTCTTAGAGCTTTTGCTTATATTCTGCTCATGACTTTTCTCTGAAAGCATGAAACGTATTAGTTACAATATTATAGTAACAATATTGTAAAGCTAACACTTTAGTTACAATATTGTTGGAAACTTTCTGGTTCCATATGTATATAAAAATGTGGTACCAGTACTCAGTACCTTGTCTTTAATTGCTAGAAGCAACTAAACATTTATATTTCTTCTAAAAAAGTTACTTAGAAGTTATGTTTTGAGAAATGTAAAACTATGTTCTTAAAATTAGTGGTTGTATTAAAAGTATTGAAATAACAACAATAACCTTGCCTTATCATTATTTTAGAGATGTTAGGTTCAAGTTTTCCAGACAGATGCGAGCAAGTGATTAGTATATATGAATTATACATTAAAAACATCTGAGTTGTGTAATCCAATAATCAGTTTGGGACAAAAACAACACAAGTAAATAAAATATCTTGGTTCTTTATAGTCAACTCTTGTAGAACAAGTGTTTACAACAAATATGTAGGATCTACCTCAATTTTGCTCATTATATTACTTGCAGTAAGTCCTGTTGCCTGAACAAGAACAAAAAAAAAAATAATTAAATGATGGATTAGTTTCTTCATACATACATCTTAACAACAAACTCCTTAGAAACAATAGAATTTAAGAGAGCTGGGGATGCTGGTTATATTTGGGTTAACTATTTTTCATTAGTCACTTCATTTTAAAGATATAATGAGGTTGAATGATACTGTTATCCAATCTGAGTAGGACTTTAGGGCCTTTATTGTAATGGTTAGTTGATTTGGGGGAGGAGAGGAACCTCAAATTGTTATGTAGTCTGGGGAAAGAGAGGAACCTCAAATTGTTATTTGAGGCAAAAAATTTCATGTTTAATTTTGGCTTTCATTGTAGCAAACAATTAAGTGGATGCAGGAGACCCTGATTACCTGAGCCTTGACCAGTGTGTCTGGCTTTGTCTTGGCTCTGCCAAGTCTTACTTGGGTCCTCCTCCCATCAGCCAAACATTTGGATAAATGTAGCTGCAAATAGGACTGTAGTCCTTACTTTGTATATCTTTGGAGAGAGTATAAATACCATAATTATGAAGGCTTTCTTGTATACATTCAGATCTGTAAAATATTTTAGCTGGATGTGAGGTCTGCTTTATTAACACTCATAATAATTACACTATTTTAGATTTGCTATATTCCTTTTTCCAAGTTGTTGTTTTGTGATTAATAATTCCAACCTGTTGGGGAGAGTATCTTGTGATTTCAGAGTTCTGCTAATCACTTTTGCTAAACACTCTTCTTGGTGTCCTGCCAAGGGAGTCCTGAAAATGCCAGAAGTCAATATGCAAAGTAAAACCATAAAGCCAGAGCTGTCACTAAACGGTAAAAGAGACATCCACAGAGCCAAAATCTTTGAAATTTTACTTTACGAAAGTCCTGAGTGTGCTGGATTATAGTATAATTTTTCACGATTGTAGATTTTTAATAAATGTGTAAGGAAAGTGAGTGCTGCAATGCAAGTCATAAAAATTTGCACACATTTATCATGGCTAGGCTTCACGAATGAAGATTTGAGAGGGGCTCTACCCATGCTTGCTACAAGCGTGCTGATGGCTAAAAAGGCCAATGCGAGATAGACAAGTCCGGTTGCAGAAGGCACAGCAGAAAGACTCCCCAGGTGATATCGACGAGACGCGATTCTTTCTGCGTTGTCTTTTCTCCTCGAGAGTGATCCTGCGTGTGTTCTCAAAAGCAGCAGCAGCGTTATAGATGGTGTGTCTCCAGGCCTCACGATTAGAGGCCAGGGTAGACCAATGGTGATGATCAATATGGCCAAGGGTGAGGGATTGTTTCAGGCAGTCCTTGTATCTCCTCTTTGGGGCTCCTCTCTTGTGGCAGCCAGTGGCAAGTTCCCCACATAGCACGATCTTAGGGAGGCGGTAGTCCTGCATCCTGGAGACATGCCCTGCCCAGCACAGCTGTGTTCTCAGCAGCATGGCCTCAATGCTCGTGACTGCTGCCTGTTCAAGGACAGACGTGTTGGTCACATAGTCAGCCCAGTGGATGTTTAGGATTGTACGGAGGCAGCGCTGATGGAAGCGTTCTAAGAGACACAAGTGATGGTGGTAAATGGCCCATGATTCAGATCCATATAAAAGAGTAGACAGCACAATGGCTCTGTAAACACTGATCTTTGTACTTTTCTTCAGGTGTTTGTTTTGCCACACTCTTTTATGGAGTTTACCAAAAGCTCTGTACGCCTTTGCTAACCTGTTGTCTATTTCTGCATCAATCTTACCATCTGAGGAGATGATGCTTCCCAGGTAATTAAACTGCTGGACTGATTTGAGCTCTCTTTCACCAATGGTGAAATGGGGATGATGGGAGACTTCCTGAGGTGCAGGCTGATATAAAACTTCTGTTTTCTTCAAGCTGACTTCCAGTCCAAAGAGCTCAGCAGCCTCTGCAAAGCAGGATGTTAAACACTGCAGAGCTACTTCTGTGTGGGCAACAAGGGTGGCATCATCAGCGTAAAGCAGCTCATGGACAAGATGATTTAAGGTCTTAGTGTGAGCCTTCAGTCGCCTTAGGTTGAACAGGCTCCCATCGGTACGATATCGAATGTAGACACCGTATTCATCATCGAGGTCTGCCGTGGCCCTTTGGAGCATCATGCTGAAGAAGATTGTGAATAAAGTTGGTGCGAGGACGCAGCCTTGCTTCACACTACTGGCTATTGGAAAGGGCTCAGAAAGTGCATCACCATATCTGACTTGGCCGCACTGGTCCTCATGAAGCGAAATGATCATTTTGAGGAACTTGGGAGGACATCCTAAACGTTCCCAAATCTGCCACAGACCTTTTCTGCTCACAGTATCGAAAGCCTTGGTGAGATCAACAAAGGTAACATAGAGTCCTTTGTTCTGTTCCCGACACTTCTCTTGCATTTGTCTGAGAACAAATACCATGTCTGTGGTACCTCTGTTGGCTCGGAAACCACACTGGCTTTCAGGTAGAAGATCTACTATGGCGGGTATTAATCTGTTCAAAAGAATTCTTGCAAGGATTTTACCAGCAATGGAGAGCAGAGTAATACCTCGGTAATTTGAACACACTGTAAAAAATTCAAACTTCAGCATGCAATATTCAGGAATAAGTCGTACATGTTTTACAGCTCAGGAGAATTACTAGTCAAAGTAACACTGAACTTAAAGGGATGGGAAAGAAACTGACAAGTGTCTCCCACTTTTATGTTACTATCTGTGCTTTTTGTAAATAACAAGATGAGAAGGAATTAGCCGTGTTAGTGCATTGCCAAAGATTTAGCCTGCCCTGTTGGTGACAAACACTACAGCTGTACTTTCCCTTAAGGCAGGATGGCCAAACTGCAGTTCACAAACAGTGTAAAGCCTGTGTTCATGCAGCCGATGTGTGAGGCTGTGGAGTGAGGTTGCAGCCAGGAACGTTGGTGCCTGAGAAGCCCCTGGTGCTGGTCTGGCCCTGTCACTGCTCTGCAGCCCCCGAGGAGTGGCAGCGGGAGCAGTCTGCAAGTGCAGTGCCGGAAGCATAGCCTCTGCTGCAGAGGCAGAGGAGGCCCCACCTGATCTCAGGGTGTTTGTTGTGCAGTGTTTGCAGTTCAGGGACTGAAGTGCAGAGTGTTCTGGGTACATAGAGGGTGGACAGAGCTATGGGCTATACTGAATTTCAGTGCAATGGTTTGGATGTCCAGGGTGTGTACTAAATTTCCACATGAGAGGTGTAAGAGGAAGAGAGGTTTTGGAAATGATTATTTTGACAGGAGGAGCTTGGTTCTTTGTGGAGGGTAATTGTCTGAATCAGAAAAGCAAAGGAGACTTTGATCAAAAGGACAATATACACAAAGAAGAAAGTCATAAGTATACAGCTGGCAATAGAAATTCTGCTTTCAGCTTCTGAGCTCCCTTCCCACACAAAACATGCCAGCTATGCTATTCTAAGGTCACTTAAAATAGCATAGCTATGAGGCACTATGAAAAGGGCACTAGCTCACACATTAGAAGAAGAGATCAGCCCTTTCTCTGAGCAACTATAACACTTCATGCTCTTTAGAGCCATGATGTTTTATATCATGTTTGAGGTTCTATAAAAACTTCTGGGGAAAGCAATGTGGGTGGGAGAGGGCAGGGGGAATAAGGCAAGAGAATTTCCCATCTGTCTGAGAAAAAGAGAGTTGTGGGGATAGAATAATGGTCTCAAATATATAGTAGGTGATATTTCTGGTGAGCTGTCCAAAGAAAATACAAGATAGCTATGCTGGCTTAACAGTAGTTTGAAATTGCACAGATAGGCAGTTATGAAGTAAAGTTGACACAATCTGTTTTTTACCAGCAGTTGATGTTTATTTTGGATTTATACCCATTATCACAGCACAGATATCTCCTTACATCACCTTTGTTGTTACAGTTCCCTGGTGGACATACCAGGATCTCAGAATGAAATGGCACATGCCATCAGCTAGACAAAACCAGTAAAGGAATAGTGATGGTCATGAGAGAATCATGAGGCTGTGCTACTCAGTTTGGCATTTACAGTGGTTATACACCTCAGTGAGAATTACTGCTGTTGGCTTAGATCTCAAGAACAAGATTAAGCAAACTTTGTGCTCAACAAAAGGTGGGTTTTTTTCTATTTGGCTGTGCAGAAGTCTCTTTTCCCATACCTAAAGTGTATATCTTTATGTCCATCCAGCTTTATCTGTGTGAAGAAGAACCTGAATATTTGAGAACCTGAAGATCTGACAAAAATGGGGACACATAAGGTGACATTGAAGTTTTTAGTGCCAGGTTCATTGCACTAGAATTTAATTCAAAAATACCTGCAGCCCTCTCAAAACTTCTCTTTAGGGAGCTATTAACATGCATAATACTGAAAATCAGGAAATATTTTAAGGTGGTTTTAAAACCAGACTTTTCAGGAGACAGTACACACAGTAGACCTTTTCACTACAGATTTAAAATAGGCTATATAGTATGACAATTGAAAGGTTTTCCATATTCTTCTGTCTACAATCTTTCCAGAAATACATACTTTATTAAATCAATGTATTTAATTATTCTTTGATCAAATCAGTATGTATTATATGATTATATTTTTTATTTATTTACTTGTATATAATTAAGTAGATTCAAAGAATATACTTAATTATTCTCTTCAGTCAAAGAAATGTAACCGATTCCTCTTTGATTTCTAGTCCATTTAAACCAATTATGTTCCATTCATCTTTTGTAATTGGCAGTTAATAAGTGGCATTTGTTCATCAGGAGACTGATGAAGATTCTAGGGAGACAGTTTGATTCCCTAGAGGACCTGTCATTTCATTAGCTCAACAAATATATCTTCATTGAAATGAAAAGTAAACAAAAATGGGAAAGGTCAGGATGAAATAAATAGAAAAAGTAATTTTTCAAGTGTATGTTGAATTTTTATTTTTATAACTATTTTTTGTACTCCATCACTATATGATGCTGAAGGAGAAATTAATGCCTTATTGTTCTTTAATGTAATGCACAAGCACTGAGCTGTGGTTGGTTATAGCAGGAAAACTTTTGTGATGTCACAGCTCTAAATTCATACTACATCCTTAAGCATCACTTCACAGAGAGAGTGCCCATGATTTCTGGAAGTAGCTACAAGACGTGGAAAAGGCAAACTGTTAATTTTTGTAACAGTGTAAAATAAAATTGCTGCAGGGAGTTCATCTTGCTGAGATGAACATCAATAACCTGCCTTAAAAGAAAACACCTGCAAGCAAGACAGCTTCTAAATGTCAGAACAGTTCCTTCAGATTGAGAAGGATAAAGCTAATGAAGAATTCAACTCTGCAAAGGGGCAGAATGAAAGACGTAAGACTATGGGATCAAAGTCTTTTGAGATGGACATCTAACAGCTGAATCAGCAGAGATCACAAGGTATCTCAGACCCTTTTCCATATAGAACAACAGCTTCAAGAAAATCTACAGCAAATCCATACAAACAGAAGAGGCAATTATTTCTTTTGGGATTTAAAAACAAAACAAACAACAACAACAAAAAAAACAAACAACAAAACTAAACAAAAAGTTAAGAAACATACCTTGACTTTCAAATAATGTTTCTTGCCTACCAGTGATCTCCAGTTTGGCCAATACAGCTTTTGTCAAGTTCCTACAGCAACCATTAGCACCAATTAATAGCACTGACTAATGCAGCCTGATTTCTTCAAATGTATATCTGGCGTGACATTTCAGCAAGTTGTAATTTCAGAGAAATTTGCAGGTAATTATTCATAAAGAATTTATGACAAATGCTGAATTTCTACTAAAACTAGAAATATTTTCTTTCAAAAATACTAGTTTCATTGTGGTAAGTACTTCAGAATGCAAACAGTGTTGAGAAGGATATACTGTGTTCTTATTTTAAAGCAGGAATACAATCTCTTTTAAGGCTGTGTTATAAGCTACACCATTTTAACTGAATCAATAGGTCTACCTGTACCATATAGTCCTGTCCCTTTACAATTCAAATTGCCAGAGTCTATGTAGATTTTCTTTCTATACAGTACAGTCATATCCGCATCTAAGTGTTCAAGATATAGCTTCTATTTCTCTTAGCTCCCCAAAATGATATTCAATTGTCTCACTGCAGACTGTACATTTCTTACCAAATACTTTTGCACTGAGCTCCAAACCAACTCAGTGTAAGCAAGCTTCCACCAAAGGCTGCACAGCTCTGCTTGCATAAGGGTCTAGGCAGACCTACCTCCAAACAATTGCAGCTACATGTCAGCACCAGGGCCTGACTGTAAAATCAGCTTCTTAGTTTGTATTCTGTTCATAGCAATTGTATTTTGGGGCAAATTCAAGATTTTGACTAACTTTTGTGTGGTAACCAGGCAAACCAATAGGCTCTTGGTTAATGAACCTCAAGCCACATTAGTATTATCTTAAAGCACTTTTAGTGTCTCTCCAGCTGATGAATAAAAAAAAATATGCAAAAACATTGCAAAAGTTCTAAGTAAACTGCACTATAGTATGTACCAAGTATTTCTTGACAAAAGCTGTTATTTATAGAACATCTTTTACCACAAAAACTGTCATAACTACAGAAAGCTTTTCTCCAGTGTAATTTTATTAGGGATTCCTGCCATCATATCAACATACAAAACAATCAGGATGCTGACATATAGAAATGTGAAATTCACTGTACAAAGATAAGGCTCAAGTTACAGGTATATTTTCCCCTTACACTCCATGAAATAAAACCATTTTTAATTCTTCCCAGAGTTGTGTTTATAAATGGTAGACAAATCACAAAATAGATTTCAAGTACATAACATTTTACAATATAAACCAAGTACAGACAGAAATACACAATACTGTACCTACAGATGCTCCATTATCCAAGTCTGTCATCCTTACTAACAAAATACGATACTGCTACTCTCTCTGAATATACCTAACCATACCCTTCTCTGTGTATGACATGGTCCTGGTCTTTAAGTTACAAGAATCTCATGACTTTCAGTTAAATTATGTTGATAGACCAGAGAATATCAGGAAGGAAAGGAAGAATTTTAAGAGGCCAAGCCTGAATGCACATGGTTAGTAAATGTAGGGACATGTGCACACACACTTGCATTTAATCCTACATAATACTTCACTGCACCGCAGATTACATTTTCATGCAACTGAGCTATTTTCTGATAGAGTTAAATCAAGCATTACAATACTCCTACTTCTGGAGTGCTGTAATTCACAGGGACAAGACTATAGGATCTAACTTTTTTTTTATTGAGTAGTTACCAGACTTCGTAGGAGCCTGTATGGAACCATGTCTCCACAGTGCAGCAGGATGTCAGCTCTCACAGCCTTCACTACTCAAAACACCTTTTGTGACACCTTTGTTTAGAAACAATGCAAGTGAATTATTTCCTGTGAAGACCCAATGTCTAGTTAGTTCACTCACCATTTCTATTAGGCTGAATGATTATTACATTATGGGAAAGGATCACTTAGATGCAAGTAGCACAGGAAGAAATACACATTAAATAATTAATCAGTAATGATTCTGTTGGGAAACAGATTGGCAAGGACAAACACGAGAGAAAAAAAAGCAGTTATTTACTTTAGCCTTTGTTGGAGGGGAAATGAACAGCAATCCAAAATTTTTCAACTGAGAAGAGGAACTCCCAAGCCCTATAACTGTTCTGTTGTTTAAAAACTGGAGAAGATTAGAAGGGAAGAGAAATCCTCTAAGAAAATTGCCATTTTCAAACTAGGTACTTGCAAAGGCTTACATGAGAAAACCAAGCAAAACAGATTTGCTGATATTGAAACTAAAGGAATTTAATCAGTAGGAATTAGACATCTGGTTATAATATGTTAAATGCACATCTAATAAACTAGTCTCAGGCGTGTCTCCAATTCATAAATGTCTAAGCAGGAGTAAGACTTTGAAGCCCAAATCAGAGCTCCCTTGTTTAAACATGAAACAAGTCTGCACTAAGACTGGGGAGGGGGATGAATAAAAACTTTCTAGTCTTAAATACAACCTCTGTGGTATATTTGAGGGCCTTCAAATGTTCTCGGCATTGACAAGATTTTTACTTAAGTATATTCTCTAAGCTATATTGGAATATCTTTAGATATACAGATCCGTGTTACACAAAACAGCATTAGATCTTGTAACCGGGCTAATAATAACAAGGGTAAGTATGCTGTTATATGTGAAAGAAAGCATATTAGTACACATAAAATATGTTTTAGAGCTCATTAATAATGGGCATCAAGGATGAAGATGCATCTCAGAATGTTTAAGCCTTTAACTGTGAGCCAGTAGAGTACTTTATGTCAACTTTACAGCCTAATGTTTTGCTTAGAAAAAGGAATATGAAAAATTTATTCCTTTTTCTCCTTTTCCTATTCTTTATAATTCTCAAAAGTAAGTCTCTCACCCACTGTTTTAGGTTTGGCTCTTTTTTTTCCTTTTTTTTTTTTTTTTTTACTAGTTACTAATATTGTTTTCCATGTTATGTACAATAATCTACATATAGACTGAAAACTCTGTATCCTTCTAAACGCACTTGGACTGTCTTGTATTGACTTTCTACAGCACTGATAAAGTGGAACACAACCTAACAGATAAAAGGATCATTTCAATTCTGCTCGCTTATCCAAGCTTTACAGCTCTGCCTTTCAGAAATTCTCCTGTGTACTTGCTGTCTTTCACCTTGCCCAGGCAGTCTCTACTGAACTTGAGTGAACTTTCTATGTGTTTCCCTCTGTATAGAACTACATTAAACTCATTCATTCTACAGCCAGTTGTTTAAAAACAAATAAATGCTAAACCACTAAAAACACCCCACATGCCCTTGTGTATTATTCTTACCAATGTGTACATTTAAACGACATCATAAATTGTCTTTTGCTAAAAATTTACCAAAGTATTTTAAACACATAAAAATGTAAAAACCAAACAAACAGAAAAACAAACAAAAAACAAAAACCCAGCATAAACATTGCTTGTATAGGCATTGGTTAGAAGAGATTGTTTCACTAAGGAGTATATTCAAAAAGATTTTCTTTCAGTATCATCAGTTTTAGTGTCATGGATTGAAAAGTTAAGGACAATTAAACTTATTGTGACTCTCTCTAATATAATGTAATAGATGAGCAGGAATTCTGAAATGTAATTAAAATAAAGCTTCTTTTTGGTTATTGAAAGGTGATTGTATAAGCCTGTAACAAAATTAGTAATTTAAATATGTAAAGGGAATTTAGGAACCTGAAAAGTCTGTAAAGAGCTGTATATATGAAGGCAGCTATCAACTGATGGGTCCAGGGGCATTATGGAAAGCTGGCACTAACTGAAATTTTGAATATAGCCCTTAGTTATACCATATTATGCAAAATTTAAAAGCTGCCCAGCATATCACGCATGAAGTTTATTTTGCAAGCCACCCACTGCCTAAGGGGGCAGTAATATTCAATATGAAACTGTTGAAATTCCGGCGTCTGACGGATTTCATGGAGGAAAGAGATTTGAAGGTCCGACTCCAAGAGAACAAGGAAAAGAGGAAACACAAACAACAACAGTCCAAGGCCTACAAGAAAAAGTCTGGAGAAACTCTTCACAAAAGCATTCACCTCTATGTTGCCCATTAGAAAGTCATAGCTCCATCTAAGTGCTCTCCGAGTTTCTTTCAGTTCTTCCTCCTCTGCAATTAAAAATGCATTTTCATCCGCTTCAAGTTCCTCAAATGAATCTGTATCATCTTTCTCATTCTCTGCTCTCGGACAGGTATCAAAAAGCATGTCAATCTCATGATCAACAGGGGTGGGCAGTAAGCTGGCACTAGGATTGTATACCAGTTCTGAGATGGTTAATGGTTCCTCTTTCATCATCTCTTCCTGTTCAGTGTCAAGATCAACATTCTCCCCATTATCCTTAACTGGGGAGCTTGAAGTCACAGGTACTGAAATCTCATCTTCCTTTGGCAGTTGGATACCTGAAAAAAAATGAGATTAAAACAATGATCCTAATTTCTGGTGCCCTCGTGGCAAAATTCATCTTTCCAATAATATCTAATAGAGATTTGAAAAGAAGATTCTGCAATAATTTTGCATATTGAAACCAAAGCATACACAATTAGCAAAAATTGAAAAAGCTCTTTTAAGAGGGCATCTTTACAACACTGCAATACAACAGATCTGCTTAGCATTGTCTGATGCAACTACTACTATTAATGGTGTAGTGCAAAACAGAAAACAGAACAACTTATTTTCCACTGGCAATCCCACACCTCCTATGAATGAATGCCTACTACATGTGTGAATTGGTGCTGTTTGGTGTATAATAATAACAACAACCACCCACATGTATTTCTCCGAGAAGCATGAGTGTGATAAGATAATAGCTGACGTTCGGAGTTTTCAATAGGACATGACATTAAAAATAGACACTAGATTATCAAGATAAATTCATTTTAACAGTAGAGAGGACAAAAGGAAGGAAGGTTAACACACAGTATGAGGATGAGGTATTATTGAAATAGAATGAAAATGCCTCATCTGTTAAATAAGCTCCTTCTCATATCTCAATTTTTTTTCCATTCATCTAATTCTTCATATACTCAGCACTCTCTTCTCTCTCCCCTCTTTAAATTTTTCTCTCCCCTTTACAGAATAGTCTTACTTATGACCTCACTCTCTGTCCAAGATCTCTCTGCTCAAAACTTATTATCATTTTTCCAGTACACCACTAACAGCAATAAGTCTGAAAAGAAGTCCAGCTGTTTACAGCTACATCAACACTGCAGTGACTTCTGTTAGTCTTTAGTTGCAGGAGTGGAACAGAGGAGCACTGGGCATAGACCTCCCTTACAAAGTGATGTTAAGACATTTTCTCATGCTAATTTCCCCTTTTACATCATCAAAATGATCCAGACAGAACTCTCTCCCTGCAAATTTTTATCTTTTCCTGCTCTCTAGACCTCACTGGCCATGCCTCCTTCACATTTTGGCCAAATGACCAAAAACATCATTTCTGCTTCCTCTCATTTCATTCCTGAGCAAGGCAGCTTTTAAACCAAACCAGAAAAATAAGGGATTTTATTCTTGGGTTAATTATCTGATGTTTTTCTTCCTGAACTGGCTTGTCATATATTCTCATGGAGGCAGGGGTTATTACCAGAGACGGAGAGCAAGAGCAGGAGAGCTCCTTTTCCCAGCAGATGCACAGAGTTGAAATGAAACCTTGCCCTCAATAAAGAAAATACTGGTTTCTCCTCATTAGTTTAATTTGGTTGCCTAGCTTTTCCATTCCTCGACTACTCTGTCATCTCCTATCACAGCCAATTTAGAAATCCAGCACCTTTCAGAATAAAAATGTTTTCTACTAGAAGTTAATGGTTACACAAGTCTTTACATTAAAAAATACACTTGCCATTGTCACCAAGAGGAGAATACAAACTGACTGAAATCACACAACAGTGTATGAACACGAAGAATTGAGAACAGATTTGGGGGATCTTTCTCCTAAGCATACTTTAGCAGCAGGTAATGCTGGATCATCAAACTATACTGAGTCACTTGAGAGTGCACTTATGATACCTTAAAATATAGAGGTCAAATTTTTTAAAGTCTGGAGACCAGAATTAAGCATCTACACATATCTTCAGATACAAAAATGCTGTAAATTAATTTTCAAATATGCTTTCCACTTAATAGGAGTAAAATTTTCTCCTATTACTTAGGCACTACAAAATGGTTTAAAGAACCTAATTTTATTCTCCCAAATTTGAGAATCCTGGCCACAGGCCTCTCTATACCTGCTTAGGTGCAAGGTCAGTAATATATATCTTCATCATGTTTCTCATCATAGACAGGACAGCTGCAGCTACCGCAAAGAAAGGTCACCCCAATTTTTGATTCTTGAGCCTTCTCTTCTTCCCCAGAGTAAATTCCAGCATGCATAAAATACACCGTGAACACGAACAAGAAAGATCATATTAACTCTCATTAAAACTATATTTTTCTCAAATAACTGACAAACTTTTGACTTTGAGATTAACCTTTTGATAGAAGGCAGGAGAGGAACCTTTTCAGATCAATGTTTTCTGAAGGGGCTGTATTAAAACTGAAATGTGTTGCATTCTGAAGCAGACATCAAATTTACATTCCCCTATTTAATTTCAATTGGTAACAAGAGTTTTTAACTCTTTTATGTGTTGTTAAGACATATTAAAATCAAAGTAACTGCATTTTACATCAACCATTACAAGTATAAATAAATTATATATAAACATTTGAAAATTTAGAATGGGCATTAACTGCTTCTGCAAGCTCTTTTCCTATTTAAAAAAAAAAAAAAAAAAAAAAAGTAAAGCTGTTCTTTCTATTCCTTTATATTCCCTGTAACACCACAACATTTCTTAAATCTAGGACCAAGGAAAGAATTGGCTATTAACTATGGTCAATTAGATTCTACAGCAAAGTTCCAGTCATGTTACAATATACAGATAAGTATGCTGGGTGACTTATATTTTCATACGGTCAAAAGACACAGTTGTAATATTATTATGGCACACATGATTTACAATACTTATGCAGCCATAAGAGTATCATATTAAAGCATGAAATTCAAAATCATTCAACAGGACAAAGAATATTCCAATACTACAAATTTAAGAGAGTTTTTCAGATTATTTACTTTTTGGATACCTTTCAAAAGAGCCACTTATCTGAAGTAATAAAAACAAGTTATAAGAAATAAAAATTCTCAAAGTGTTCCAAAGAAAAAGATAACATAAAACAAGCCCAAAGCCAAATACCCTTTAATTACTCTACAACACTGCTGCAAATCCTTTACTCCTATTCATACACAACAATTATTTTGCTGCTTCTAGGGCTATCATTTTATATATTTATTGGCAAGATTTTGAAAAGTCTACTATTTCTTTAATAATAGGTAAAATTTATATTGTGTTTAGATTTAGAAGAATAAGAATTAAGTATTAAATTACATTTGAGAAGAACTTCTTCTTCCATTCTTCATTTTATATTTTTACCAGCAATTTAAATTCCATAAATCAGAATAATTTAATATAGATTACAGGAATATCAAGTAAGTTAACTCAGTTTCATTTCTGACATTATATTACCCCAGTAAAAATTTGCTACAGTTTTCTGCCAACTGGACAAACTTTACAGAGCCAGAGATCCCACTATGCTAGCCAAAATTTAGTATTTCCCTTTTACCAAATACTGGGATTGCTCCAAAACTCTAACATGCAAGAGCAGACAGGAACATGATCAGCTGAATAAGACAAGAGATTCCTGTGTTCATCTGCCATGAACATGAACGTGCACAAGGTCTGACATAAAAACTGTCAGCTGCTAGTATTTCAAAGGGGGCCGGAATAAGCAGCTGAGGATTAGCAGGATGAAGGGCAGCTCCGGCTCTATCATTCTTAAGAAGTTGCAGTTGCTGGAAATACAACACCCCAGAAAAATGTATCCTCTGCTTATTAAGAAATTCAGTTCACACATTGTCTGGTGGCTGGATATCCTTCACACAGTTTTACTTACCAGACATGCAAACACAATTACACATATGTAACAGCTTCATATAGTGGAGAAAGGAACAAGTGTGAATATATGCTTATTTTAAATAGAGAAATGGAAAATTAGATACAGCCTGCAAAGAACAGCGCCAGGAACATTTCATACATATATGTCAACAAATAATGCCAGCCAGGCAGTAATTAGGACAGATCCCTCCTACCCCTTTTACTGCTTCCTCCAGAAATATTGTGTATTCCTTTGCTTATTTTCAAGCAGACAAAATTCATTTGTACTGTGAAAAGAATCATCTTTTAGAGGGAAGGAGAAAGTGACTTTCTCACATGAACAAAGTGCCTAAATGTCAAAAAAATGTAGGAGAATTAAACAATCTAGAATTGCACTAAACTCAAATATTTCCCTACACAGGATCTATCTCAAAGCAGGATCTCCATCACAGCCAGACCTACCTCCTGCCCTCAAAAATAGGAGGTCATAGATTTGTACCGTACCCACATCTTCTGCCCATAGGAGACACATGTTCTAGCTTTGCAAGGAGAGTTAATCAATGACATTTCATGGCAACTCCTTTTTAGGCAGCAACCTGGCTTTCCTGCTGGCCATTACTGTTTGTTTTAGTTTTGTAGGAACCTCTAGAACACAGTAAAGCCCTGTCCCAGTTGCCAATTCACATCAGTTGCATGTTCTGTGACTCTGTGGCGTTACAACTCACCTCCCAGCTGTGCTGTGTGTCACAGTGTTCAACTAATGTCATAGCTAGTGCAGCCACTGCAGATGACTGCTCTGCTTTTCACACGCCACAAAGGGCACCCAAAGCAGAGAGACAGGAGCAGAACAGAGCATGCAGCACAGCATGCATTCTGGGATGGCTGCCTCCAACATCCCTTTGCCCTGGAAGGAGCTCAACCCAGATTATTGACCCCCTTCTCAGAACCAGGATTAAGGAGCAAAAGGATTGAAGAGAGTAGCAAGGAGAACTGTGTACCATGGGAGAAGGAATAAGAAGGCAGGATACATCTGTCAGCAGTTGAGAGAAAGAGCAGGAGCTGGTGAAGGGACTGCAGCGATTTAGTATCTAGCACCAGGCAAAGGAGAGCGAGGCTGAAAAGAGCTGGGCACTGATGTGAAAGCTTAGCACCCAAGCAAAAGGGCCAGTTGGACATTTCAGCATGCCTGCTCAGCTTGGGTGAACCAAGTCAGCATTGTTCTGAAGTGCTTACAATCACAATGGGGTTCTCCCAAGGAGTTATGCCCCATACCATAATTTTGCACAAGCTAACTCCTGTCCTTGGGTGTTGATACACAGTTTTTGTATGCTGAAATACATATTTTACACATTTGTACCCCAAAGAGAATAACATACTATAAACACTACAATAAAATCAAGGGGTTTAAAAACTATGGTAGCCAACACACAAATCTGTTATGATTGGTGACATATTAAACCAGCAAGATGACTGTACCTATTTGAAGTCAGCATTTAACTTCTGATATGTAAGAATTCAAAATAGAAATCTATATTAATGTTTTCCAACTTTGCTACTATTTTTGAATAAAGGGAATTAGATGCTTTCTCACAGGCACTTGTTTCCCCTTTTTCCCCTGCAAAAGCAGCCAGGTGCTACTGGTACTCAGAGACATATCACTGCAAGAAGCAGGTTCTCCTTTATCTGCTACACTAACTGCTTTCTGAGTTTCAGATGCCAAAAGGGTGAGAATATTCTAGTCTTTGTTAGAACACGCTTTGTTAATTCTTTGACTAAAAACTCATTTCTGACATGAAGATTCAATACAAAGGCATAGTTTTATATAGGTACATAAAAACTGAAGTCATTCAACCTATATATTCAAAAGTATTAAAAGGAAACAGTACCAGAGAAGGCATGGAAAAACAAATTTTAAAATGGCTTGTGAAATGAGGGAAACAGATATATTTATTGACTGAAGGGCCAGCTGATCTTTGGCGAAGTGATTTCCTAAAGAAACACCGCTTTGTTTTGGTTGTGGTCTGGAGCAATATTGAATACTTTTTGTTCCTTGGGTCACACTCTTTCTATGTATAGTGAAAAAGAGCTGAATCAGATTCTGCTCATGCCCCACCTTCCTCCACCACTCTCAGTACTATTCAGTTTGTGAAATTATTCAATATCTCGAGAAATAAACCAAAGCTACAATCTGGCAGCCTCAGTGATAGTAAAATATTGAGCTGTATCCACCACTGTATTCAGTTCACATTCAAAATCTGCTACCAACCTATCTGTCTTAGTTTTGTCAGCAATTATCACTGTTTCAAATTATTACTTCCATCCCAGTCCAAGAAATATACAAGATCAAAATTCCAGTCCCTTGTTTTATAACAATTAACAAATAAATCCACAATTTTGTCTAAGGTAATACAATAGTCAAATTTAAGTTCATCTCATTCATTCTCCATTTACAACTTTGTTCTTGTTAGTCATTTTTCCTTATTCTCTGCTGTACTTGGTGCAACATTAACATTTACAGTACAAATCCCTATGCAAGACACTACTATTAACAAAAGAAACTAGGGGGAGGGGGCTTAAAAAAAAGGGGATTGAGTAAAATAAATGTAAATTACCAGCCCTTCTGGCTGTGATCTTGGAGCCATGCCGCAGTAATCGAACGCACACTTCCTTGTTGCAGTGGTTAACCATCCGCAAATGAATGCTTCTCTTGGTTTGGATTTTTACAAGACATTTCACCATTTTGACTATTATTTCCGCTTCTCAAAGTCTTCTAAAGGCTCTATCCATATCAGCTTTGACCTTTTATATATAAAGTTCCACTGAGTTTTGAGAGTCATTCTCACTGAATCAAATGACAAGCTTCTAATATGGCCAACAAAAATATCCAGCAGGGAACAGAACCAGAGGTTATTTTTAAACATTTCCAAATGCCTCATAACATACAATACAAACTTTCACAGCATCCATCTTAGTTAGCAGGTGCTAGTGTAACAGCTGAACCACACACACAAGCATAAAAATATCTAAGGCATCAAAACATAATGCAGGGAAAAAAGAGTCCAGCATTTACAGTCTGTTTTTCACAGAATAAATGACAGTACCCCCATTATTTTTCTAAACAGCTTCAGTTTGGCCAGTGATGTCAGTTCCCCATCACTGACTGGAAATTATTTGTGGAACATGTATAGATACAAAGAAAAATCCTATGCTGTGCTTACAAACCTTAGTCAAGAGGCAAAACAATGAGATGAAAATGTTTTCGTAACAAGCCTAGAATGAAAGCCGACCTGCCTGTGTATAAAGAAGAAGAAAAAATTCTAAGTCAGGGAAGAATTTCTGTCTTTACATATTTGCTCAAATTCCCACTTGTGGATAACTGCTGGACACATTCACATACACCAGAAAGAAGAGTTGCTTCAGAAGGCAGAGCACTTCCCTGTTCCTGTCCAGCTGAAGTAAGCAGGTCCTTAAAAAAGCCATGACGCACATATGCTGGCTGGTGATAACTTGCTCCAACTGGAAGTTGGAAGACAGCCACGTGCTCAACATTACACTGTCCTAGTGGGAAAGAAGTTCTTCTGGGTACACTGAAACCACAGAGAGAAGATAAAGGAGTCTGCCGATGGGAAGGTAGTCTCTTACTTCCCAGAATATTAATCTGTAATGTTTACAGCATCTTTGTAAATGAATACAATTAGCACAAGCATGTTTGTGCTGAGTATTCATTACCTGAGGTCCTTGTTCCCTCTGCACCAAGAAATCAATGACATGTATATAAATATGCAGGGGAAAAAGGGGGAGGGGAGGGGTTCCTGCAAATATGTATTTTACACAGAGCAATTTCTCCTGTGAAAGACACTTGCCTCAATGGAGCTTCTAGAAAGCATTGTTATGGTGGTTCCTTTCCTCTCCCAGTCTGTATAGTACAAATACTCAGAAGTGGTCCTGTTTACTCCTGAAGAGCAAACATTTCTCTCTTCCTTTCTTTCTCTGCATGCATTTTCATGTGGGTGTCAGCAAAGATCAAGTGCCCCTTCACTTTCTATGTCCATTTTATCACCACTTCAAAAGTAAGATTCTGTCTGCTTTTCTCATCTTTATTCTCATAACTGTTGTAGCAACAAAAATAGAATCATTAAAACCTCACTAAAAAGGGTTGAGTACCCAGCTACAAAAACTGGAAAACATAAATTGTTACAGAAGTCTAACCACCAGTGTGTTCAATCCACATAGGAAAGTCTAAACAAGGACAAAAGTGGCATCTGGATAAGACTGTGAAAGATTTCCAACATCTGAAACATCCAAATGCTTCATAATGTACCTTACAAACTTTCACAGCACCCATCTCAGCTAGCAGAGGCTAGCATAACAGCTGAACCACACAGAAGCATAAAAACATCCAAGGTTTCAAAAATTAGTGCAGTGGAAAAAAGGGTCAGAATGCGCTTTTGCATAACGATGTTGATGAATAAATATGTATCGTTTATGTTTCATGTGACCATGCTCATGCAAAAAGAGAAACGACTGTGTGATTTTAAATTGTTTTCTATAAATCATGTATACATAACTAAGGCAGATTTATGCTGAAATCTTACAACTGAATCAACAACTCCCTGACTCTGCTACCTCTCAGCAAGAGTGCCTACAACAACAACAACAAAAAGAAAGAAAAAAAAAGGAAGTTGTACCTACAAAGGCTCCATATGCCTCTCCTCTACAATCAAAGCTTACAGAGCTGAGAACTCACACACACAGGCAAACAACTAGACTGATGGTAGTGTGTGCTCATTCCCATAATTGAATCATTAGGGCTGCAAAAGAGTTTTAAGATCATCAAGTATAAACTTAACCCAGCATTACCACATCAATTAAACCGTGTCCCGAAATGCCACATTACACACCTTTTGAACACTTCAGGGATGTTGATTCAACCATGTCCCTGGACAGTTCATTCTAATGCCTGATCACCTTTATGGTGAAGAAATTTCTTATATCCAAACTAAACCTTCCCTGGTACAACATGAGGCTGCTTCTTCTCGGCCTATTATTTGTTACCCAGGAGAAGAGATGACCCCATCTGGCTACAGCCTCCTTTCAAGTAGTTGTGGAGAGAGATAAGGTTTCCCCTCAGCCTCATTTTATCTCAGCAAATGACTGCTCAGCCACTCTTCAGAGGACTTGTGCTCCAGACCCTTCACCAGCTCTGGACACACTCCAGCACTTCAATGCCTTTCTTGGAGTGAAGGGCCCAGAACTGAACCCAGGATTGGATTCAGTCAGCACAGGCTGACTAGTGATGAGTACAGGGGGTCCTCTCCATGGTCCTTATTCCATGTGTAGTTGAACGTATTATGTTTCTTTAGTACTGCTATAGGGATTCTGTGGCTGCCTTCTTTTACCATCTGATCTTCTTAAGACAAATTTCTACCAGTCCTGATCATTTGGCAATTATTTTGAGGGTGGTAGTTCATTATTTCTGTCTTTTCTAGCACCAGATGCTATCAGGACTTCACATATTTGAGTAGACTGTATTTTTTAGAAAAGGCAAAACCATACCTCTTGAGCCACAGGATATTAAAGGGGTTCCAACAAAGTGATGAAAACTTCTTTTGAGTCACTTGATACTTTTGCAGATTTCATGCATGAATTATTTGGCTAATAACACTGGCTTTTGTCTTTGGAACAACAAATGTGAAAGTATGCTTCAGTGGGCCCAGTCATATAGAGAGACACCAAGGCTGTTTCATATGTGCAACAGACTAAAAGCTGTCTCCCAGCGCAGTTGTGTCAGTCTCAGGGCTAGATGTCTACCCCCTCCCCACCTCCTGCTCATGCCCGTACCCTCATACAGGACCTTGCCTAACCCCCTGATGAGCCATGCAAAGGTTGCCTCAGGCAGTAGTAGGGCACTGTTAAGGTGTTGCTGTTTTGCTTTGTTGTTGTTATTGAGGGGGAAGGGTTAGTTTGGTTTTTTGTTATTGTTTTGATTTTGTTTCAATTTACTTCTTTTTTTAAACTCCTTCTCCCAGTTCACTCTGGGGTCATTAGTGCTGGTGCAAGGGAGAAGATGGGAATCCACAGAAGCAGATTAAGTACATGTTGGGGAGAGAGCCAACATCAGTCTCAGAGAGCTGTGAGATCAGTTCAAGCTGCATTTGATAATATACCCAAGTTTGTTGCAGGAAAAGATTGTAAATGCAAAATACTGTTAACTTAGCAGCTGGAGGTATTTAACCACACATAAAATATTCTACAGGAAACCCAAGAGCAAATATTTCTATTAACTCATAGTAATAACAACAATCTGTCTGACTAAACGGAAATAATATTTTCAGCTTACATATTACAAACATTTAAAACAAGCACTGTCTGTTGAGCCTTTAGCCATAAATCACCAGTTTCAAAAAATGGATTTCATTGCTTAGAGTTGTTGAGGTGCAGCACCTGTACAAGCAGCAAGCTGTTGTTACTCTGCAGTGAGGGCAACCACCTAGCAGAAACACAGCGGTGTTACGTGGCTGCAAGAAAGTGAATTCTCAGATACAAGTATTTCACAGCAGAGGTAAACAAGTAATTGTTAAAGTTAACAGCTGCTACTACTGATTATAACAAGCTATGCACACAGACAATCTAATTCATCCCGTTCTTACTAAATTCAGTGTCAAAACTCCAAAGAATGAACAAAGCATGTTCATATGACTATTATAAAATGAAATTAGGACATACTCTCATAGAAATGAAGATACTTGCTCAGCTGTTTTCTGTTTTCCATTAAATGGCAATAACAAAGAAACAGCACAGTCACATTTCTCAACTTCTGAAGCACTTAGCTCACTACATCTCAAGCAAGAACCTCTGTCAAGTTTTGTTTAGTGGGGTTCCTTTTTTATTAGGAAGAAGGCAATTATCCTCCTTTTAATTCACATCATCCTTTGTAATGACTGGATCTCAAAAAAAAAAAAAAAGGAGTTAAATGGGATTTTTAAAATATCAATAAATAAATAAATATGTGGAAAACCTTCTTCTACAAAATTCACTCAAACGGAGCTTCCAGTAACATCCCTTTTTGTTAATGCGATTAAATTAGCAGAAAATCTTTCCTAGCTGACCTCCAAATAATGTCCTTTTTGTCTATGGAATTAAATTAGCAGAGAGCTTTTCATAGAATTAAAACAGAAAGAAAGAAATGCAAAAGTAAAGGGAAGCAAGAAAAAAACATACCTAGCAGTAAACTGCCAGCTTTCACTTCTGAGTAACTGCAGTTACTATTTAGTAAAATGGTGTTATGTTGAGGTTATTTGTTTACTAAGATCCTTTTGGCTAACAATCTAAAAGAAGATTTTTGAAACAGAAATCATAATAGAAATAACTTTCTTCACGATGATTCTCCCGTAAGGCTTGTGCACAGTTTCTTGAAATAGTAATAATTTCTGAATATGACATGAAGAGGCTTAATGATGTACTAAATGACATTATTAGGTATTATTCTGTATCCCCAAGTCAGCAACACACCTTATTCCACATGTTTTATACCAAATATTGGCAGGAATTTGGCGGCTCACCTTCATCTAATGGAATGTCTTCCTCCTCACAAGGAGAAGGAAGGAGAGGCTGCAGAGGTTCCATGTTGATTATGAGTTGCTTGTTCAACAAGGGAGAGCTGCGACTCTGGGTAATGCTGGTTCTAAAAGAATAGGGGAAAACAGGATCAGTTTCTCACAGGGAAACAACTGCAGTCCAATAGGTCTAACTCTGAATCATTTTACGTAAATTACCCTAGACTTTCAGCTATCATAACAAGCTTTGCACACTGAACACTGCTTTCAGCCGCGTTATGTTGTACCTTCAGCAAATATAAACCTTTCAACATCCAAAGGGTAAGAGAGGTTTTGTGCTGGTTTGGTTCTTTTACACAGCCTGACTTCCTTTCGTCTTAGGCAGGATCTCAGTGTGTTGCTCCTCTTCACAGCGCACAGCACACATTAGTATTTGGCTTCAAGGAAGAGGAAGGTAGAAAGGACACAAATCATTTTCCTGACATTGTTCCATTGCTTTCAGAACTGGAGGATTTGTTATGGTTTGAGCACTGCAGACCAAAGATTAAAGCAGGAACAACTGCATGCCTTCATTTACAGATACAGAATGCTCTCTCTCACTCCCACACATCCCAGACCCTGCCTCTACACCAAACCTTCAGGTAATCAGGCTGGTTTTCTTTCTCGTCCTACTTGGCATTAAGAAGCTTTCCTGGTAGCAGGTGTTAAACATTCTCAGGAAACTCTGAGGAATGCTGTTGATCTACTTCAGTCATAGGGCTCATTACCCTAGAAATATATTACTGAGAATACAAATTTGCTCTTTTGAATAACTTATCTAGGACTTACTCTTTACAGGCCTGAAGCAAGAGTCCTGCAAAAAATCTAAACTATATAAAATATTTACTTTTGAGAAAAATAAAGATGAAATGGAAGAGGATTCTACTACACTTTAAATATAGCTACAGTGCTGAAGTTTCACAACATGCATTTCAAATTTGCAGAAAGACTCAACTTACAGTTTGACATAAACAAACTAAACAAATCACCTTTCACAAGTCAAAAGATGAAACTGTGTGTTGCTGAGAGGTTAGGTAAGCTTGGAACGCAGATGTACAACTCTAAGCTACATTACATGTCATTAAATATTCTGTGAGAATAAACAGGATTTTCTGCTCAATTGCCATGATTTCTTGCTCCTTAATATATACCTAAATATAATTATATCCTCATTTGCATTCTCTGAACAGTCTCTGATAACTATTTAGTTTATATTTTGTCTCAGTTTGAGACAATTTGGAGAGGTGGAGACTTCAGACAGAAGTCTCTTCTCTTGGATTCAATACTCCTGGTTTCTTCAATGTAGAGAGAGAGACCAAATACACCCAGATACAAGTGAAAAGATAACTCTTTACTATGAAGAATGCAAATAACAATATTGATAAAACTGGGTTAAACCAACTGCTGAGGAGAAACTTCCCAAGATCTGACCACCAGACCAAATCAAGATGGCAGTTGGCCTCCCCCACCTGGGAAAAAACACACGGCCACAGGACAGAGACAAGTTGACCACTTCTCCATGTGGTTCATCTCTCCCACACCCCGAAAAGCAGGCAAGAACAGTTTGAGAGTCAATGCTGGCATGAAATGGCAGATAGCTGGGATTAGATCTGGCAGACACTTGCGTGGCACTGCAGTGAGGCTGTAGTGCTGGTACAGGCAGTCGGAGCAGGGATGCGGATCCCCTGGGTGACCTGAAGGACCCACAAGACATGGTTGGATTCAGTAATGAGACTTTGTTGCAATTTCAATGTTTGTTGGTCAAAGTAGTGTCACAGTGCTGTCAAAGTGGTGGTCACAGTCCAGATCTGTCACTGTGGTGGTGGAAGCCCCAGCTGGGTGAGGGAAGCCCCAAAATTCAGAGTTAAATGTGCTCTAGTTCAGGTGGGAACACCTCTGGTACCTCCCTTGGGGTGGGGAGTTTTACACTGGCTGATGTAATACTCTGAGTCATGGGATACTTTGGGAATCTTTGACATCTTCTAAGATGTTCCAGTTGTCTCTTAAATCAGTATAGCTGAGTCCATTATGGCCCATTATGGCTCATCAAAAAGAGAAAATTCCTTCAGGCTGGGTGTGAATGTTCTGGGGAGTTATCACAGCTGAGTCAGCTGCGTAAGAAAAAGAACCCCACCTCATAGGATTTGCCTCTTTCCTCATCTTGTGTAATACCCAGCTTGTAGGCCGTGGTGTTGGATGTGCATGCCTTCAACCCCTGGCCTGGGTGGCCACTCTACACATTGTCAGCAAAGCAGCTGCTGATCGAGTCACCAGCACCAGCAAGTGGGGAGTAACTGCAGGTGGTCAAATGCTTGAGTCATTAGCACTACCAGTTCAGTCTTTTTAAAAAAGGTAAAACACCAAAAAGCCAACAAGACACAGAAAAAAAAGAGAAAAAAAAGGTGAATAGCAGAATTTTTGTGTAATCCAGGACAAATTTGCTCTGTCCAAAGAAGGGTTTTACTCAGATCATTGTCATTACAATCACTCCAACCCAACAGCACGTCCAAAGGCTTGTTATGCAATCCCTGCATCTTTGTGCTTGCTCTGAAGAGCTCTGAAGCAACTCCCTAAATAGGACTTGTGCCTGAGAGCATATATAATATTTCTACTCTGTACTTATTTACAAAGGTATGCCTCCTTCAGGCATGCCCTGGATGAAGAATACTAAATTATTCAGTGCATATTTGTCAGAAGAACTTGCCACTACATTAATCCTGCATGACTGTACAGTTCAACAGATTTTCAGTCTGTAGTGCCTTTAAGTGTAACATACAAAGACAAAGATAATGAACAGTACCCTCCTCTCAATTGCATTTTTCTTTCTCAGTGCAGATAACTGAAGTGGCCTTGAGGGCGGGAGCACAGGGAGAGAAAACTTCACATATGTTTATATATATATATATTTACCTTCAGTCAAATAATTTCCACTTAATGTTTTGTATCTGAAAAGCTTCCATTTCCTATCTTCAAATCCTCTTTCACAGAGTAACTTGTTTCTAAAACCTGCTTTTATTCTGAGTCAAAAATTTTCTATACTTTTTGCCTACTTGTGCTGTTAGAAGGACCAGCTACCTGTCTCACATCTCACAACTTGAATTATAAAAACATCTGAAATGCTTAGAGTTTGCCTTAGTCTTTCTAAGAAACTGAACTCGGATCTTATTTATGTTTACAACTAATATTTTAAGGAGGTTAATCATAAAAAAAATACATTGCTATTTATAGGTACTAAATCCATATGATGTTGCTTTATAAACTTATTTGCCCTCTGATCTGTTTCTTTCTGTACACTAAGCTTTAACTATCAAGTTTAAATACTGAAAGTGAGGAAAGTAAAATACAAGATAAAAAATAATTTTATGTGAAAATCTTTTCATATAAACCCCACTGAAAGTAGGCAATAAGATATTTCCTTTTTTGAACAACTATTCTCATTAAAATACATTTTTGTGCCCAAGTATTCTATCCTGCCTCAATGATACATCTATATTCTGCCTTCTATATTCTCATTTAACACATTCTAGACTTTCTCATACCCCATTTTAAAATGTAATTTGGAAAAGCATCTTAAAAAGTATCCCTGCATGGCCTTACTATTAATTAAATACTAGGGCTGGACAACACATTATTAATAGTTACACAAATATACTCCTACTCTTTAGGAAAGAGAATTCACTTTTATCTCAAATATAGACAAAATAGTGTTGCTCAACTAAAAATAAACCAAACTCACACACTCCAACCCTGAAAAAAAATCCTGGTATAAATAAGGATATGTCTGGAGAATGTTCAGAAAGTTAAGTAATCTTTTCTTAAAAAAGGCTTTACATAGTTTTCCCTGCTGGCCTCTTTTTTCTCTTCTGAAGTACTTTAATCAGGTTCTTAACAATTTTCGCTGTCACTACAATGAGTGATAAGGACTTGAAAACAATAAGTTTGCTTACAAAGTGTAGCTGCTCATTTTTTATAAGAAAATTTTTTTTTTTAAAAAAAGGATTCTCTGATTTGTTTTTCTCTTTACTGAATGAACTCCATGCTCTTTAATCTGACTGCACTATCCAGTATACCTTTCAACACATATAGAACAGAACCTCTCAAAGCAAACAAAACTAGGAATGAAATGAGAATGTACTTTTCCATCAAGATCATGTAATGACAGTTTATGGCATAACACAAAAAATAATATAAACTGCCAATCTGACTGATTGATTAAGCCCAGCTTCAAAGTAGTGCAGATTAGGATCTCTTGTGTACAAGAAAATACGCTATTGTCAGAATTTTGTAACAATGGCAACACATATTTCCCAAGGCTTTCATGCATCATTGTAGAAGCTCAGAATGACAACCATCACACCTGAGAGTAAAGAACAGAGAATTTCTCTACAGAGAACAATAATCGTCCTAAGCCTTTAAACTTTAGTATTGAATATCAAGACATACCTGTGAACTTCAGGAGGTTCCCTCTGGATTTTAGAGCTTGCCTCCACAACCTCTTTGGCTACTTTTCCACTGCATTAAAAGATGATATAAATATTCAAGTAAGATATATGCCAAGAACTACTTATACATGGACAGCTAAGTTACATTCAGAAAAATAAAAGGAAAGGGCAATAAAAAAAAATTCTATGAAGTGGATATATAACATCCCAAAAAAAACTGTGCTGACTACTTAGCTGTAAAGCTACTGAAGGAAAAGTAACCTTTTGTGGTAGAACACTGAGAGTGGGACTGTACTGTCTCTTTAATGCACCCCCATTTTCATAGCTGCCCAGTTGCAGGGGCATACAGTCTCTGCACTGCCCACACCTCCTTGCAGAAGCAGCACCAAAAGTGGAGCTGTCTGCTGGTGAAACTGCTCTTGACAGAAGTGTCTGTGTGAAGACTATTTATTTCAGAAGTGACTCTAAAGAGACAACAGAAAATTTTTCAAATCCTGGTCTCAAATAAGTGTGAACACACCCTTCAGCAGGAAAATCCCTCAATTTGGCATGACTAATTACTGATACTTTCTTACTTTCTGAAATGATTTACTATGAACAAGAAAAAGCAAATACCCACCTATATCGAAATCTACTGCCTTTGAAAAATATCTTGCTGCTGGACATCGTTTTAATCTGACTGGATTTTGCATACCTTGAAGAAAAACAACAGACACTATCAGATTTTCATAGGCATGATAAGCAAAAATGAACAAGGCAAACTACAAGCTTTGTTATTTTTATATCATAAAGTAATCAAAAATTACTTTCCAATATTTTTAAGGCCTTCATGCAAAACTAGGGTATTGAAGCACAGACAAAATAATTCAAATGGCACAGAATGACTGAACATCAAAAAAGTGATTACCCAGCCAGGAAAATGAGAAAATTAAATGCACATATTTTCTACATCTGTGGACTTTCAATCCCAGAAATGAAGAAGAAAAGACTGTGGTACCCCAAAACCGCCTAGGACATGCACCTAACGCCACCTTGTTTGTAGGAAAATATGACTACTTCCACTTTCCCACTATGAAAACAAAGAAGTAATAACGACAACTACTGTTCTCCCAAAGTAGTTGCATTTCCTATGTCTCTATTCAATCAACTTCTTAGTAGCCTACATCATATCCTACTGCTTCTCTCTAATCATATTAAATCCTCTCCATTTAATATGATTACAAATCTTCATTTTATTAAAGAAGTCCTCTTGAATGACCCAGCAAAGTTGAAACAGGTGAACATAATTTTAAGCAATCAATCATGCTAAAGAAATAACTCCACTCCCTGAAAACATTTGGAAAGTAGAAAAACAGATTAGAGAGGCAGCTGTGCACACACCAAGATCAGAGAAGAAAGAGCAGGAGGAGGTGTCCCAGGTGTTGGAGCAGAGTCTACCCAGAAGCCAATGGAGAAAACCATGGGGAAAGAGGCTGTCCCATGCAGGCTGTTACAGAGCAGATATCCACACTGCAGCCTGTGGAGGACTCCGTACTAGAGCGGATTCACATGCTCTTAGGGAAGCTGCAGCTTGTGGAGAACCCACACAGCACTTGGCTCCTGGTAGGAGTTGTGATCCATGGAGAGGAACCCATGATGCAGCAGGTTTATCCTGAGGGCCTGCAAGCCCATGGGAAAGACCCATGCTTGAGCAGTTTATGAAGGAGACTGGAGCAGGGGGAAAGTGTGAGAAGGAAGGAGCATCAGAGAGAGAGTGCAACCCCCATTGCCCATCTCCCTGAGCTGCTCATGGCATGAAGGACATAGAGCAGTTAGAAATGAAGGAGTAAAGCTAAGCCTGTAAAGAAACGCAGGGGAGTGTTTTTAGTTTTGTCTTACTGACAATTTGAAATAGATGAGTAGGTTCCCTACATCAAATCTGTTTTGCTTGTGGCAGTAAATGGTAAGCAATCTTTCCATTTTTATCTTAACCTATGAGATATTTAGTCTTATTTTCTCCTTTTAACCTGTTGAGAGAGCAGCTGGTAGGCATCTGGCACCAAGATCAAACTCCCTACAATCATGTATCTGTGATTAATATTACAACCATTTAACAACAAGAGCAGAGAGGTTATATTCCTATGAGTCTTCCTCAGACATATTTACTTTTAGCACTAATTTTTCTTCTTTGGGTGGAAATTGTTTCCTATTCCCTATTTATTTCTACTAACATAAAATAAAACCACTCAAAAAATATGCACTATTTTTCTACTTGTCTATTTCAAATTGAAAACAGTTCCTGATAAACATTTTAATCTTTCTAAATAGACTATATATAGACTTTACATAGTCTCAAAGACAGTAGTAATTAACACAGAGAATTATCAGATGTGTTGTGACACCTCATACTTCCTGTTTCTTCATAAATAGACCAACTGAATAGATTATATATTATCATATCGATGTTGAAACAAGAGAAGGATGGACTCGTCTCCAAATTAAATTAGACTATTAACATCCAGGTTAGAACACAAGTTCTTCCTACTTAGTTACTATTTACCATTACAGCAGCCCCCGGTGTTGCTGTGTGTCAAGACAGAAACACTAATTTTTGTAAAATATGCAAGAGTCTGTAAAGAGAAACTAAGTAGCAAGAATAAAAGCTACATGCCTAAAGGGAAGCATAACTAAACAGATCTAACAAAGTCAATGTAGGACAGAAAGAATGCATAAGAGCTTTTTAATGAGGAATTGTTATCAGGTTCTCTTTTAAAGAATAGGGAGGCAGATACTCTTTCGGTTTTTTGTCAATTTACATGCTGTTTTTGTTTAACAAGATTGCTGGTATCTTTCAAAATGTATCTTAAAATGTCTTCTTTTTTAAATTACAGAGAGAATTGTTTATATTTCAATCAACTCTTACTAAAACTTGGATTTCAAGTGGAAGAACAATGCCTGGCAGAAGTGCCTGAAGAATTCTCAATACATTCAGCAGCAGGGCAACAAGGTTCCCAGACACAAGTGCCATACTGTGTCCATCCAAGATCTCACTTCAGAGCATCAAAAACAGTGTGCTGGAGAAAGTATAATTATTCACTGCCAAACCCTCTTACCTCACTTAGATTTTAAACAATTTCTAATAATGGTATGAAATGAAATAACATTCCCAATTAACCTGCATATTTTCTGTTTGCATTTTGCATTCTGTTCATGAAATGGAAAATTTCACATTGAATAATCTTCTTCTCACATGCATTTCTTTGCTTTTAGTACAGGTAATTACTTCAGGTTTACATACTTGTAAAAAGCCTGGTTCTCCACCCCACACTTCCACAGATGCTTGCAAGCCGCTGGTGTGGACGTGTGGAATGACAGCATAGCCTTTTTCTAAGTGCAAGGAAAAGAAAACAAATTAAAGTAGTGAAAATGTTCAATTCTCAAAGACAGAAGTAGCTGTACCTGACAGCCTCACCATTAACCAGATACACTGAAGACCAATTTTTTCCGTGTATGTTCAAATGGTGGTTCACCCACCGATGTGGAGCCCATAGAGAGCTGATACTTAAAACAGCCCACACAAATTTTTCAGAAATAAAAGGAAATGCTTGGAAGGGACATGGAAGATCATATGTACAAGGGGTTTGTGGAATAACTGTATTCTGGTCAAAATCAAAGGAGGAAAGTCTCTGTCTTCAATAATCTAGTGCACAGTTGTTGCACTATTTACCACTCACCTCTCCCTGTTCCCTACTATTTGATGTCCTGCTGCCAAAATCTGCTTGCAACCACACAAACAGTTCCTGATAACTCTGACATTATTTCCTTCCTTCATTTTCTTTCCTCACCTGCATTCAAAACCTTAATCTTAGACTGCATCACTCTGACCTAGGTAAAGAACTGATTATAGCATGCTGTAGGCAAAAATCTCCATGACTTCAATCACAAAAGCCTAATGATATAATTCCTATCTACATGGGACAGACTATAGCCTATTAAGCTGACCAGGATTTGAGGACGTGATTGTGATTATCCAAAAATAACTCAAATTGATCAATGCTCTGTATATTTTCAATCATATACAGACGTCTTCTATACTTCAAAGTGGGTGAGTACAGCACTTTTAAAGCTTGACTCCAATGATGATCAAAACCATGAACAATCAACATAGCATGGCATGAAGGTTAAGCAAAAAATGTTTCAACCTTTTGCAAATTAGACATTCTTTTGACAACAGCAATTTAACATTAATTCATATTCTATATTTTTGTTACAATATGAAGTACAATTATTGATTGTTTAGAAGTTGGTTTAGTTAAAAAATTATGTTATGTCTTAGTGGATCTTAAACAAATAGAGAAGTTCTGTAAAAATGTTAAACCTAACCTCTTTCTGAGCTCCAAACACATAAAAAGTCTTCCCTTCAAATTTTAGTTTATAGACATCACACCTAGAAAAAGGAAAAAATATTTAAGTACAGGAAAAACAGATAGTTCTACTAGTAAGAAATGCAACTCACATGCAAGTTTCCCTGATCACAAAGTCAAGAAGGTTGTCAAATGACAAAGGGCCTCTACAGGACTCTTACAACTTTAAGCGTAGAAGTATCTAATATTCTAATTTTCTTTAGGGAACATAAGTCCACAGTATTTCTTTTACATGCCTATGCACATTCAAAGAACTGACTTTGGCTGCTTGAAACTGAAGAGGAAATTAAAGGTAGACAGAAACTTACATTTACACGCTATTTATGACACAGTTTGTGAATCCTCTTAAAATCTTAAAATGTATATTGTAATTAAATTGAGTGAAAGATAATACTTTTTTTCCCATACTTATTTATACTTATTTATTTGAGGTTTCATATCGCACATCTTAGTAACTGACTACTTACTACGGAATACAATAGGGAAAAAAAAAGAAAATGTTTGACAAAACTTACTACAGGGGCCTTATGAGTTGCAAACCTATCTCAAAATTTAATTTAACCAAGGCTGAAAGCTCAGTCTACATATGGAATAGCAATGCAGCATAGAACGGCAATGTAATGTATCTGCCTAAATTACAATGGAAATTTTGTCATCACCAGAGCTTTTTCATAAACTTCTCTAAAGGTTTTGGATGTCAGATACTTGAAATGGGAATAATTCTGGAGGCAAGGACAATGCTACCCCTGAAACTTTATAGCAAGAGTTTTGCTTAACATAAACAACAGCAAAAAATATTCCAGTTTATATTAAACTGAAAATGAAATTTCAAATATGAATTTGGATTTTTACAGTTTAATGCAAATTTCAGCTAACACTAAAGTTACTAGCACTCACTTCTACACCTTGGAGATGAAAGAAGCAGTGCATCAAATAAACTTCATCAGGCCAACCTTCCAAACTCTAGAGTAACACTGAGACAGCTTAGTGGCTTTTCCTCTACTGCTATTTCATTTTGTATCTGGTTTACACATCAATGGACAAAATAAATATACCTAGATCTCCAGAAAGACACGTTGTCCTTAAATAACCTGAAAAACTAAGTGCTGTGAAATTACTTTCCCATAATATGGTGGACAAATGCTTGGCAAGGGCTATTCTCTCCTCTGTGCACCACAGACTGACATTACGGTAAAGTCATCCTTATGCCAAAAGCACAAACCACTGAAGTACTGTGACCAGGGCTACCTGTAATTAACCCCAGAGAAACTACAGCATAAATCCAGTATTGCAAGTGGTTGGCATTTGACAGGCATGTCCCCAGAGATCCACAGGGCACTGAACTGTACACTGACTTTACAGCTCCAAAGATTTCAGGTTCTTCAACTATCAGGGAGGTTTCTACAGATATGCAGTAAAGATTCCAGCTGTACTTTAAAAACTGCTTCAGCATTTTTTCACCTTCTGCCTGTCTTGATACTATAAAACAGGCTGAAAGCTCTGAGATGGAACAGCCACACCCAAGTAACTGCTGTTGACATCCGTGTAGCAGCCTAAAAAGAGATTTATCAGCATTTAAGCATGACTGTTAGCTCTGCACCACTTTTGAGGGCATGACCAGCTGCACTTACATCACCTCTAGGAGTTCAGTTTTAACCTCTCACTCAAATGTGGCTGGCTGTTGCTAAACAGTTATGTTTTACAGGAGCACAAAATGAAAGCAACACCAGAAAAACCAAGGACAATTGCATAAGTGCCAACTTCTTGGGGAAAAAAATAAAGAGAGACTAAAAGGAAAAAAAAAAACCTTTAAGGCATTCTCACCTCCTCCTCTGCTTACCGAATAAGTTCTTTTGTAGTTTTCAAACTGAGGTTATGGAAAATAGGAAATAGTAATATTTTTACAAGAGTCAAATAAAGATTAAGGTGAACTCTTGTAAACAATTCCAAACACCTCTGCCAATAAGCCTCACTGGTGGCACAGTAGAGCTGAAAAAAATCAACTTACTCAATTTTAACGTTCATGCATTATTTTGACTAATGCACCCCGTGGAATTATTTTCATTAGGGGATGAATGAGACCAAAGTTGTTGTTGGTCTTACTATTGTTTTTATCTAAAATCCTTTGAATCAGAAACATGATGGGGCAAGAGAAGGCATATTCACATGGTCTTCCTTACAGGAGGTGCAGGTGAAGATAGCAGGAAGAAGAAAAGACACAGGCGAAAATACTCCTACTAATTAAGATACATTTACTTCATACGCTTACCATTTTAATAAATGAATTCTTTTATTCCCTTGGAAAACTACAAATCCTGCAGCTGTGAATCCTAGAAATGTAGTTGTCCCGACTGAGTCCTTGAAAGAGAAAAGGAAACATAATTTTCCCTTCATCCAGTGAGGTATTTCTTACTGACAGCATAAATTGTTACTCCTCTCTAGATTACCTCTATCTTGTTTTCCTTTTCAAAATAAATTTTGCTTTCAAAATGTACATTTCTAAAAAAAAATGCAGCTCTTGGCAACACAGGCCTCATTTATTTCTAGGAATTTAAGTGAGAAACAGCATTTTATGCTTTTTTTCCCATCTACCTGTAGCTGATGAAAACAGGGACTCCTTAGGTTAATTTACTAATTTTCTTGAAAATATACTTCTGTTTATGTCCCATCCTTAATACGCTGACTAACTACAAACCAGGGATTTGTATCTGCTTCAACACTGATATTTTTTAAGATTTCCGAATACATTGTTCCTCTGCGAGATGTTGTGTTGGAAGTACTCCTGACAGACAGCTTTTACTACTATAAGCTTCTGGTTTGTGCTCAAGTATTCTTGAGTATTCTCAAGTATTCTTGAGTACAAACCAGAAGATATGGTGATACTTGTCTTTCAAATAGAAGAGACCATTTTAAAATTTTAACTCTACAATAAAAGTTCTGGCTCATCCTTTTTGATTAATGATTCAGGTGAGTTTTGTATCCATTGGATTTCCTGTTCATTCCAAATTCCATACCCTCATCTTGCTAAAGATAGTCAACTTTATTGTGCCTGATGTTTCACTAAGAGAATAAAAGGGAACTGAAACAGGGATCATTCTGGAGTAGCAGCCACAGCACTGGAAGGAGCCATAGAAGAACCTTGCTTTGTTGTTTGCTACCAGAAGACAGACAAATTTGCCTTAAGCATGGGTCACAAACTTCTCACTATCCCCACACTACCAGCCCTGCCACACAGGTAAAGAGGAAATTCTGAGCCAGTTTTGCCTCTGGGCTAAGTGTCAACCTAAGTCTCTGGGATGTCCTTTGAAAATTTCCAGTATAGTTTCAAACTAAAATTTACTGTCACTGACTGCACTGAGCTCTGAACCAGCCCATCTTTCACACAGGAGCACAATTTCTGACAAAGTATATACGACATCTTATGCAGCTTTGTGTTAGAGATCACAGCTTAGGGGTGCTTACCACCAGCACATCTAACTGAACGGTACTGCCCTTTCAACAATATACAAGCCAAAGTAAAAGCAGCAGTTAAAACAAAAGCAAGTAATACTAAAAATAAACAGGGCGGATTATGCAGATACAACCATGTAATTAAAAATGCAGGTATAAAAGATAATCATAACTGTTAATTAAAATCACCTTCTTATAGAGGACCACAAAATAGCAAAGTGGGGGGTGGAAATAGGACATTTGGTTTCTTGTTCTTCCTTAGATTTTCAAACTCTGATGGTATTTGAAAAACTGATCTGCCAAGGATTATCAATTTGTTGCACCTTCTGGACAGAATAATGCTGAATTCTGAAAATTTTGGCAAACAAAAAGTATTTCACACCTGGAGTGCTTAAGAGAGACTTTTGCATTAAATCAAAGAAATTATGAAGTATAATCAAAGCTTAATGTCACGACACTCAACTACATTCTCCTGTGATGTTCTGCTTCCTCTGGAGAGACCTTTCCTTTGACTGATGCAGCAATGTCAAGCTGTCAGTGTTCTTCCAAGCCTTAAGCATAATATAGAGTTCCAGGGCGCGTTTTTTTATAAATTACTTACTATTTGTGCATGGATAAAAAACCAGAGCTAAATCAATTCCATTAATGTATTTTAAGTAAATATTAGTAAAAAGATTGCTTTATTAAATATTAGTAAAAAGACTCTTACCTTGCATGGATGAGGATCAACACCATAAGTTTCCAAAGAATATGCTTTCAAGAGCAAGTTGAATTCAGCAACAGCTGGGCTCTGACCTCTGAAATTACAAAAGAAACAGCAGGTTTACACCAAAAACAAAACAGGAGAAAAAGATTTTTTGACTGCAGAGTTTAAATACCTAAAAGCAGAGGAAAGTTTTTACTGACATTCAAACATATTCAACCATGTTTTGTTTATAATAAAAAGATAGAAAACTTTTCATGTTTTCTTCTTTTGAATTGTACAGTGCCTGATGTTTTCAGGAAAATCCTGAAGTTTTTTCTCAATCCTGAGATAACAACACTTAGCCAGAATTGTCCAATATTTCTTTTCTTTTCATATACAATCACATCGGCCTGCATATTAAATAAATTTCAGCATCTTTTTTCCACAAACTCTTGCTCCCCAACTTGTTTAAAAGGACTGTGAAGATTAACAAACATTCCTTCCAGCTCAGGGCATAAACGCAGCAATCATATTACACTTTCTACTCAGATGCATGCCTAATTATAGCAGTGCCTGTTACCAACATCAGAATCTGTCAGCATTTCCATTTATACACCCCTATTTTTAGGGTGTCTATAATCAACAATGAATATATGTTAAAGACTGAAACATGGTATGCAAGACTTGAGTTCCAGAGTAAGTTTTATTACTTGACTTTCACTAAGTCCTGCTATTACAATAAGTTCTAATATAGATTTAAAATGTCTGTTTGAAAGTGAACTGTTTCAGCTATTGTTTCATTTAAGTATCTGCATAACTAGAGTACATGATTCTGATACATAAAATGGTGTTATGACAATGAACAGTGCCTAAGACTTTTAGAAAGCCAGGCCTCATAAATCTCATGCAAATTATTAAAAGAAAACCAAACCAACAACAACAACCAAAGAAAGACAGCCACTATAAACAACTTTTCCAGGAACATAGTCATACTTTATCTTATGCCTGCATTTTGGAGTCTAGGCTCACACTGGGATCAATGGTACATGGGAACTGAAGTTTAAAACTGTACTATGTGTTGGTGTAGAATAATTTCCCTGTAAGTCTATTATTCCTAGTAGCTGGAAACCAACAAGCATCGATATAAGATATTCAGTAACTGGCCCAAAATTCAGTTTAACAACTAAGACAATACCTAGGACACTTGTGGATATCAAATCCTATTTTAAACCTAACAGGATGATGCCCTGTGGCAATGTAAGTATCAATAACCTTTTCTCTTACAAAGCTTTTACTATTGTTAATTTTCACCATTCATCGTCTCCCACTCAATCTCATGACATTTCTTGGGCTTCTTCTGTGTTTATTTTGGATCTCTCTCAATACACACAAAACCTTCATCCTATTTCAGGCCACATTTTTTTTGATATTTTGCTTTTAAAGGCAAAAAAAAAAACCACACACACACACAGAAAATAATATTAGAGATGTGGCCTTTCTTCTCCTTTTTTGGGTCTCTTTCTCACCTCTTTCCAATGGAGAAGAATATGCCTCAAGTGGAACATCAAGACTTAAAAATAGATGTTTACACAGTTAAACGCTTAATGAAAAAGTAGCATGAAAGCAGCAAGCAAAAGAAAAATGCTTATTTTTCCCAGTCAACTTGCTGGTAGCTCTACTGGACTTTTTCTCCATTTTCAGTGTTAATAAGTCACAACCTTATGTTTAATCACAACTCTAAGACCATAAATGACCCTTAAAAAGGCAATAAATTTGTTTCATGTACAAGTCAACTGCACATGACAGAATTAATTAACCAGTTAGACCTAAATTACTTAGCACACTTACGCAGCATAATGAAAAGCCAAACAAATAGATGGTTTGATTGCTTATTGGATATTGAGCCTTACAAAAATATAAGATTATAAAATACATCTTTTATCCAGATACCTTAGCTGGTATAAGGGAAAATAGTCAATCTTTTGATTTGAATGGACCAAAAATGACAAGTGATTTGCAACAATGTAGTTTAGGGGTTTGGCATACTGAAATGGGGAGAAATATTAGAGAGACATATTAAAAAACAAAATTAGCAGGCTCTCCCCACCTATAGCCTCTGAAACTATAGTGGTTTTGTGACATCAAGTGGAACAAGATGTGGCACCTGGAAAAAAAAAAGGCAGAAAACATGGATAAATTTGATCTTATCAGATTACAGGCGAATCAAATGGCCACAGTGCAAAGCCTTAAAAGAACATCACAAAGCACAAGAGTCAAGAGCAGTATCAAATGAAAATTCCTCATTTATCTCTTCTCAAAGGATTAATATTTGTCTTGATAAATGCTTTTCATCTGTAACTTAGTGAAGAGATTTTTCTTACTAAATAAAAATATACCTGTACCAAATCCTATCAGCAAAGTCAATGTTTTTTTACCAATCACTGATCTAACATTAGATATAGCTTTGATTTGCTTTGTTTAGAAGCCTTAAGCTTTCTACATGCAGCGAACATCCTTACACAAGAATTTATAGCATTTCTTAACACATGTAAGTGTTTCAACTATTGCCTCTTACAGTGGAAAATATCATCTTTGCTGGTTTATAACTCAGTTCTCTCAGGAAAGTCGTGTCTCTGTCAGTGCATTTACTCCTCTTGATTTATTTTTCACATCATTAAGTAAAAGATACATGTTTCTACATGTTGCAGCCACTACCACATCTGGCTGCAACGTGAGCTGGCCCCTAGATAGATCTTCCAACCTAATGTTATATTTAGTCATGTATCTGTTTATTAGCCCAAATTCTATATAATCCTTAGTAACATTTGTAATGCTACACCTGTGTAAACATGCATGCTTGTTAGTAAGGAATATCGGTATCCACCTAATTAATAAAGATTTATGTTTGCTATGAAGGTATCCATCATTCTGTATTTAGAGACTAGTCAAGGCCATGGAGATAGGAGATTGGCCCCATTCGACAGTAGTAGGTCCAAATGGAATCCCTTGATTCTCCTCTGAGGCCTGGTCAGGCTTTGGGGAAAAACCAAGGAGAAAAGAAAGCTAAATATTTTCTGCACCAAATAAGTGATGTAAGCTTGTTTGTTTACCAGTACAAAAGCTGGATCCTCTCACAGCAAAGGCGGAAGCCTCATCTGTGAGTGGAAGCACTGCATAAGATTTCCCAGTTCCCAGGAGTGCTTCTCCAACCCTTCACTGTAATGGGGGCTCTCCAGCTGACGTGCAGGTCTGGATGCTAATTATGGTAATGCATTGAATAGGGTAACTGGTGATATATCTTTCTATATCAACACAGACACTCTTTGTAGTAATGACTAGGGGCATTGCTAAGCTTATTCTTCTATAATTCATTTCTTCTTTTGTAATTCTTTGCTGGTTTGCACTATAATAAATTTATATGCCTGTTCTTTAAAGTTGGTGTCTGTGTTTCTTGTGTTGATCCTCTGCAAAGGTTTGAACAGGACTAGTAAAAGAAACCATTACCGAGAAAAGTTTCTGCATACCATACAAACAGTAAATGTGGATTACTTGTGAAATAACAGTTCCACAGTTATTAGCTACAAATTTATGATTCAGCCTAGGAATCAATCAATCTAAACCTTCCTAATAAAATTGAATTAAACAAATAGTTCAATGTAAGAGTGAGAAGTCTGCAACACACTCTGTTTTTAACTTTAGGCTCATGAGAAGTACACATAGGGGAAAAACCATGTTCACCCAGCAAGTAAATGAACTGCTGAAATGTTGCTGGAACATACTAAACTTAAAAAGCTGCTGAACCAATAAATACCAATTTTAATTTTACTGCATTTTTTTTCTCTCAGACATATATAATCCAAGTAAAACCCAAATAAATCACTTTAAAACAATAATCAAACTCTTTTATGGAGTTTATTAAATGCTTATGCATTTAACTTTACACCATGCATGCTGTAATGATATGTACCACTTACGTAATTCTTTCTACCAGAACATTTCAAATTACTTTTGTACCTTCAGAGATCAAATGAGATGGTATCTCTGAAGTCTGTGTTCAGATATTTGTATTTCAACTTTATAAATTGATGCAATGACACAGACACAGCTTTAAGCTTATTCAAAGATAGAATACGTTTACAGAACAGATGCGGTTTTAATTTATCTATTATTAATTTAAAATCTATTCCCATGATACAGAGAAATCTACTAAGCTCTCTGGTTTTATCAAGGTGATTAATATTTCTGGTCCAGACACTTCTAGCCCATAAAGCCTTCCCCAAATAAAGAAGGAGTGAAGGAGGAGGGGGCAGAGAAAATAGGTCCTTTCAGCTGCTAAAAGAAATCCCTGTGTTGTAGAATTTCACACAGACATCTGAAGATAAGAGCATGCTAAGTGTGCAGAATATGAACCCAAACTGCGTGATGAGACAGGCAACAACTAGCATGGTAAAAACAACCACATATGTAGATCATGATTATGACCACTCTTTACAGAGGAAAAAAAAAGGTTAAAAAAAGAAAAAAAAAAAAGTCACATGCATATGCACACGCACACACACAAAACAAATCTTCACTAAAGATAAAAAATTATCAATGTTGGAAAAAAAAATTGCTGCATGTTTCAGTTCTAATAGATCATCCTTTCTACTGAATTTCTACTGAATACTCTTGGAATTCCATTAAAAGAAAAATCCCATGTACAGATGTATCCTTTCAGTTTTTCAAAAGAGGAGGGGAAAGACAACTCTTGCCAGTGAATTTGCTTTCTCTAGATTACCACTACAACTGCATCTTCCATTAAATTTCTGCTCAGGTAAAGGTTCCTCACCATAAACTTCTGGAAATATTCTCTGCGCCATGCAAACACCAATCCAGCATCTCACTTATTATTTTTACATCAAAACAATGCCTCACTTACTATTTCCTAGTTAGTGCATCCAGAAGTACAAGAATGGTTGGTCCCTTGATTTGAATTGGTTTTAAGTACACTTCTATCAGTAAAAACATACTTCAGGATAACAAAGCAGCACACAGAGAATCCTTCAGGAAAAGGACTAGGTAACTAAATTCCAACCATCTCTCTAATTCATCCAAATTACAACTGATATGAACTATGGAGTGAAAGAAAGAAAATACCAGGAAAATGTGGCAGAATCAGAAACAAATAATTTTTCACCGATTACAGCACAAACAATGACATTTTAATACCAGATTGCTACCTTAGAGAGAATTAGTTATTTTTGAAGTTGCAGTGATATGCCACTATATGACCTGATAGATAAATCTAAATGCTTATGCTGGGAGACTGTAAGCAAGGCAACATGGGCTATCAAAGCTGGAATGAAGAGGGCATTCAGTGCAGCCAGAGATATAATGTAAGTGAGGCCCTGAGCAGCTATCACCACTGCCTGCCTGAGAACTCCGGCTACATATCATTGTCCTCCTCAGCTCTCCAAGGCCCTCAGTATACTTTGTATAGTTAGGAACTACAAAGACTTTGGCTCCTTAGGCCTGGAACTCATCTATCCCTGCAGTAGCCCAAATCCTGCCTCTTTCCAAATGTGCCCCTCACCTCCATGTAAACCTCAGCATATCCTCCGTCCCCAGCAAAGCAGCTTCTGTCTCCTGTAACATGACTTGCAAGTTTTGGAGCATCCTTCCAAAAGGATTCCCTTCATGTATATGAGGCTGCTAAATACCAATGTGATTAGGGTAGCACAAGAAGATAAATATAACCCATAGATAAGTGTGCTGACAGCATTACATGCGTAAAACTAGATAATATGTAGTTTTAATTGCAAGAAGCACTTAAATGGAATACCAAATCCACCTTATTCTGGACTTCCTAAATATGAATTTAGTTTTAGCACTTTTAAATGCTAAATGAACACCATGCAAGAAGTGCTTTAATCTTGAATGTAACGATATTAACACTCACAAAGAAAAGCACTTTTTAGCAACTGCTGCCACGTCTTCTAGGACAGCCTCCCAGATTGCACTCTCATAGTAACATTTGGAGTTATGCTTGCCAGTGGCTCCACTGGCAGATCCATGTCTGCAGGAGAGAGCTGGGTCAGTGGAGATCAGGATATCCTGTACTCCTGCTGCAACCAGAGTCAGAGCACGCATAGTAACTAATGGTATGGTGAGGAGAATATAGTAAGAGTCAAAGAAGCAGAAGAAAGTTAAAAGTGCTTAAGTCCTCACTGAGAAGTTACAGTGTAGATGATGCAGCAAAGGAAAAAAATGTTATATACCTGTCAAGTGCAATTTAAACACCAGTATTCATTTTGCTTTGATCAAACTCAGGCATTAATTTCCTACTCTGGTTTCAAGAAAATACTCCCTTTGCCTTAAAATTTCAAATTGCTTTTGTGATAGTTACTGTCAGAATATGGTAGTGATTTTGCAGGCTGAGAGGAAACTTTTTCTTCTCCCAAAAGGTATTCTTTCATGCATGACTTTTGCAAAAGTTGGAGCATTTGGTATACACAGTATAGCAATTCAGTAGCACTCTGACATCTTGAGACTGTATCCACACTGGCCGTCCCAGGGAATAACAAATAACTTGCATTTACCTATACAGGATCAGCATGGGAAACAGGAAGTTGAACAGGTCATGCACCCCTATAATTTACTTGTCAAAGTTAATATTTGCATGGGACTTTCAGATAAATTAATGGTGTTTTACATAACACTTCCATATATAAATCACATGGTGTAATATTTCATATCAGAAATAAGTAGAAATAGATTGCTAGTTTTCAGGTTGGGATAAAAAAAAAAAGAAAAAAGAAAAAAAAGAAAAAAAAAAAAAAAAAAAAAAAAAAAAGAAAAAAAAAAAAAGCTTGGTCTTCAACCACTCAGTTCTTTCAAAAAACAAAACAAAACAAAAACCACAAAAACAAAAACAACAGGGGAAAGAACCCAAACCAAACCAAAACATTATTCCTATAAATATAAATTCCCTTGATAAAGACTTATGCCCATTTTCCCTTTAGAAATCTCCGTATTTTCAGGTGTCTGGCCTCTGGAAGCTGTGGCTGAAAGGTATCTTTCAAAAGCCAGGGAACTTTGTCAGAGTAACAGATGCTCTGTTAAAGGATGTAAGACTTGTTCATAACAAGATCATAACAAGGTATTTTTGTCTTTTGTTTTGTTTCTTTACCTCTCCCCTTCTTAATGAGGGAAGAATAATTAATTAAAATTCATAAGACAATCACAACTCAATAAACCTGCCATGCATTTCTGTCTGTCATATTTATGTTTTTGCAATTAGGTGCAGTAGAAACTCACATAAAAGGTCACATTTTGCTAAAATGCAGTGATGTTCTTACATCCACAAAGGATAGTAGGGGCATCATGTCATACATCTGCTTTCAGTTATAAAAAAAAAAAAGGGCTCTGAATGACACCTAATGAGTCACTAGGTCACTGGAAGCTGTCACAGTACTCTACTGCTGAGGAGCCCCTGGTGGTCTAGTGGTAAGGGCGCCGCGCTATCACCGCGGAGACCCGGGTTCGATTCCCGGTCAGGGACACTCCCGGGCAGGTGGGGCTCGTTAGCCCTTAAAGGCAACCCACCTACGTCCTAAGGACCTCACTGCCACTGTCCAAGCTCGCTTGGCCCCGGCAGATGAACCTTAGGATTAAAGGGTGGGCTCAGTTCCGCGCACACTGTGTCTCACCTAAAAAATCCAATGCGCAGGCTGGAAGGTGGAAAGACCTTCCCCGGATCTTCGCTCGCGAAGACTGGCCATTATTTACTCTACTGCTCCTTCCCAAACAATCCATCATGATTTTCATGCTCCTTTCTAAAGCCAAATTATTCCATCATGCAATAGGACAGAAGAAAATGTGACCAGTAAACAGGTCTTAAGGATGGTGAGACAGGATTCAGTGAAGAAATTACCTCTTTTAAGCCATATGGCATTAGTTATATGGGAATCTGTTGCAGGTGAGAGATGTCATGATATTTGTTTGTTTACACATGTGAAAAAACGAAGAATCAGACTCACAGTGCTGAAGCTCAGAGGTGATTATTATGAAGGTAGCCAAATGGCAGCTAGAATAGAAGGGCTCTAGTCTCATCTATTCTCCTCATATTGTAGCTCTCAGCTAATACATCACTTGAGTATCTTGTTAAAAAAAAGCCACGAACCTCTTGCAGCACTTTTAAAAATATTTACTGAGCAGCAAAATATTAATTTTTATCAGAAAATTCAGCTTACTGAATGCAGCAAAAGCGATGTGTAAATCAGTGCCATGCAGAAGGTTACAAACTCAGTGTTTCTTCAAGTAATATCTTCCAGCTAGATATGTAAATATTATAATCTAACACTGGACCTGTCTACATACAGTTCATTATGTGGCAGACATGTTTTATTAATTTGTACTCCTAGAATAGAGATCCATGGAATTAAATATCTGAAAAATGTAAAACTTCTATGTGACTAGTGAATGTCTGATATAAAAAATGTAAGAGGATTATCAATTTTGGGAAGACAGAGCTACAGTGCGAAATTGCCAAGTACTAGCTATCCAGACAACTCTGAAACTGTCTGTTCTCTGAAATCTGACAAATAGGTAAGGCATACCAGGTACTGACATAAGCAAAAGAAAACAGAAAATAAAGATGACAGTTCCTGAGAGATGCAAAGAGCTACAAGCCACTGAGCCTAAAATTCGTAACACACAAACTGGTAAAATATAGAATAGGAAGAGAACTAAGGAACATATACATGTAAGTGTGGTATATGACAAAAACTGTTCTATAAATTATAGTTATGCCTCAAATAATTCCTGGCATTCTTTGTAGGAACCAGCAGATCCATAAGTAAAAGAAGTCAACCTGATATAATCTGATTTCCAAAATGCAGTAGTTAATAGTGTCCCTCCCCAAGACTACTAAAGAAATTCAGGGGATATCCTCACATGCTGAGCAACTATTGATGGGAGGAATTCAGGACTAGGAGAATCCTAGCAGGATCTGTGCAAAAGCCTGTAATATTTACTGTCATGTGTTCAGGTAGATTACACCAACGGGAAAGAGGGTTAAAAAATAAGCTAAAAATTATGTCTAGTTATTCATAACAAAGGAACTAGCTGATTAAGTTTATAATGGATGTGCAGAATTACACATAAATACACAAACAAAAACCAAAACGAAACCAAAACCAAAAACCAAACAAATACAAACAAACAAACAAAACCCATCAAGAAAAACAAATAAGACAGAAAAATACATCTCTCCTAGCATCACCAAATATAAAACCCACCAGCTTTGGCCTATCACCCTTCCTTCCCTCCTTCTAACTTTAAATAAAGGACTAGCCTGTTCTTTAAAGACTGAATTTATAAAAGTCTTTTCAACTGCACTTTGGCTTAACTGATGAAAGATATTGTTTTATAAAGTTTGAATTTTTCCTTTGGAAATCTACAAACACTGCATGGAACAACACTGAATTCTATTTCCTTTTTCAAAAGGCTTTCTACAGGTATGTGTACAGCGCAGGCTGGACTGCTCTAAAAATTTTAGATACAGCCGTGCCATTTAAATTGTCATTTACTGAAAGAAATTCAAAGAAAGTATGTAAGTTTCAGGAAGGAAAAAAACAGAAGACACATTAATACTGGCAAGCTTATTGCCATGAATGTTATACTTCACTTGAAAAACACATTTGATACAATTCTGGGGGAAAAAAAAAAAAAAGGTATTTTAAGTTTTAACTCCTCTGAACAGGAATTTTTATCTTTTTTTTCCAAATTCATTGAAACATGAGAACAAAGCACAGGGGGTTTAAACAAGTGTAAAGGACCTCATAATCTTTCAACAAAAACTATCTTTTCACCTAATGTAATAATTATTTGCTTTCATTTGATTTTCTGCACCTCCTATTCCTCTTCGAATTTTTTGACGATTATTCTCAACTGAACGAAATGCCAAGGGCATCAAGCAAGGTACCTTCTTGACTGCTTTGCCTGTCATTCGCTGACAACCCTGAAGAGGGTATAGTTGCACAAGTCACTGCTACTTCTCTCCTGAAACACATTGAACTTTGAAACCAAAAGACTAATCTATCTTTCTCCTTTCCCCTTTGTTAGAGCATTAAAACTTTAGGACAGAAAAAGATGTGCAGAGAGCTCTGGGTCTCACCTCCTCAGTCTTACAAGAAATTTACTTAAATATATTTCTTTGCAATTCACCAGTTTCAATCAGGTCAATATCTACCAAGAATTTTATAATTGCACAACAGATAGAAATTTCCCACGAAAAGAGGTGTGATTCCTAAAGGAAAGATGTTATTCCACTCATCAACCAGAGCAGTGCTCATGATGTGAGCTGCTCCCATAATCAGACCTACATTTCAAGTAAATGACATTTAAGTTATCAGCACTCAGCTATGATTACTAACATAGAACTAACATACTAACATACTAACAGGAAAAGAAAACCCCCAAAGCTGAAACCACATTTTCAAATACAGTATATTAGACAGCATATTGGTAGAGTGTCGATTGTAAATCCATGGAACAAACCCTCCTAAGTTAACATACAATATTTGGAACAGATAAAAGTATTTCTTGGCTGTCTCCTTAGTAAACAGCATTTTGAATTACCTGAATTCATTTTTATGCATTTCTGCTATTTTCTTCTCAAGCTTTTGTGACTGCTTAGGAAAAATCTTAAAGTCGCTGATATAATTCTCTGGGTGTTCATCGGGATCATAATCACCAAGCTCAGCTAAACACATCCAAAATACAAAACAAAACAGAAAAATCCAGTTGTAACATTAGTTAATAGGGAAATAAGTCAGTAAATGCAGTGCAATTCAAGATACTTCCATGCAGAGTAAGAATCCAGCATCTCTCAAGAAATGCTGCTTTAAAGAATTCATAGTTAACTGGAACAACAAAACCCTTATAACTGCCACTTCAATAAATGAGTTTCAAGCGAAGCTCATGCCTTATTAACTGCTGCTTTAATTAGCAATAGTAAACTATTTTCTGTGGCAGAAACACGCTTTGTAAAACAGATGAATAGGCAAAGTTTCCCCTTTGAGTATTTATCATTCTGTTAGCAGGCAGAACTAAAACAATGCATTTCTGATTCATCTCTTTTTCACATCATTTATCCTCCCTGGTATGGACTGGTCTAATTCTGTTCTAGCAGAGAAACACAGACCATAATGTTATTTAAGGTATCCCATAGAATTTGATTCCTCTTCTAGAACATGTCATCACTCAAGTACCCAAACATGGAATTTGATGGTTTAATTTTCTTAATAAGACTCTTTAATACAGTCTAGACTCAGTTTTGGTTTGCATACGCTGTCTTATAATACATTAAGAACTTCATTTATGCAAAGGCAGAATAATGGGAATTTCCACACATATGATGTCCCTAATCAGACATATGGCTGTTTATTTCTCTATATACAATTCAAGACATACACCTGAATTTGGTTCTAAGTAAATGCTGGAGAAAGAAAGAGAGAAAAAAAGACAGGAAAAACAAAATAAAATTTCCTTCTCCTTGAAGTACATCTTCTATTTTTGACAGAGATCACACAGGTCTTCTTTACCATAAGAAAGAGCACTGATGGATACTTTCTCCTGCTTAGTTCAAATGGAAAAGGCTACATTTACAGTCAGGACTCAGAAAGAGTTTTGCTTTGTTGATAAGTGGAGTCTAATATTTATGCCATACTTCACTTAAATACAAAAGTTACTGGTAGCTATATTCAGCCAATAGTTTTGCATTGCTCTTTTTACTGAAGACACATATGAGTGAACTATTTAAAAAAGGCTGTTGCTTTTACTTACCTTGGACAATACAGGCACCCAGGTAGGCAGCATCAGAAAAGGAACACAGCAAACGGCCATGGAAAATGTCCCTTTTTATTTGTAGATATAAGAGGTATCTAAAATATAATTTAAAAATTAGGAGACAATGTTGCATCTTTTTGTAACAGATTTAATATATCAGTGTGGAACCAGCTGTACAACTGGACTTCTCTCTTGCTATTTTAAATTACAGGAAAAAGAGGCAAAGCACAATCACAAGATAAAAATAGATGTAATTAGACTTTTATTCAATACCAATGAAATAATGGGAGTAAAAATAACAAAACACCACTAACAGATGTCATGGAGATTGCTTTAATTAAAATGTATAGCTTTTATGATGTGCATTAGTGACGTGAAAAAACTATGGTAATGTGAGCTGGTTTGGGCATCCCCATTCTCATTATATACAGGTTCTCACAAGAAAATCTGTTTCCTACTGTAGACAAAATAGCACCCTAATAACAGTGTGGAGAATTTTTTCCCCTTCTTTTCTTTTTTTTTTTAAATCTGCAAAGAATCCCAGATGAAGTTTTGAGGAAGAAGTAACTCCTAGAGACCTGCAGAGCAGTAGGCATGAGTGGCCTGCCTAGAGGTCACCTCTCCCATTCCTCTCTCCCTACAAAGAACTGGGGAGAAGAAAAAAGGCTCCTGCTCTCTGCCTTATACCACAAAGCAGCTTTACTTCTAATAGCAAGTGGAGTGACACAGCTGCAAGGTCACAACTTTCTCTTCGGCTTTCTCTGTTGGAGAGGAGTCTCCCAGAGATGGACCAACTCACAGCCCCGTGACTCACTCGCAGCATCTTTCCCAGCCACCTAAATGGTCACAGCCACACTACTCAGCAGCTTGACCCCACTGAGAAAATAAACTATTTAAATATTGCTTTAAGTAGACAAAGTCAACCATCTAGAGGGTGCTATCAGACCCAGAGGCTTCTGCAGGCCTTCAGGATGTTCCTTAATGCTGCCAGTCCTCTCCAACCTAGAGTTGGCTACACTGTAGCCAATAAAATGTGCTTTATGAATAACACTGGTGTCAGAATATTTTTGCCAAATTACCTGGTTCTGTGTGTACCATGAGCTCCTGCACCAAGAGCAAGCCTGGAAGTATTATCTGAAGGGCAAGAGAAATTTTCCTCCTTGCCTTGGATTATTACTAAATGCAACAAGGGCAATACAGTTGTCACTGAGAAAAGCAATTTGTTCTCATTGCTCTGACTGCATTGCAAGTTCTACAGGAACCTTGTACTTCAAACCTTTTTTTTTTTATTTTGCAACATACTTTTTTTCCCTGTAATCAGTGTCCAGTAACAGCTCACAAATTCAATTCCATAATTTGGTACAGGTAGATCCTAGAGAAAGTATCTACATCAGGGTGAACCAAAGGCCTCAGTGATATGCAATAAAAATTCTTACTCTGCAATCACAGTGTCCTGGAAAAGGCTCAGTATACTGATGCAAACACCATACAAAGCTTGGGCAATTGAGCAGTCCCTGTCCGAAAACTTTTTGGTAAGTCTTTCCAGGTTGAAAAATTGGGATGTCGTTCTCCAGAGTGACCATTAGCTTGAGGCCAAAGTGTGTTCAGCTTTTAAGCAGCGCCAAAAAAAAGCCACCTATGAAAGGCATCCCAAGATTTCGGAGCATGGCTTGGTAGCCAAGCTATGAGGTCAACAGATCTTCTTGTGGCATTTCTAAGCAAACAGTTCGTTGTTGACCAGGTTCTAAGGTCCTCAATGTCATCATAAAATTCCTGCATCGATAATAGTCTCAGTTATCAGGAATAAATACAGGTTTTATACTAGTTTCTTGCTTAAGCCTGTTTTAAATATAAAAATATCATAATTTCTAAAAGAAACAAACTCCAAAGCTAGCTTTGTTACAATAAAAATATATACTCTTTACATCTAAATTGTCACTGTATGCATTTCTGTCAATTGCATGAAACTAATTAAAATGTATTATCCATTCACTCCAGCTAAATCACAGGTTATGCAAGTTGTTCAGCATGAAAAAAAGTAATATAAAAACCAGATCTAAAAAATTGCAGAAAATTTCCACTGCTGTCAAGTTACTATTAGGAAGGACACTTAGTATCTTAGTCAGCTCCATGGACAGTGGGATTGAGTGCATCCACAACAAGTTTGCAGATGACCTCAAACTGCGTGGTGCAGTCGACAACACTGGAGGGAAGGAATGACATCAAGAGGGACCTTGACAGACTTCAAAGGTGGGCTCGTGTAAAGAAAGTCAACAAGACCAAGTGCAAGACCCTGCACCTGTCTCAGAGCAATCCCAAGCACAAATACAGGCTGGGTGGAGACGGACTTAGAGCAGTCCTGAGGAGAAAGACTTGGGGTTGTTGGTGGATGAAAAGTTTAACATGACCTTGCAGTGTGCACTTGCACCCCAGAAGGCCAACTGTGTCCTAGGCTGTATCAAAAGGACCATGGCCAGCAGGTTGAGACAGTGATTCTTTCCCTCTGCTCTACTTTGGTGGGTTACCTAGAGTACTGCTTCCAGCTCTGCAGTTTCCAACACAAGAAAGACATGGACTTGTTGGAACTAGTCCAGAGAAGAACCAAGTTGATCAGAGAGCTGGAGAAGCCTGGAACAAGACTAAGGCATTATGGAGTTCTTTCAAATGAGGAAAATATATGGGGTTTTGACTGAAAGCCATTGTTGCAAGCTTTGCCAAAGGCTGGCTCAACTTCAGACATTTCTTGTAATCCTCATATACTAATTTATGGTCCTGGTCAGTAAAGACCTATGAATGCATTCCTTACTCCTGACTTGAGGTATGCATGTACGTAATACTGCATACACTTAAGGAAATAACTTGCAAAATCAGATCTGATTGTGATGCTTCTAGTATCATTCCACCACGGCTGTTTTTTCCAAGCCCTGGAACAACCTCATGGTCTGATTTACAGCTCTAAATACTCAAGCATACCATCAAGCTAGTAAATGCATACTTCAGTGCTTACACATTTACAAACAACTATCATTGGAATAACCTCATTTCCATCTATTATCTGTTTTCAATATAGATGACTCAACTCCGGGTCAGCCAGGTGTTTCCTGCAACTGCCAATGAAGGGTCATCACTTGTTTATAAAGTGTGTTTGGCCACATAGTGGTTTTTCTTGTGTTCAAGTCACTTAATTCAGTTTATTTCCATAAAAATTATTTCTCCCAGAGTTGCCACAGTCTTTACAGATGACAGATATGGTCACCTGCAGAGATCCAGAAATGCTTCCAAAATTGTTATTTCATCGTCATGTCTGACTTTAACTCACTGCTCTTTCCCATTCTACTGTGCATACTCAGGTAGAGTGGCAGGGGGCAAATGATATATTTTCAGTAATTCTGTATTAGGTGCCCTTCTCTCCCAGAAGAATTTTTGAGTTCTCCATGCATATTATTCTGAAAACTAAGTTTTCATTCTGTCTTCTACAGAAGGTATCATTAGGTACACTGCAGAAGCAGTAGTTTCCTGCCAAAATCTAGGAAATTAAACACTAACAACTACATACTAATATGTAATACCAAAACTAAGAGAACATATTTTCTATGCCTTACAGTGCCATGTAGAGAAAAAGGCTGAACATGAGCCAGTAGAGTGTCCAGGTGGACCAGAAGGCCAGTGGCATCCTGGGCTGTATCAAGAATAGTGTGGCAGCAGAACTAGAGAAATGATTCTCCCCCTACACTCGACACCTCAAGTATTGTGTCCATTTCTGGGCCCCTCAGTTTAGGAAGGGCACTGAGGTCCCGGAGCATGTGCAGAGAAGGGCAGCGAAGCTGGTGAGAGATCTGGAGCATAAGCTGTATGGGGAGTGGCTGAGGAAGCTGGAGTTGTTTAGCCTGGAGAAAATGAGGCTCAGTGGTGACCTTATCACTCTTTACAACTACCCAAAAAGAACTGTAGCAAGGTTGGGGTCAGTCTCTTCTCCCAGGAAACTAGTGACAGAACAAGAGGACATAGCCTCAAGCTGCTCCAGAGGAGGTTTAAGTTGGACATTAGGAAGAATTTCCTCACAAAAAGGGTGATTAGACATTGAATGGACTGTGCAGGGAGGTGGTGGAGTCACCATCCCTGAAGGTGTTAAGGAAAGACTGGATGTGACACTTAGTACCATGTTCTAGTTGATATGGTGGTGTTCGATTATAGGCTGGTCTATGCCAACCTAATTGATTCTGTGATTCTGTGACAGAAAAACTAATTATATTCTGTAAAATACATTTCTTGTTTACTTACTAATATTTTAGAAGTATTTTGATATCTCATTAATTAAGGAAAAGCCACCACTCTTACCTACTGATAAAACACAGAGGTGACAGATAGATCTTGGAGTCATCACAGACAGCCTCTGAATTCATCAACTCAGGCTGCAGCAGCAGCCAAAAACAAAGCCAAGAAAATGTTGGGCATCATCAGGAAAAACATTGTGAAAATAACAGAGGGACTTTCAACTTTTTGCCACTATTTAAAGCCTTGGAGTAATCACATCTTAAATGCTTCATTGAGCTCTAGTCTCTGCATCCTGAGTAGGACATAGCTGAGGTTGATTAACAGAGAAGAAGAACCAAAATGAGTGAGAGGATAGAGCTCTCCTTTCAAGGAGAGGTGGTAACTAAGAGGGAATTAAGAGGGAATCTTACAAAATCTTGAGGGTAGTGGGAAAGGCAAACACAGAATTGCTATTCACTGAATCCTGTAATACTAGAGCTCGGGAAAATCTGTGAAATTAGGGAATTACATAAGGCAGAGGAAAGAATGTGACATAGCAGGTAGTGAATTAACTGTCTCAGAAGGTTGTGAATAAGAACAGTATTACCAAGTCCAAAAGAAGAATGATTAGATAAATTCATGAGCAACATATCCAATAAAGAATACTAAAATAAATAGATATGAATGTAAGCATTAAAATTCCTAATATAATAATTCTAGAAACCTTCTAGTGAATTTGGGTAAGAAGGAGATAATTTTTTAGTGTTATTGTTTTTCTGAAATAACATGAAAGTTTTGTTCATGCTAGCATGACTTAAACCCATCTCACCATTTGTAAAACAGATACACATGGCAATAAGCATGCCACAGTGATATCAGTACAGCAGTTACCCTTTCAACCTGTCTGATTAGTCATAAGCCAAATTCTAGCAGAGGAATTAGGAAGTAGGGGTATATTTATCATTACTTCAAAGTATAATTTTTATTTCAAGACTAGAAGAATTTTTGCTTTAAAATACCTAACATAAAAAGTGGTAGGGACTATGTTGTTAACTTCTTTTGAAAACTGCATGACTATCTTCTCTATTAACAGGCACCTGTAGGAAGACCACCTTCCTTGTTATATGCCTTTTGGAGAGAAATACTAATGCTAAGGACTCAAAACACAAAGTAACAGCACCTATATCTCCTTTCTGAATCTATGCTCCTCCTAGACTGCCAAAATCCTGGATACCTAGTATTTACCAAAAAAAAAAAAATAAAAAAACAAAACCAAAACCAACCAACCAAACAAACAAAAACCTGAATACACAAAACTACACGAAAACTAATCCCACAGAAAGAAATAGTTTGTTTTATGCCCTGAGGTGGAGGTGGGCAGGTGACTTGTATAATAGCTTTCCAGTAATCTCAAATCTCTCACTTCTGTGGTCAGTATGATGACTGTCATTTGTATCTAGCAGTACATGGGTTTGTCCTCCTGGCTTCAGAGCTGCCAGAGCCTGCATTACAACCCATGACCTTTCCCTGGAAAAAGGTAAAAGTGTGATAAATTACCATCTCAGACAGTTGCTAGACATCACTGGCTACAGGAGAGAAAAAGCTTTACTGCTACCTAAGAGTTAATTTCACTAATGAGTAAAGAGGACAAAGGAGTGGCAAGGGATAAGCATTGTTTTGCATACTGGGTGCATAAAAGCCCCGCCACAGGACAGGAATAGTCTTCTCTGCACAATTCCTCAACTGGACTGCATCTTCGCAGCCTTCCCCTCAGAGAACCACAAGAAGACTTCTGAGTGTGTAAAGGGTCTCTTCTCCCTCAGGCACAAACTCCACCAAAAAACTCATGACTCGCTGGGCAATTTTTTTCCCCACCCTGAATGCTATCTGCAAGCCTGTCAGCACTAAGTGCTCCAATACTACTAAAACTATAAGCTCACGTGACAACTGACAACATGGCCTTGAGAAAGCCGAAACAGACAAATGGGCTTTCAGAGGCATCACAACATAGCTATGATTGTACATCTCAAGAAAAGCAGAATAGGTCTCGAGAGAGGCAGAGATATTCTTAAATGATGTCTGGAACAGGACTCAGGACATATTGGTTCACCCTTGGAATGATTAAAATATTGCAAGACTTTCCAACTTGCAAATAAATGATTTGATACTGAGGTACTAAAAACCAGCTGGAGCACTGTCAGCCTCAACTGGCCTCCAGCTTCTGAAGGCAAAACACCAGGCTCTTCCAGCACACAACAATATCAAGTACAGCTGTTTGGAACTGAACTAGTCAAACACTGCATGCCTACAGGTGTGCTGTTCTCCCTTACTCAAGTTAGCTCTCTCAGGGCTCTTGAATTTGTCATGTTTACATATCCCCAAGTCTTCGTCACTTTATAGGACTTCCAGTTAAACATTTTTTTTAATCTGCTTTTCCTGTATCATAGTAGTCATTGAACTGATTTTTGACAGAGTATTGATTGAAGAATTGATTCTTGGATTAGGAATTATGGATTAGGAAAATAGAGCATGATGAAAGCTAATTGAAATAATCCATATTTGGTTAATTCCACTACCTACTCACCCATGCCCTCTTCTAGAACTGGTTTTTTTTTTACAATAACCATGGATAACTGTTGATATGGTATTATCTGTAGCATTTTAGATGATTCCTTGGGGACCTCAAATGACTTTATATCATCTCATTTTAATTATGCATGCACAGTATAATGTAGGGATTCGGAGATAAGAAAACATGAGGCCTTGGGACACTTTATTACATAAGAAATAGCAAACACTGATTCATTTATTACCTAAACAAGAACACTGAAAATAAATAACATGGTAAAAATTTGTGCCCAAGTATGACTGGTCATTGGATCTATCTGTTCACATTCCCTTGACTGTTCACACCCAGACTTTCCCAGCTCTGGATCCTCACAGGGCTCTGACCTTTGATCAAGAATAGTGAAGAAAGGCACAGAACAAAAATATCTGTGCTTTCTAGAGAGTCTAGTAGGATGCTATATATACAGCTATATATGCTGTAGATTGAATGACTTCTGCAGTTAAAACTTCCTTCATAACAATTTTGTATCTTTGCATGCAAAGTAGAATAACCTTGACAATCATAGGGAACTCTAGAACATCCTTTTTTTTCTGCACACAGTTCCATGCACATAGCAGGAGAAGACCTCCTCTTACCCAATCCTGTCAGTCAGGAAACAGGCCACAGTAGCAGATGCTGATTTAACAAGAAAAGAAACTGAAATCATGTTTTACAAGTATGTGTAGCAGTGAACAAGGGAGATCTGAGGACCTGGGGTTATGTTGCTATTTCTTAATTAAACATTGGTCCTTGTTACTCTCACTGGGTATGTTCACTGAAGACAGTTGAACGCTGTTTTCTGAAACTGAAGTACTTTGTTCTGATTTCACACTACCTGTAAGTGCTAGACAATCAAATCTAGAAAGCCACAGATGTATCATTCAGGAAAACCTGATATTTGCTACATACTGCACATGAAGGAGAAGTCAAACCCTCAGAGATGGCCACAGCACAGAGGAGTGTCACTAAGGCTGAACACCTCTCTCCATTTAAAAGACTATACAAACCATTCAAAAATCCATATTCACTGTTTATGTTGCAATCTGCTGAGCCTCCAGTGTACATTCAGAGGTAAAGTCATTTGAGAAAAATAAGTTAATCCTTGCAATTTTCTCATTAAAAATTTTTAAAGGTATTGGAAAAATTGCCTAATTAGTTCAACTATTATAAAGAAAAAATGCATCTTTAGTCTTTCTCAAACATGCTTCCAACATGTGCAGCCTCAGTGCCCCACTGTGGAAACAGTATTTCCAAAAATAAGGACAGATCTAAATCCATGTTGATACCAGTTAAGATCAGCTGAGAAGAACTGAAGTGCATTACAACTTGAATTTTTTTGAAAAGCTGTGTTTCAGGTAGTCTGTTGCTAGAGAAACAGGAGAGGTCAAGACAACAATACCCACAGCCACTGAAGTTAAATTACCATCCTAACACCAGCTGACTCTAGGGAAAAGAGAGACCAAGGACCACACAGAACCTCCTTCCATAGTGAGAGGCAGAAATTTTGCCCTCAGAATTTCTTCCTTAGGCATAATGTCTCATAGTGCTTTAACATCCAGAGGCAGGTATGGATTTTATTTCAAAAGCATAGCTTTGGAAGCAGTTGTTAATTAAAACAACGAAAGATGAAAGTAAGCAGCTGGAAAGGTACAACACGACTGACAAAGGTTCACAGTCGTTCTTAGCAATGAAATGAAATGCAGTGACAGGAAAGTATGTGGCACCCTCCATTGCCAAAGGCATGTCTGGCCTCTGAACATGCAGTGTACACACAGTTTCAGACTCCTACAGGTTTTTTTCTTATAATATCATAGACAGAGGGATAACTTCAGCTAGTTCCCTCTCCATCTTCATTTTCTGAAAATAGTTCCACCTGTTAAACCACAGAACTTAAGGAACTCAAGGGTTACGGTCCAGGACAACCCCCTAAAGGTAGGACAGAAATGAAGCATCAATAATCTGAGGTGACAGCTACTCAATTTTCTTTCTCCAAGTTATGTCTAAATCCTAACTGGTATCTCTATCCTTGTTATACTAGTTTCACAGGAATCAAACCATTTACCCCATACACACAGAGCTTCATGTACTGAATAGATGATATTTTTTACATCAGGAAGAGTAGGAAAACCAGTGCTTTTTAACATCTATAAATGTTAAATCTGATGTTTCTAAGGTGCATCACCAAAGATTTATTCCTATAAAGTTTTTACAAAGACTGTATAGACCATAATCCACACAAGGGGTTAACCACAGGGTTAATTAATATTCTGAAACAAAGAATGGTATGGCAATGTGACAAAATGTGTTACTGTATCTAAATTTCATTTTTCAAATGGAGACTACAGACACCCATGAGATTTCTGCCCAGTTGAAGAAACAAGAGAGACGCTCTGACACACAAAGGCACAGATAGTAACAGAAATGCAAAGCACTATTACACTGACTCAGCTGACTGTACATACAGCTGAGAATTACACATGGCTTTTAAGTCAAACAGGTGACAATATAATTATTATATTTTCAAATCATCTTAAGCACACACCAAAACAAATGTGATTGTCAAGTGAACAGAGTAGAGCTAAAAAAAGGCAAAACAAAAATCCATCAAAAAGTAAACTAGCTATTGATGCTGCATGACTGTCCTGTCAAATGCTAATGAACTTTTGTCTTCCTGAATTTCACCAATCATTTCAATTCAAGAAAAAAAATTAAGTCCAGTCAATTTAGAGCATCATCTTGAATCTGACCCTCTGCTTTATGTGATGAAGGAAATTCTCACAGGTGAGTTACATGGCTATGTTTCACTTGCTCATTTCAGGAGCGTTTCTTATTCTTTGTGTAAGAGACATGGGCAGAGACAAATCAAAGCTTCCAAATAGCAACATTGGGAAACTATTAAGCCTATCAGATACAAAAATGTGTCATATCAATGATGTGTCATATTAATGATGTGTCAGATTATTTCTCCTTTTTAAGGTTTCAACAGTACTAGTTTTAACAAAAGACTGTAACCCATTTTTCATACACCAATTTGATTTTAAAAAATCATTTGAAATGTTCCAGCAAAGACTAAAACATACTGACAGCACAATACACTTCAGTGAGCCAATTCTAGGTGCTTTGCATTTCAATAAATCTTCTCCTAGGAGGATATCCAAGTACTTTAAAAAAAACCCAATTATTAAAACTCTTGAATGAGAAAGGTCTATAAAAGTTTACAGTCTGACTCATAAAAAAAGCAAAATGTTCATCCAAGGACAAAGAGTAACAAATAATGAAAATCCATTGACTTCTTGGTTTACAGAATGTTCACGCAGCTGAACAGTTTCAGTATTTCATCCAAGATGAACAGCTATAATGTGAATGGCATGTTCCAGCTGTTCTGTACAAACTATTATCTCACTATTCTGCAGAATGCAAGCTGTTCCTGAAACTTCAGTAAGAGAGCAGTGACAATGGAATCACCCATATTTATGGAGTGACTTGGCATGAGAATTTTCAGCGCTTGGGGAAAACATCAGTGAAGAACTCAAAGCAACAAATGCTGAGAGCACTCCACTCTTCTGCAGCAGGCAGGTTTGTGGCCTGCTGACTAACAACGTGGTAAAGCATACATACAGTGCTGCACAGCTAGTGCAGAGGTCAAAAGAGCTCTTACCTTTCTACATTTTCCCCCCACATACATTTCTCGAAAAATGCCCAGAGCAACAGAATATTTTGAACTCGTTAACAATGAACATTAAATGCACAAACAAACAAACAAACAAAAAATACCTGGTGAGCTCTTCTTTAATCTTCAGTGGTTCATGTGGGTAAAACTTCACTCTAAAGCACATGGTATATGGTGGATGAGCTGAAACATTATAAAGAAAAGCAATGAGAACAGTAGCAAACAGCCATTGCCTCAGCCACTCTGAAGGAATGACTTCCAAGAGTCTTACAAAGTAGCCAGCATAGTGGTTAGCTCAGGCAGAGATTCAAACAAAAGCAGTAAATATTATATACGTTCTATTTTGAGATGGGTTCTTTTGGCAAACAATAAACAGTAAGCAATGATAATACCAAAAAATTGATGAAACCATTTAATTAATGAAACTAAAGGCAACAGAACTATTTCTGTTTCCAGTATTTAATAAGGCTACAGTACCTAATCCAGAATAATGGTATCAATACCAGGCCCCAAGTATCATACTTTCACAAGAAAATGGGAAAGGGAAATGGAAGGCGAAGGGGTTTTAATTCATGGCTAAGTGCAGGCCTATAACATCCCATCGAGTTTTGTAAGTCTCTTAGTCTTGACATATACTCAATGTACACAGTCAATTTTAACTTTCCAAAACCTTGAAGAGGTGGTACTTTTACAGGAGAAAAAGAAGAGAAGGCAGAAGAAAAGGACAAAGAAAATTACAGAGAAAATGGAGGACAACAGCAGGTCAAAGAGAAAATCACTTTTTATTTGCTGTAAACTGTAGCAATAATCATTAAACTACCAGAACACTTTACTATACCATCTTCTTTAGTTTGCTAGTTCACTGGCTATGTATAAACTGCATATGAAAATAAGTTCATAATCAAGATATTCTTCAAGCTACTCTGACTGCAGTATTTACATGTCTGCAGTGTTCCAGAAACACATCTCTGTGTATCACACAGTTTCATGCTATGTCCAACAGCAACAGAAAATAAAAATGCATTACATCTTTTGTTATAGTTGGTATCTTTTGGAAGGCTCAACTGTTTTTTGAGGAAAAAGGAATATCTTCATCTTTCAAGACCTCATATTATACTTATTCTAAGTGTGGTCAGCCTCAACCAAAACCACTGATTTCAAATTTTTTCCTTGTTTAAATAACTACTCATTTAAGACACAAGGAGGAATGTCAGAAGGGACGTGGATAAAAAGATGAAAAATTCAGGAAAAAAAAAAGAAAGCAAGGAAACAATAATAAATACAAATTAAGAGGAAATGAAGATAGAAAAACAACCCTTAATTGCTCTTTAGAGATGGTTTAACTTTCACACTAATTAAATCTGGACAAGGCCTCTGAATGCTAGAAATGCTCGGACTGCTCTGTGTGGGTTTTGCCATCTTGGATGCAACTGCAGCGTTGTCTTGCAATGACTGGAAATAGACTGAAAAACAGAGTACACTGTTATGCCTTTCCTGCCCTGTAAAGGCAATTAAACTGAATTCAATGTCCCAGAAAGGAAAGCAGCCACCCAGAAGGTCACTAAGGAGTCACGTTGCCTGGAAAAAGCAAAAGATAACTGAAGTAATGTTTAATGATTCTGCCTCTTCTCAATAACCTTAATACAAAGCAAGGGAGAAAACCCTGCATTTTAGGAATAACCTTCCACTTACAAAACATGACAGAAGAGATGATCTGTACTAAATAAGAGTTCTTCCTCAGCAAAAAAAGGGAATCCTAAACTTCCTGGCAGATTAAGAATTAGTTTGTGTTTGAAATTATTTCCGCTTGATTGAACAGCTAATGCATGGCTCTGCAGGGCCTTGCAAACACAAAGCTACTGCAAGATCCTAAAACATATTGAATTTAACCCAAATTTCTGGATGTCAGTGAAACAATTGAAAATTTGCATTGGTAAAAAGAAAGAAAGAAATGAAAAAATTACTTATATTAGAAAAGCCACATTCTGGCAGTATGCAATAACTATATAAAAATAACAGCTACCCCATATGCAAAGAGTATCACAGGGAGGAAAGGATGGCATACACTGCAATATGAAAATAGTTCACATTCATAGCAAAGATTAAAATAAGAAATATTTTACTTGTAGTAGATGAACAGTATAGAGACACATATAGCAATGCACAGAATATGCAGGAGATTTGCAAAGGCAGTTTAAAGCCTATTTTCCACATTTTTTCCGAGAATCAAGCTTCTCTAACAACATTCCTCCTCAGAAGTGCAGCAAGAAATACAGTACAAGGCTGCTGCAGCTTGCTAAACAGAGGTCCTTTCCGAGAATCTGCAAGAATGGAACAAATCAGATCTGCAATTTGAAGGGTTAAAAAACATATGGTCACCTCCATCCAGTTCACCTCTGGAGATTAGAAGGTGCCCCACAACTACAGAAGGAACCAGGATCCTCTTTTCTGTCCATTTTTCCCAGTTAGAAAAACAGCCACAATGAAGATATCAATGGGGAAGGAGGGAATCCTCAAAGCTAGACACTTTCCTTTCCATCTTAATTTTAAAATGGATCATAAGCTTAAAGTTCTTCCAAAGACACATTTAATGATGTGTAAATATTTAGCAAACCTTTGTCTTACAGATTTTACCACACTGGAGAAACACATATGAGAACTTCATGTTCTCTCATTTACTATATTCTCATCATGGAAACCAAGATAGGCATTGAATTTTATCAGCTCAAGAGATGAGATTGTCAAGTGAGATAATTTCTTAATTCCTTGAAAGTAAAATTACCTTTTACCACTTACACATTAGAGTGGAAACAGTAACAACAAACCTTCCCAAAACAGAACTCAATTAACAGAAGCACATTTCATCAACACAAAACTAGTGTGCATATAAATCATTTTTATAATAGCTGTTTCTTATAAGCCTTTTCTTTCAGAGGGGTCCTTTATCTGTCAGATAAGGAGCAGCTGGCATACTGAAATGCCTAAGGCTTTGTCAGGATTTCCTACCATCACAGTTCCTTTCTCACTAAAACAGATTCACAATTACAATAATTTCAAAGGACTTTAGCGTGGAGAATAATGCTGATAGCAAACTCCATTGCAGTAGAGCTATTAATTTGCCAGTTTATGTGCTAACAACAAGTAAGGGGTGAAGGCAAAAGAACAAATAAAATCATTTCAATGAAGTCTAATGTTGAAACTAGTCATGATCTAGACATTTATGAAGGAACTACACACAGAGTGTAGATTTCCACGTAACTGATTGTATGTTTTTAAAGTTTATTTTAGTTGCATTTAACTAAGACAAAGTATTCAATGTACATGTAACAGTAAGGAACTACCTAAGTTAAACTCAAACCTATGACGCCCTGACCAGAACAAAGAGAGATATGAGAGCCGCCTCCCTTGGCACAGACACCAGTAAGTAAGGGACTGAATCTCATGTGCACTCATTTTTAAGCAAAGCCCACAAGAAAAACTACATATTCATATTATGATTTTTTTCATAGAAAGAATCTGAAACAAGAAAAAAACATTTATGTGTGCTGGTTTTGGCTGGGGTAAAGTTAATTTTCTTCACAGTGGCTAGTGTTTTGGATCTGTGAGACTGCAACATTGCAGAAAACTTCCCGCATTTCTCCTTGATGTTATATGTCCTCTGAACTATAGTATCCTACTAAAGGTTAATGAAATTTAAAAAACAAACAAGGAAGCAAAAATTACAGCCAATAAATCTACGTATTCACTAATGCTGCAGAAGGATCTCTGAGGAACCCCAAGACATATGCTGTTTTTCCCATGTACCTCTTCCCTCGCCAAATGTTTATCCATACCACTTGCTGAGTATGTTTAAGGCAGACAGAATATTGCTCATGTTTTTATGAGATACCTCATCTATCATAAATCTCAAATTATGGGGTCTCCCACATTGCACTTAATTAGTTACAGGTCAACACAAGGTAAGGTGAAATTTTGTCAGCCATTTAAAATAATGATTTAAAATTCTTATTAAATCTTCATAAGGATCATATGTAAAGAATACACAGCATTCAGATTAGTGAATGAAGAATAACACAAAGTTTCCTGTTCTCATTGTGCATTTATTTATGAATCTCATATTTGATTAAACCCTATTTTAGATTTGTACTGAGATGCCCCTTTATTCCACCTCCTTTCATATTTTACGGCAGCATTAGAGATTAAGTAAGTTATCTTGAAAAATTCCAATGACCTGACACAGGAAAACATCCTTTTTGCATTAATCATTAGGGTCATGGAATCATAAAATGGTTTGGGTTTGAAGAGATCTTAAAGATCATCTAGTTACAGCCCTCCTGCCATGGACAGGGACAACTTCCACTATACCAGGTTCCAACCTGGCCTTGAACACCTCCAGGGATGGGACACCCACCATCTCTCTGAACAACCTATTCCAGTACCTTACCACCCTCATTGTATAGAATTTCTTCCTAATATATCATCTAAACCTCCTGTCTTTCAGTCACGCAAGGCAGCAAAAAAAACATGGAAATTTTTAACTCCTGCACATCAGACCAACAGAAACTATTCTGTTCCACTGTCATCAAGAAAAACAAAACTCATAGCTGGATATATAGCACAAAGTAGGTTATAGGCTAGCTGCATACTTACTATACACAACAACCTTTGAAATTAATCAAAAAACAGCAAGAAAGAAAGTGCATGGTAAAACTCCTTTCTTTACTTAAACATTAGTGCTGATGTGACTCAGGTTTTACACCATAATATTCTTAGACAGAGAATAAGCAATTAAAAAAATAAGATGGCCAAATACAGAACCTTACTGTCAGCACCTGGAAGAGAACAACAGTATATACAAAAGCAAGCAAAAAACCAGAAAAAAATATTTGAAAATTTCCTTATCTAATATCAAAAAGATGCAGCTACCTTAAGCAAACTTCCAGAGAGTTTTCTAACACACTATTGGAAGTATAGTTCTCGCAGTTACTGATTACACGTCAACAGGTGGCTTCAACCAGTACAAACAAGACTGGCAGTGGTTCAGGACATTTCTCAGAAACTAAATTTTCCCCTCTCATGCAAAATTAGTGGTACAAAATGGCTGAGGTACAGACCTAGACTTTACACATCAGGTTATGACACAAACATTACAATGGAAAATGCAAAGGTAGATGAGGAGACAAAAAAGATATCATGCCTTTACTCTTTGTGTTGTGCCAGAAAACATGTAAGTATAATGTTATATGTGATAAGACAAAATATAAAACATTTTGGAAGACTCCTCCTTCCAATGTTACTAAATATGAACTTAAAGAAATTTTTGTCAAAGCTAAAGAAATGGTAGCACATCACACAAGAACCTATGGAGTATTTAGGGCTTCAGACATACAACATTCCATCTCACTGACAGAAATATACAGCTGCCAAATGGTAATTTCTGTACAACCTGACTATATAGAGGGACTGTGCCTGAATAATTCTTGTTGTGTGGAGGCCCATGAAATCTAGTAGCTACTAAAATTTGCATTAGAACACTACTACCAGTCAATTCCTTTCTGCCCAAACTATTTGTCAATACTGAGCTGAATGAATAAATACACTGAAAAACTTGTTACTGTGCTGGGGGGAAATTAAGTTCCCCACAAATGTAGCTGAGCTCGAGCACAGAGCATTTTCAAATTTTTTTCTGCATGTATGCAAGTATTTCATAATCCTATGTGAATCTAAACATTCAAGTGAATTTAAAACTTTTTGAATCATTAGTATTAGCACATCCTATTACTGAATCAGAGGAAATAAAAGTGTATTCTTACAAAACAGATCATTTCACTGTTTCCTAAATTCCTTACTGGCAAAGAAAGAAAATTAATACGTTTAATACAGTCACTGTGAGTAGCTTTCTGCTACCATTTCTCCCAGAAGTCATATATACATAATGTATGTTCTATTAATTAACTAGTCTCTTCATTTCTTCCGTTTTTAGGCTTTCTACCTGCTGCTAATTTCAGTCCTCAGTTGTGTCAGCTGAGACTGGGATACTTTGCAAATGAATATAAGTAATTTCTTCTTCTGAGTCTAAACCTTTTCATAGTAAACTGAATATTTTTAGATAAAACACAATTTAACCTCGTGCCTTCAGAAATTGTTTTGTGTTCTACATTAATATAGCCTATTTTTAGAAAAATTAATCAAAAGGTTCCTGATTCCAAATGGTTGCAAAAATAACCTGTAGGAGCAGAAGATACACTTATGCATAATCTACATGGATCCTACGCATGTATATTATATATATACATATGTCAACTTGAAGAAAACAAATGTTTTATACTAGTCTGCACCTCAGGAAGTCTCCCATCGTCCCTATATCACCACTGGTGAAACAGGGCTTAAATCAGTCCAGCAGTTTAATTACCTGGGAAGCATCATCTCCTCAGACGGTAAGATTGATGCAGAAATAGACAACAGGTTAGCAAAGGCATACAGAGCTTTTGGTAAACTCCATAAAAGAGTGTGGCAAAACAAACACCTGAAGAAAAGTACAAAGATCAGTGTTTACAGAGCCATTGTGCTGTCTACTCTTTTATATGGATCTGAATCATGGGTCATTTACCGGCACCACTTGCGTCTCTTAGAACGCTTCCATCAGCGCTGCCTCCGTACAATCCTAAACATCCACTGGACTGACTATGTGACCAACACATCTGTCCTTGAACAGGCAGCAGTCACGAGCATTGAGGCCATGCTGCTGAGAACACAGCTGTGCTGGGCAGGGCACGTCTCCAGGATGCAGGACTACCGCCTCCCTAAGATCGTGCTCTATGGGGAACTTGCCACTGGCTGCCACAAGAGAGGAGCCCCGAAGAGGAGATCCAAGGACTCCCTGAAACAATCCCTCAGCCTTGGCCATATTGATCACCACCATTGGTCTACCCTGGCCTCCAATCAGGAGGTCTGGAGACACACCATCTATAACGCTGCTGCTGCTTTTGAGAACACACGCAGGATCACTCTCGAGGAGAAAAGACAACGCAGAAAGAATCGCGTCTTGTCGATATCACCTGGGAGGTCTTTCTGCTGTGCCTTCTGCAACCGGACTTGTCTATCTCACATTGGCCTTTTTAGCCATCAGCGCGCTTGTAGCAAAAAGAACGAAGCCTAACCATGAAGATGATAATATATATATATATATATCTTTATTTTGTTTCCTTAAATAGTTATTGTAACAACTGAGGTCCTTCTTTTGTGACAAAAGGCGAAGTTACAATAGTAGCAAACTGAAGTTACCACTCACATAGTTAATACTGTGTACTAAATCTAAGACTGATAACAACTGCTCTGTTAGCATCTCATTCTCTTCTTCTGCTTTCTTAAGACTTTTTCACAATGATATATAACCTTATGATAGCTGCATTTTATTTCACATTTTTTGCTATGCTTAATTTTTCAGTTTTTAGAGTTCTGATTAGGATCCTATCAGAGAAGCCACACGTGTTCTCTGACGAGACCATCACATGGACTACCATCTCTCACATCTAGGCAACATCTATATGCAGGTAGAGTTGTCTTGAATAAATCAAAACACTCTCAGTGCATCTGTTGGCAGAGCTCCTGAATATGTTGCTATGCAAAAACGAATAATAAGAATAAGCTCTTATGCTTTGTTGGATGGAAGCAGTGATACAGATGTAGTTTAGATGATATATTCAGATTGTTCTACTTTTGATACACACTGAAAGGGAGAAAGACATTAAGATAATTTCTAGTTATTACGTTCCTCTTTTTTTCCTTCACTAACATTGCTGAGGAGCACAACCTACTTTTTTTTGACATTCTTGAAATTAATTTTTACTGGATAACACTCCAGCAAGCTAAACACTAGTTTACACTGAATATGCCAGGTATATATGCGTATGAGCATATGCACATGTATGCACATATTGCAATATATACTATTGCTGCATTAATGGAAGAGGGTTTTTTAAGCATTCCAATCAACATCCAGCATTAACTGGTTTTGTGTATTGGAAAATCTCTTAAGCCTCAACACATTTTAAAGTAAATACATTATCTCCTACACAAAAGGCACTTTGTGCATATGCTTAAAGCAGAAAACAACTGTATACAGAGAATATGTGAATGAATTCTCTTTCATTTCATAAACAAACTAGATAGTTAGAAAAGAACTAAGACAAAACTTCCAAGGAACCAAGTCAAGTCTCCAGAATTGCCAAATAACTGTCTTCTACTGCTGGATATAAACTTCTGGGTACCAAGGTACTTCTGTTTACTGAAGAGGTCTTCACAGTTCTCCTGTTTAATGGAAATCATAAACCAGACTGTAACCTTTCAAAAAGATAATGAAAATAACAAATTCCTATTTCGAGGATACTTTTTAAAATAATGATTGTAATTTTCCCCCTGTATGTGGCAGGAGCTCACTGCTTAGCCCACAGTACTTGAATTTGCTGGACTATAAAAATTGCCTCAAACCCATTCTCTGCATTGTCAGGAGGCAAGGGGCACCAGGAAGAAGGAAAACTGGAAAAGACCCAGAAGCAAATTGCTATAGTCCATTTTTTATTGCCATCTCCCAGTGGCTGATTATGTCTTGCTGAAAACAAAAGCCTGAACATAGAGGTCTTCCCACTAGATCTCCCACCCCACACAACGCCTGCTGGCCTCTGGCTCTAGCCTTGAGCAGTAAGGAACTGATGCGCAGAAGTAAGCTTTTGATATGCAGCACAGCACACTATGAGATGGTGAAATGAAGATAGGATGGAGTTTTTAGGACCCTGGATAGGATGTGAAGGGCCTATTTGCACCAAGAAACAAATGAAGCATAGTCTAAATTACTGTATGGTAGCACAAGAAAACCTTTGGACATTTCAAAATCAGTTTAAAAACCTGAGCTCTCAACACTTACATTTCATTTGCTTGAAGATGGACTTGTTAGGCTCAAGCCAGTGCTGGAAAGGCAAAGCAGAGAGCAGAGGTTAATACAGATGGCAGTAGACAAAAACATCCCTTTTTGTTACCAAAAATGAGAAGTAGGATTTTTGTTTCACTGAGACATACATACAAGGGAAAAGCATGTCTATACAACAGTTGCATTGTATAAGCACACTTGATGTTACCACTGCCTATAAGATGGATGTAGTTGATGTAGAAATAAGACAAATATTTCATAAACACATTTAAAGGTGACAGGCTCTAGTGCTAAGTTAGCAGCAGACATGTCAGTCTTGCACTTTAAGCCATTTTTTTCTAGAAAAACAATCATATTGGACAGTAGGACAAACTATTCCGAAATTTTAACAGGATCTGTTCATTAATGCTGTCTTCTATAGTTCTTATAACTAAAGCATGTATGAGTACTGTATTCTCAGTCAAAACCCTCAGGACACAAGCAATTGTTCTCTTCTAGCAATAACTAAAAATCTGAAGAGAAAAAAGAGTGCATTTTTCCAGGAAATGTTTACAATACGAACAGCCAATGCTCAACAGAGAGATATGGATCCTTACTGGTAGGTGCATAACTTTCCAGGAAAGAGTGATAGCAGGAATAGTTTGGGGTTTTTTTTTGTTTGTTTGTTGCCTTTTTTTTTATTATTTTATTTTATTTTCCTGGAAAATAAACTCAGATTCTTCTGTAATGAAAAGCTAGGCTCACATTCTAGCTAAGAGCCTTAGCACATCCCCTGTTAACAGTAGCTGAACCATTCAGGAAGATGTTTTGATAAACAAAAGAACATGCTGATATTCAGGTGCCACTTCTGACCACAGCCAATAGCTTTTGTACTAGGATTTTTCCTGTAAGCAAAAAATCTTCACGCTAAAATGAGATTTGTGCTGCAGAAGCAGCTGGTTAAAAAGCATAGTATTCAGTTTTAATAAGCATAATCAAAACTGAAAGGCCTTGCACTGAGGGGTTTCATTTTTAACCCTTTCATACTAGCTCTAAGGCCCTATGGTTAACTGCAAAAAGAAAATCTAATATTTATTAAACCATAGTTAATACTTAAAATATCCTACATCAGCTACCATTTTTCCTCATAACTTATAATAATTCTTCTACAAAGAAAAGCCAAGGGGATGTATTTTTTAGAGTTGTAGGAGCTGCCAGAAAATTATTATTTTTTAAATTATGACATCTCAAAAATTCAGTCTAAGTCAGGAAGACTATAAATTAATTTTCTGAAGTAGAACTTCCAATAGGACAAATACCTTGGAAAGAACATTTTCAAATCTCTGCAGTTTATATGGTTGCTTAGAAATTCCTGCATAGAGTTTACAGAAGTATTGGAGATAAGCACTGCAATATACTTCTGTTTGAAGCTCACTTATCACTGAGAGACTGATATGGAACCCTGGTATTCAGAAGACAAACATCACAAAAAAAACCCAACCCCAAACTTCAAACAACAACCATAACAAAAAACCCACCTTATACCATTTCTTTACCTATTTCCTTTTCCCAGTATCTGTCCTTTTTTTGTAGAAAAGATGAAAGAAACAGAATTGAGACAGCAATGACTGTTTCACTGATCTACTAGAAATATCTAGCTCATTTCAGTCCCTTTTTAGATCTTACATATACATTATTGATATATTTCATTCTGAATAATGGGTAGTGAGTGTTGATCATAAAAAGGTAAAGGCAATCTCATTTAAGAAACCCTATACAGTCTGCACAGCTTTATAGATAAATAATCCAGAATGAATTCACACAAGACACATAGGTATGAAAATCTTCTTTCCTTAACCTCTTCACACACACTCTCCACCTTCACCAGGCTCATGGTAGTCCTAGTTGAAGATTCAGACAGCAAAGAGTCAATTGGACAGTGAGTCACGCTGTACTGCTCCCAGGAAACTGAGAGTTTAGAGGTGTGTACTATTTTCGTATAGCAGAAGCACAACACAATTTTTTTGATATTTTTTGAAAGACCAATCTGAAATATTAGCAGAGACCAGGTCAGCATTTAGGGCAGTTTGAAAAAGTCAGTTACCTATTCTAGAAAGTCAGAAGTAAAAAAAAACAATTGGCAAATATGAAACCCTCACAATTCACAATATGAACAATAAAAGAGGGGAGACATGGATGAAATTCCCCATTCAGTGCACCAAACCTCCAGGAACACGGATTTACCTAACATGTCCAAAACCATGTTTCACTAAGACCTGACTTTCATGGGTTAAAAACCAATTGAAAAACACTGAACAATTAAGAAGCGAACTTGCACCTGGAGGTCATGGTACTCACAGGCACTTTTCAGAAGCTCAGATTTCTGTGGTGACCTTGTGGTGGTGAAAGATTGCAAATGTGTACACAATTTAGCTGAATCTTCCAGAACACTGATCAGTTACTTTATAATTTGTGGAGATTTTCAAAGACACAGCAATTAGGTGCTTAATGCCCTCTGACTGTCAAGGGAAGATAAACGTCTACTCATTGCTAATACTTCTGAAAATAGCCACACCTATATTTGTTTGAATATTTCTATTTGAGTTTTAGGAAAGATTTTCCCCTGAGTACCTACTTATCTTCCAGCCTTACAGCATTGACTATTAATAATTAATACCTGTGCTTTATCTCTGCTATAGAGTATCCAGGCTATATTTATTTCAAGATTAATTAGCTGTTATAGCTAGGACAAGATTAAGGTTCCCATAAATCAATCAAAGGGTTTCTGCAGAAACTTTAAATTGGAAAGCATGTAGTTTTGTAAAATGCTTTTCTCATGTAGCAATACTTTTTTTAAAAATTTTCCCAAAAAAGTAAAAAAAAAAAAAAAAAAAATCTGATGAAAGGAAAATAAAACATTTTGAGTTAGCTTGTCAGGACAAATTTTAGAAGCATTTTACATATTCGACAGCAAAGAAATGTCATTAATACTGTATGTCACTCTGCCCTATGGGAACAGTCCATAGGTGTTTTCCACTCTTTATTGGAAGACTAACACTTCATAAAACAAATAAACCAAACAAACAAAGCCAGTCAGATGTTAAATTAGAGCTAGATACAAGAATCTTTTATTCCTCTACTAGCAGTAAAATGTGCAAATTAGGAGAGAAACAAACCTTCAAAGCTTTTATACAGTTTCATTTTTGCCTCACATATTTGACAATGTAGTCCATAAAGGTTGTTTTAATTGGATGATGACCTACAATCTCAAACCAGCTTGGCATTATACGTGATTTTATTTAACAATTATCAGAAATAATTTCTGCAGGGGCTGAACCTCTTGTTTCATTCAGAACATGTTAGCAATGTAGTTGTTGCCCAATGGGGAAGAAAAGACTTTAATCCTAATCCAGCTAACACATATTACCAAGGATCCTCAGAGGACAATCAAGTTCAGCACTACTAATTTCTAATCTTTTTGCCAAAAGAGGTTTGGGTGGCCACTGGGTATCTCAATGGTCAAGATAGATGTCTTCACAGAAGCAGCAGGGAAAGAGAAAGATACTCAGAGATCCTGAAGGTCAGTCACAGGATAGCTAACGAGTATTGGTGGTTCAAGTGGCAATGGTGAGTAAGCAAACTATTATGGTTATCACTTTTGGTGCTGGAATCCTAAAATATGCTGAGAATGGCTTTCTGACTAAGATTTCATTGCGATTGCATGCTGTGTTTCAGACTGGTGCTATCTTTACTTTGTAAATAGAGCCTTCACCTCTGATCAGCCTTTAAGTGGCACTGAGTAGTCATTAGCGAGGCCAGGTGTGTTCTTGCTTACCCACAAATTCTGAGCAGCTGATGTGGTATCAGCTTTCAGAGCAAATGGTGAGCAAGCTCCTGGTGAGCAAGGTCACCCTGCAAGGGTAAAAGCACCATTTTGGAAAGTCAATTTAACTCCACGAACACTGATGTGCTTTTAGAAAAGGGATTTCAGCCAACAACTTGTTTCAAACAAAGCCATTCACTGAGAAGCTCTGAGAGGACTGAGCATGGTCTCAACACAGCACAGGGTTAAGGGTTTAGGAAGAAGAAGTGGTGAGGAAAGACCACATAGTCATAGAATCATAGCATGGCCTGGGTTGGAAAGGACCTTAAACATCATCTAGCTCCAACTCCCATGCCAGGAATACCTTTCGTTAGACCAGGTTATTTAGACCTCCATCCAACCTGGCCTTGAACACTTCCAGGGATTGGGCATTCACAGCTTCTCTGGGCAACCTGTGTCCTTGTCTCACCACCCTCAAAGTCTCTTCCTTCCTCCAAACCAAGAGGCTTTTTTAGTCCCCTGAGAAACAGTTACAAAGGGGCAATCAAAAGTGGCCAAATATTGTGAATATTTAAATCTCCCTTGACAAGCAATACTTAGCCAAATCCTAAGATGTCCACACAGTAAAACTGAACCAGAAGAACCTGCAGATGTCACAAGAATATTCTAGCCAGATCTATTTCAGATCCAGGACTGGACTTGAAAACTTTATTTAATGGACAGAAGATAGCAGAAGAATGGAGGTATGCATGGAATCACTACTAGAAAAGTAATAAAATTAACTTTATTTAAACTTCAACCCTATATTAATCTTGAAAGTTAATACCTAACCTCTTCCTTCAATGGAGAACATAATGAAAGTAAATTTTCTTTAGCCTCAAGGCAATGACTTGGACTAGGTTACAGCCTGGGAAAACAAAATAAACCAAAACAAAAACATAACAACAAAAACAAACCAAACAAACAAAAAAACAAACAAACAAACAAAAGCCACAAGTAACAGTATCCAAAGCTGATGGAAGCTTACAGAGGGAAATGAATTGGGTGCCCAGTCTATACAGACACAACAGATGCCAAACGACCCAGGGCACACTGCATGTCTCCTTATTCATGCACTGAGCCTGACACCATTTTTTCATGGTTTTAAGAACCCTTATAAGAACCTTTATACTAAGAATATCAATGTTGTTCTCATGTAGCAACAGAGCTGCTCCTCTGTACTGTTCCCAAAATCAGGGCACTGACTCTATTTAATGGTATGCTAAGCAGGAGTAAACAAGGTACATCACTATCACAAACATTAATCTGATCCAGAAATAGTAGCATACACTAGAACAGCATAATTTGTATGATTCTGAATTGGAATATATTAAATAAATTTCCAAATTAGCACTCTGTTAGTCCTTCCACACTAAAATATTCAGAGAAACTCCAATGCTATATGTTGGAGAGCTCAACTTATCCATAAACTCTACATTAACTGAACATCTGGCCATAAATTCTGCATGTATTGATGTATATATGAGTCAAACCTGCTCAGAGACAACGGGTTCAAAACTGACAGGGAAAAAAAATGTTTGTTTTTACCAAAATACCTTGCAGAATGGTTTATTTTACAAGTTTAATAATCTTCACACAAAATATTTCAGTTAGTAGTATTTCTGCTGAATTAAGTGTATATAAATATATATATTCACTACATACTAATATTTATTTCAGTCCAATTCTTGTTTAGTACAGGAATGCAACTCCTCTGGTGAAAGCAAGCTGCCATTTAACTCAGCACTTTTTCCCTGAAAATGGGCTGAAGTAAACATTTGGAAAAAGAAAAAGAGCAGCAGCTCCCATGGTGCTCACTGGGCTTTTTACACCAGCCTCCATTACAATTCAATTGTAAGTCATTGTACACTTTCTCTAATTTGTTTAAATTCCTATCTTAATACTAATTTCATACTTTTGACAGCTACTATGAATTTTATGACGGGGTGTGGTATTTTGAAATTATTTCTCAATATCAATTGCTTCATAGCTTATTTGTGTTTCAGTTCTGTTGTAAGAATTACAGGGCATTCTTTCCCTGATCACTTCTTCCAAGGCATTTTACGCCATATCTTTCTCACCCACTTTTGCTCATTCTCTCTCACTCACTTCTTTTCATAGCTGTATCATTCTAGACTAATCCATCTCTTTTTGTATTAAATCCTTTCCTACTTGACATAATTCTCATGGCCTTCTTGGTTCCTTTTCTAGTTCTACTATATTTTTTTTGAACCAGCATGACCAGAACTGCGCACACCAAGCAGTGTCACAGCAAGATTTCAAGTATGTAACTTCTGTGACAACATTGTCCTGGAGAAAAGATTCATATGCATGCAGAAGGACTAAAATTTTTTATTCATCTATGGTTCTGTCACTTCAGTGTTTAGTCTGTAATACTGCTGCTCTACCACTTCAAAGAGAGAGTAAAGAGCTTCCAGACAGATCTCTTCATGTAGCTGTGTAGAGCCTTATGACTCATTACATAAAGACATAACTGCATTAAACTGAGCTTGCAAATTATCTGATGTGTCTTTCTCTCAACCTTTCCCATCTTCAACTTAGGTTATGAGATTAAAAATATATTCTGCCCAGGTAAGTTGGAAGTGATGTACTTTAGAATACAAATGGGTCTCCCCATCAGCCTTACTACTGAAATAAACATGCAATCTGAAAAAAAAGCTTTCTCTGTTTAGAATAGCCCAGCAGTTTTTATCATGTTTAAGCTTGAAAGCAAAATTAGAATTGTATCTTTGACAGTTCTTTAGAGGGAAACTGGCAAGCATATCGACAAATCCATACTGCACAGTGTCATCTTTCTGTCAATGTACCGATCCAGGCTCTGCGCTCTGGGGAAGTCAGAAAATCCCGATGTACTCAGAGCTACCGTTCAAGATCAATTGCATAGAGGGAGTTTTCATACTGCCAGGCATACACACACAGAGCTAAAACCACTGCACTGCTGTGCTTCTCCCAGACAGCCCTGCAGCACATCCACATGACAGAGCATCTTCATGTTTTAAACCTCAAATGTTTCTACAGTGACAGTTTAGACTTCACAGTTGCTTTAGGGTCCTACAAAGCCTTTTCATAACACTTCCAACCTATCCTATGGGTACCTTCAAAGTATTTCTGTCTAACTACCACCTCATACTTTCACACTCAAAAACATAATCACAAACATGTGTTCAGACCAACCCACTGGGGGTAAAAAAAAAAGGAAATACATACTTCCAACTTTAAATCACTGCTCAGATGTCCTCCTGAAGAGACTTAAAGAACATATTTCACCACACTAACATCTTCCTTCAGTCCAATCCTCCATTTCCCTCAATATAAATGACCTCCAACAAGGTATCAGCTCTAGTGACAAATGCTGAACAGATGCATTATATCATTCTATTCTCACCTCATACCAGTCCAAAAAAAAACACAAAACAGGGGTGCTCAGTAAACCCAGGGTATCTGGCACAGAATTAACCATGCTGCATTTCCTCGAGGTTAAGAGTGTGGCAATTGGTCCCAATATAGTATCTAATACATTAAAATATATCAGTAAGTAGTTCCTTGAGTAGGAGAATCACTAACAGCTCCTCCAGCTCTGTTTCCTGTTTGAAACTGCTAAAAAGTGCAAGCTCCAAATGATGGTTTCTGGGTTCTTACAGTGTCTCTGTTTCAACTACCTCTAGATTTCCTGGAGTGGGTTTGCTCTACAACATTTCCCACAGTCAGAATAAAAGTAGGGTTTTAACCACCATGTTGCAGTTTACCTTTATGTAACCACACAGGAACCTAACATTTGAGAACTATACAGAATCACAGAATCATCAAGGTTAGAAGAGACCTTTAAGACCATCCAATCCCATCATCCATACAGCACTGCCACTGTAACCCCTAAACCACAGTACCCAATGCCAGATCCAGACACCCCTTGAACACATTGAGAGATGGTGACTCCACCACCTCCCCAGACAACTTATTCCAATGCCTGACCACATTAAGGGTGAAAAAATTTTCCTAATATCGAATTTTCCTAATATCGAATCTTCCTTGTCTCAGGTTAAAGCCATTTCCTCTTGTCCTCTCACTGCAGACATGGTAGAAGAGACCGCCCCCTCATTATGATCTCCTTCCAGGTAGTTACAGAGAGCATCAGGTTCCCCCCAAGCCTCCTCTTCTTGAGACTAAACAAACCCAACTTATCTCATCTGTTCCTCACAAGACATATTTTTAAGACCTTTCATTAGCCTTATTGCACTTTGCTGAACACACTCCAGGACCCCAAAGGCCTTTTTTTAGTGAGGGACCCAAAACTGAACACAGCACTAGAGGTATGGCCTCAACAATGCCATATACAGGCAGATGATGACTTCCCTAGTCAAATCTGACCAAAACTGGCTAAAAAAGTTACTACAGCTGAGAGTCAGGGAGAAAGGCAATGTGATCCCATATATTTAGTTTTCCCAGAAATCCACACAAAAAAATCGACAGTTAATATATGAACATTAGGAATTCCTTTGTTCCCAGTGGAGTATCATTACACATAAAGTGGCATACTGCAATTTACTGCATACTACTAGTACAGTCCTGACATTTTTGAATCCGTCCTAAGGCACAGTCTCCCTATGAGAACATCCAAATGTGATGCTAAAAGATAAAACAGCAGACATGATGTAGAACCTGGAGTCTTTAACAGCTAGATAGTGTGATGTCATTGTCATTGTTACTCTCCCATATATCCAAAGATATGAAAAAAGCTGCCATGCTGCCTTCTTTTGTGTCTCCCAGGGTTTCTTTTCTGCTGTAGAATAGAAAATGCAAAATTATAGAAAATTTTTAAAGGTTTAAGTATGCCCAAAATGTATACACATATTTACTTACGTAATAGGAAAGGATTGTTATAAAAGCAGGACTGTGAGGAAAGAGTGTATATGTTAAAACTTACTTGAAACATTTACTTAAAACTTACTTTTGAAACATTTCATTTGAAGCATCTAAAGTATTAAAACAGCTCACTTTTTAAATTCTCAAACTCAGTCAAACATTTCAACACTCCTAAGTCAAAATGCTACATTTTAGTAGCATACTCTGAAAGAAGACATCTATGGTGAAATAAAGCAGGTAATTTTGCCTGCTTGAGCTCCCTCAATAGATTACAAAACAAAAGGACTGTAAATTAGCTTTTGGAGCAACTCTGAAAGCTTTGCAAAAAAAAATTTTCATAAGAATAAAAGGGAGCAAGCATCACTAATAGACTAAATGCCAGCAGGAATAAATATGCATAATATTTTATATATATGTATGTACGTGTGTGTACACTATATAATAATATACTATTATGTCATATAGCTTAACTATTCAAAGAGCCAATCAAGAATAATTCACTGAAAGCCAGAATTAAATGCATGATTTCGGCAGTTTCATTTGGAACCGTTGATATATCCATTTCTGTACAAAACCAGACACTATACAGTTGCATATAAACTACCGCAGAGGCATTCAGCACTTTCAAAAAACTAGACAAAGCAACATGAGTAGTACACTATCCACATCAGAATCAATATTAAGTCTCCTAAAAAACAGTTATGCTTTCTGGTTGCAGTTCTGATTACATGTTGTTTGGAAGAACCTTCAGAAGATGGTGACTGGTCTCTGCCTTTGTCAGTGTTTAATATGAATTCTTTCCATAAAATTATAGAGAATTCTCTTAAAATTATTATATCCATATCTTCTTAGCCTTTGTTTGTGTGCACTAAATGGGTTATGTCCTTCTTAATATCATCTCATAAACAAGCTCTCCATTCTCTTTATATTTCTCATACGGCTTCTCCTTCTTTCCTCTTTCCCTCCTCAGTTAAATTGATCTTTCTTAAATGCAGATTTCTAGATCAGAATAGTAGGGTGTGATCTCAATGGGGTGTAAAAACATTAATACTTTTCTGAATAATAATTCTAAGAAGAGGCAAATAAATTTATTTTTATTTATCATAGTCACATCATGCACTAAAACCAGACCAGTCAATATGCATTTTATACATTGTATCACGTCTCTTTAATGGTCTGTGGGGCACTGAAGTATGTCACACACATAGTTAACTGGTACAGGATGAATTATCACTTTCTTTTCAGTGGGAACATTAAACTGGGGAGTGTTGTTCCTAAACCATGACATGAGCCGTTTACTGATGAACTTTTATCTAGCTACAATGCCTAAGCTCCAACATAATTATTCATAAAGTCTCATGTTTGTTAGACTACTAGGAAATTGTTGGTTAGTATGTTTCTTTCAACTCATCATCAAAGTTTTTGAGTCTGTATAAAGAAGTGTCCCTTATAAAGCCTGTCCTAATTCACAAGAGATTTTAAAATAAAGAAATAATACCCAAGAGAAGTTATCCATCTACTTAATTTCATGGGAGCTTTTAAAAATGCATGTATGGAAAATGTAAGTTTGATAAGTTGTTTTATATTTGTATTTATAATAACTCTTGGTACAAGCCATACTACTACTCAGAATGACAACAGTATTCTCAGTTGTTCGATATAAAGGGAAATGAAGACTTAAGGTTTTTTAGTTAGGAACATAATTTGTTTCTCAAATTGTCTTTTGCTGCTAACCAAGAGAAAATTTTAGCTTCATTATAAGCTATAATCTTCCATAAACTTAACACCAAATTAGATATACTACAAGATATAAACTAACAACAGTATAGTCAATGTGGATAAGACACTGCAGAGAATTTGAAACAGAGGAACCACATAGGGTAGGCTACAATAAGAATCACAATGGGGTTGAGTTCTTAGAGTCTTTTTCTGAAGCATAACTTTTTTAAAGTATTCCAACTGGAAAAAAAAAACCAAGATTTTTTACTAAAACAACCCCTTTGCTGTTAAGTAAAATAACTTTTCTGTAGCTATTTTTGAGTGATGTTAGAGAAAGGCCCAACAGAAGTATTCATTAAGTTCTACCTAATTATATTCTAATCTAGCACTCCACCTAATTTTTCCATCAATTCCAACCAAGTGAACATCTCTATAATTGTTATGAGTGTGAAGAATTAAGAACACTGGTCAGAATAACTGCTAATTATTTTCATTTTAAAAGGGGGTTGTAATGGAAATGATTTGCTGCAGCTTTGCAAGGCAGTTGGAATTCTATAAGGTTGAGCTGATGGTGATTCCCAAATTCTGGTGCTTTTTGATAAAACTAATTAGGTTGTAGCAAGAGATATTCAGCAAAATGGGTTTTATTTCTTATAGCAGTGATTGTATCTGGTGATTGTTTCCAGATATTAAATGCCAGTATACGTCCCCAAGATATTTAAAGTCATATCTAAGTCTTAATCTTGGGACCAGCAGGATGACACAGTAAAGAAGCAGTTCTGAATATCACTGTCTGAAGGATTCTGCTTCCTGTGTTGACCACATTTAAAAAGGAAAAATCATCTGAAGCCAAGCAGGGGATAGGGGTAGCAAATCCCCTATAAACTATCACCTGCAGGACTGTCTTACTCCTAGGAAAGATGACTAATCACTGCCCACACAAATGGCTAGAGCACAGGCCTATACATTTTACTGCACAAGTGCAAAGATGCTCACAAGGAGAACCAACCTGACGAATCCCACACAACTTGACAAATCATGTCTGCTTTGTGTATTACAGATTTTAAGTCCATACAGCCTGTGATGAGTGGAACAGAATTTCTGCTTTTAGCTGTAAAACTTAATAGGATTTTTGCCTACATATCTATAGAGTTTGCCAGCATACTCTATAGAAAACTAAAAATCCCAGATTCCACTGCACTGCCAGAGCCCAGGGCTACTCTGTGTAAACTCTGATTCATGCTTACAGATCATTTCTAGCTCAAGTGCCCAGGAGAACTACACAAATCAGAATGTATCAATTTACCTGAAACTAAATAGATTAACTGAGGGGAAAATTAAATTAATAATGACACATTAGGAACATCTACAGATTATGACCAGAGCATAAACCCTTAGAGATACATAACTTTACATCAGAATTTACATGTTTATTGAAAAAAAAAATCAATTTAGCATTACTTAAAAGCAAATGTAGTCAGAGATCATATACATACCCTCTGCTTCTCAGGGTCAACATATCGAATGCCAAAATAGTCTTTTTCCAGCAAGCTGTAATAGTTGCAGATGTGATCTATAAGAAACTGACCTTTGGTTTCCCTCTGTAAAAAGAGAAATAATTGATACATTATGTTGAGTATTTTGAACTTGCTCTCTGCAAAGTCTAATCAAAGTGTCAAGGCAAATGGTACAGGAAATTTGTTGTTATTCAGATGAGGACAAGGATTGAAGCATTTATTTTCTATAAAAGATGCAGGAGATTAATGATCAATACACTCTGCATATACAAATTGATTCGTTAAGAAAATATCATTACTACTCCTACCTCAGGAAAAACCCATGCTGCTCTAATAACCACAAATTTATATAACTTAATGTATTACTAGTAATCATATTTCCAGCTGATGCTCTGACAGATACTCATTTACATATAGAATTTCAAAACAGAGTGTGGGTTTTTTGTATGCCCCAAGTTTGTAAGCAGTTTTGGCAGTGAGTGCCTTACCGGACCTCTATATGATGCCCACAGAAAGACAGACCTGATCCTTAATTCTCAGTTAGTACAAGAAAAAAATGCCCAAATGACTGAAAGAGAGACTTTTCATTCTTTATTTCTGCTTTCTCTAATGTCAATACTGTGTTCCATTTCTCCTTTATCTACTGCCTAATATGGAGATCCTATAGGAATTTTCACATTCCTTCTTATCAGCTGATGTGAGCTGATGTTGGGTTTTTTTCTGAATTCTAATTTGAGCCAATATTAACACAGGGTTAAACCTTTTTGCCTGAAACAACCCATTGGAAGCAGACAAAGGTGCTTTACCATGTAGTAGCGTCAGGTCTCTGCACTTTTTTTTCCTCTTATCTGTCTACCCTGGTCCTACACTGAGGCACCTTTGCTGTGGACCAGGTAACGAGTTCTGTCCTTAGCTGAGTTCAAACAACTTGAACATAGGTCTTTATTGTTTGGTGAATAGAAACTACACAGGGCATGAAATCATGTTATATAAAAAAATATTACTTAATTAGCCTTTCTTTAAAAACAGACAATTTAATCCATAAACAGGATGGCAAGCAAAACAGAAGAGGCAGCTTTTGTATTTCTCAAGGTACTTTACAAAAGTGGATATTATTATCATCTTCATTTCACATATAGAAGCAGTTGAGGCAAACCAGCTCCATGACCTGTCTGAGGTAACACTCTAAAGGCCAGAGAAAGCAATGGCCTCAGGTCCACCACTCTCTGGTGAGACTTACCGCTTGCCACAATAAAAATGATACGTGCTTCAAGACTGGAGAGTTAGAAGATAACACAATAAATGAACTACTGCTTTGTTTTCTTATCTTCACAATTAATAAGGAATTCTGACATGGACAGCATTGCTTGTCTTTTCATTTCCACCACTAAACAAAGAGATAACTAATAAACAGCACCCACAGTTAAGCCGCTGACAGAGAGCTGCATTGCCCTTCCAGTGTGCCAAGGCTTCTGTGGACATCTCGTTCCCTGCCATATGGACCTTCTCTCCTCTTGAATCCACTTCCAGCCACAGTGAAATTACTAGTTTCTCTACAGATTTTTTTATCCTACATGTGGAGGCCTCAGCTTCAATTCCTATTGGGTAAGCCATCTACTTCCACTAATCCTATCTTTTTCCACCCTCTATGTCCTATATATTTAGCCCCCACTAGATCCTGTTCTCTTCCATACACTGCTTCTTGCCTGAATTTCTCTTGCCCTGTTTGCACCATAGTATTTCTATAATTTATTTGCCTATTTTTAAATAGACATTGTCAAAGGATATTAACCCAACCTGTCTATTCTGTACATGCTCATGCAACCTCATCCTTGGCACTGTGCACTGCTACCTTTTTCTGTGTAGCTGCAAAGGTCTCCTTTTGTAATTGTCTCCTTTCAGCCTTAAGAAACTTAAAAATTAACTCATTTGCCATTAAGAGTGGTTAACAGATACACTGACATTTATTTGGTAATGTGCCCACTTACAAATATTGGGCAGCCTAGTGACAACATAGAGAAAACTCCTCAAAAGGCAAAATCCTACCAAAGAGTGAAAAGTGAAAAAAGAAAATTGTCACTCTCTTTGGCTGACAAAAAAGGTCTACATTTACACAGTCACATCTCAATGAACTGTTTTCTAACTGAAAAGCCTATAAATGTCTGCAAAGTTTTGTGACTATGACAGACCATCAAAATATTAAGACAAAATTGCAGAGTGGCATTTCATTACAGAGGCAGAAGAAAAAATTATGAACGCACATAAGACATTTAAGTTGTACATACTTTTAAGATTAATCTACAGCAAACTAAATAGAACTGGGAAATAACATCTATTGACTAAGGTACAATCAAACATGAAACCAGATTTTACTGACAACAGCACATGAAAGAAATCTAGTTTTTAAAACATTGTAAATGAAGAAACCAGACTAGTCGTATTTTCATGTGACATTAGAGGATGTTAGTGGAAGAACAGTCAGCAATACAATCTTCTAATTTCTACAGGTTTGCACTCTAATCTGTTCATTTTAAAAGCCTTTGTTTCATTAAATAAGCATAAGTTCTTTGAGTTCGTGAAGAAACTGATAGAAGACTATGGCAAGTATAGTATTTTCAATTCAGTAACAATGTTCCCTTTCTAAAAGGAATTGATGCCCTAGTTTTCCTGTTTGGAAGATAGACAATGGAAATAAACCTAACAAAAAAGAGCAAACAAAAAAAGCCTCCAAGCTAAATTCATGCTCTAGGAATCTTTAAGCCTGCCATAGATAAGTAAGAGAGACTAGTTAATAATCTCACCCTTGGTTAGTATACACATTATTTCACTACCAGAGAGTAAAATATATTCAAGATGTATAAAAGCTGCTAAATTGGCACATACATAATGTAATTAGTGTTTTCATAAGAAATACTGTTGCAAACATTCCACCCTTAATGCTTTTTAAATACCTGAAATTTGAAAAAGCTCAGATCTTAATTGATCCACAGAGGAAAATACTTGGAATGGGGCATGTCAAGTCCAAGTTCATAATACGTTGTTTGACAAGAAGGATGGGCAATGGCTGCCAATTTTGTTTTCTGCAAACAGCATACATAAACATTTTCTACAGTTCTCTAACAATGCTCCAAATTCTCTTGAGCCTTAGAATCTGATGATCTTTCTCCTCCCGTGTTCCTATTACATATTATTACATATTACCATACTACAAAAGAATATATTAAATTCAAAGTTTATTCTCAGTTGTGAAAGATTATGGATAAATTAAATTAGAAACTGCCAGTCATCCACAAGAGAGAAGAGGAATGGATTTAGGTCACAGAATAATGAATATAAAACATTGCCTGAAATTTCAGACAGTTGCCATGTAGCTTTCCAATTAAGCAATCCTTAAAAAACAAACAAACAAACAAACAAACAAGCACAATCCCCAAACCCTTCTATACCAAAAAAATACTTTGCAGCAATTCAGAGAAATACTTTTAATACCACATTTTTGGATGTTTTTCAGGATATGGAAAAATTATATCATTTAAAAAGCACCTTTATTTTCAAACACTACTGAAACATGTCAGCCACAAGCAACAGGAATCTAAGAGCAAAAATGAGGTCATACTTCTAAAATTTTCACAGCTCGAACCTTTGATAATTTCACCACAGTTCATGCAGAAGTCACAACTACTCTCCAGTACAGAAGATGTATGCAGGCAGAAACAAGAGTCACAAAAGCATGTGAGCAAGAGATGGGAAATGTCCTGGACTGTAATCAGTACAATGTTTTCAATGAAAAAATACCATGTTAAACAAGCCACTTCATTTTAAGTCCATTAATTCAAATATATCTATCTCAATTGAGATATATTTTCCTTCTGATTTTTGTAATCTATACAACAGCTTTTAAACAAAGTCCTATAATGTGGACAGTTCACACACTCAACACAAAAATAGGCGTTTGTAGATTCCTATAAATAATTTCAGGAATTACTCCCTGATTTGTTTAGATAAATTGGTACAGACAAGATGAGTATGTTTTTCCTAAGGCTACATTTGAATATCTGACCTTAATACCACTAAAATCCCACAACAAACCCCAACACACATGCAAGGGATATAATGCCATGTAAATGACAAAATCCCTGAACACAGAAGGTCAGCTTGGAAATAACTGTTAAACTCTGCTTTTTAAGCTGGATCAAAAGTTTTCTATTGAAACATATACACATCAAAACTAGCAGATGTTGTAAAAGAATTAAGAAGAACAAGGGACATTCTCCACTCCAACAAGACATGAAAACATGCTCATACAGAGTCTTCTATTGATGGACTCACAGGACAACCTGAGTTTCTTCCTTTGCTCTGGAAACTGAGTAAGACACTGTATAAATGCTCCATTTTACCTACCAGACACTCTTATTACAGCTTTCATTTCTTCAACTCTGCAAATTTATGACTGAGTAACCCAATTCCTTGCTACAGAGAAACTAATCCAAGCTACCTTTGTCACTGTTGAGCAGTTTAAGTCTAACACATTATCCCCATCTCATGCTTGCTGTGGGGATTTCTTATTTTTATTCCTAATTTCTTTATACATCTTAAAAAAAAAAGGGAGAGTGTATCATGTTCTGTCAATTTAGCCATTCTCCAGTGATGTAAAATGAGACCACAAAACATTTTTGACTGCTTCACCAACCTGAAAGTGAGAGGAAAATCATTTATAGCAGTTTCAGATCTTACATTCAGTGAAGTGTCTTTCTTATTTGCATTTGCTTCACTCTGGAGTTCTGTGTCTATTTATCTTAATGTCGTCACAAGGAAGAGCAAGAGTCACAAGCAGATTAAACCCAACGCTTCTGTTCTGTTATCTAACCACTGAAGTCCTGCCAGCTGTGCTTATCTCTGTCAGGAAGCCACTGACATTACTAAGAAGCAGTGCAGAGTCATAAACACAGTATTTATTTGTACTGGGGATTTTAATCCTCATCCCATAAGTGTCTTTACTTGTGTGAACAGTTCCCAACAGTGACCCTCTGTGTAAAGCTGGTCACATATTTAAGTGCTTACTTGAGTATAAAGCCACTAAAAAAAAAAATTAAAAAATAAAAAATAATACCACATATATATAAAAAAAATTAAAACCACAGTTAATCTAGCATTTCTGTCTAAATAAACAGAAAGTCAGGCTCTCAGGCAAGGTAAGCATAGTGTCTGATTTTTTTATGCCTGTTTTCTTCAATGAGTAACATATTTTGAAGTCCTATGGATGTAAAAGAATTAAATACATGTATTCAAAACAACCATAATAACACCATAGAATTAAAACTAACACAGGCAGAAAAGTGGGCAAGTGCATCTAGGGCTAAAAAAAGTAATTCAAAAAGCATCTTTACCCACTGAAAACGGAAATAAATAGTTTTGTTGAAGATACTTAACAAAAATTATAAAAAACAACAGAGATAAACTGTGTCTTTGACTGACACATCTCATATTTCTGAATTCTCTTTGATATCCTCTTCCAGTGATGAGATCATATTTCTTCAAGGCTTTTCATGAGAGAAATAACTTGAATCCCAATAGGAACACATCTTCCATTTCATCGATAATTATTCTATAGTTCAGTATGGGGGTCAGCTCTCATGCACAGAAGTATGGCAATAAAAGGTCATCTGGGAGCAACTCTCTGCTCATGTCAGTTTTGAAACAGCTGTCATCGCATTTGCATTTGTTTCCAGTGGCACAGCAAAAAAGTTCACCAAGCATCACTTTTGGAGTGGGGATGTACTATGGAAGTGGGACTCATTTAATATCAACCCTTTGGAGCTAAACAGGGAGCAGGGCTGAGGGCACAGAGAAGGAAAGCAATGCCTGAATTTCACAATATCTTCTAGATGAATTTTTAAGTTCTGCTTGAATAGCAACATCAAGAACAGAATCCTCATTCTGCAACAACCAAAAGCAGCAAGGTGGAACAGGCTTAGCTCCAAGCTGGCAACACTCGGCCATCCCTAACCCTGACAAGCTTCAACACGATGTGCAAATTTCTTATGGCTCTGTGGATTTACACATTCACTGAAACTACAAATTACAGCAAATATTCACAAAACAGATATATAGACAAGTTCTTTGCCATTTTTGTTCCATCTTTGGAAACAGCAACAGGAATATCTGAAGAAGTGTCACAAGAACTAGACATTGCATAATGCCTTCAAAATATGAAGAACAATATGCATATTTCATTCCTCAACTAAAATGTTATCACTTTTTAAAAGGGATTCTTCTCATAATCAGCAACTTATTTTAAAGTGTTTGAAAATACACTGTGAGTCTATTATACAAAATTTACCTGAAAAGTTTTCTTAATTGTAAGAAAAGCTGGGTTTACTTTATTTTTTTTGTTTGGTTTTAAAGTTACAAAATAAAAACGGTAACAAACTTTTGTGGAAAAAGAAAACCCACAAATTGGAACTGGCAGATTTTATTTTAGAAACAAAGTGTTTATCTCAGATCTTTTTCTTTTGGTTACAATGAGGAATCAATTTTATTTCTACAGATCTGAATTAAAGGGGAAAAAAACAGTGATGATTTTTAATGAAAAGCACAAACCATGACATTGCAATAAGGCATTTACTTAATTGTAATAGTCCTCATCCACATATTATTTTGTATTAATTACCTCTTGCAAAGCATATATTTCATGCTATAAACTAGTTAATAGATCTGTATTACTTGTCATGATTTATATCAACATTGTAGGGAAGGATGGATTTTTAAATTTGCCTCTTAGTACTTTTTGCTATGTATAAAAGTATGTGAATACATGAAAGAAAGCACTAGAATTATTGCCTGTTTTATTTCATAGTGAACTTAGCAGTCAGTAGTGATAACCTTTTCCCACAAAAATGGGCTCTGGTTTTTGGTAACCTGGAATGGGTCTTGAAGAATATCATTTTTACAAATATATCAGTCTTTAAACTCAAATTTCTAAGCCCCTATTTATCAGTTAAGCCCCATTTGTCATATATTAATAAAAAAGAATTAAACTTAAGGGAAAAAGAAGCCACAAATGAGCCTCTGTCTACTCTTCCATTTGGGCAACAAACATACAAGTGCATCTCAAAAATAAAAGAGAAAGGAAAGAAAAAACAAGAATGTCCATGCTGGGAAGAAGATAAGGGGTGAGCAGTTTCAAGGCTGTATGTGTGAATGCAGCTGCGGAAGCCCTGTCAATCTTAAATGATAGTGCATGGCTAAATGTACACAGCATTGAAAATTTACCCAGAAATAACTGCTCCAATGAGGTCAGAAACATGCTTCTCAAATTCCTCTTATGTGATAACTCAGTTGGGAAATGAAGAGGATCATTTGAGGTAACTTACTTTTCTTTAGTTTTGCACTATTTTCTTGCAACAGATGGGCAGATTTGTCCATAAAGGAGCATATTTTTACCCTCTCTTGAATTCGAGGTTATTGTATGAGGACAGTGATTCAATAATAAAAGATGAAGGGGTAAAAGAGATAAGTACACCACAGGAAAAATAACACAATGCCAGTCTCACGCAATGGATACTCTCCTAAAGGCAAAACCCAGGCAGCAGGAGTGAAGACAGGTAACAGCTTTCACACAAACAGTTCTTGACCTCAGTGCTGTTCTGCAATTACTCTGACCTGTGAGTAAATCATAAAGGATAAAAATAAATATTTATAGTTCACATACTGCAGTTCTCAAAAGTCTCCACCAGTCTGGCAGGCAAGCACTGAAAGAACCACAAATGTGAGATTTATTTAAAGGGCTCATCATCATTTTCCGTCCCTCTGCAAATGAGCAATACTTAGCCACTCAGGTTCTGTGTCTCTGTACTGGCGGCCTCACAGAAGGCTTGTAGCATTAACTGCTCACTTCTGGTAACAGCTTCCATTAGCACAGCATTTGTGATGCCATCTGAGGCACTATTGATTTCTTAAAAGGATTTGAGTCTTTCTGTCAACAAATATATTGCTTTATTCAATACCCATCATTGTTCTGCAAAGCTAACTCTACTTTCTCTCTTGAATCCTTGACATCATACCACATCTAGGAAAGTGGATGAGAGATTTCAAGGATGACTTCTCAGCCCCCAGCTACAAAGCAACCTAAAAACCAAATCAGGATTTTGTCAAAATTACCTAATGTCCCTCAGTACAGATGATGGTCAACAGTCCCCTCCATGCAATACTTGGCCCCATGCAATACTGAATCTTCTCAGCGGGTTCAGCAAACCCAGAAAAATTACTATATATTTAAGTACAAATCTTTAAGTATGCCTTTTTTAATAGTGTGCCCTTATTTTACAAAAAGAGTACTTTAAAAAAAGAAAAGCAACCAAAAATACTTGTTGGCAAACAAGACAACCGCCTGAGCACAGGCAGAAGAGAGAATCAGCATAGTGTGACACAGCTTAGTTAAACTGCTCAAAAAAATAACAACCAACAGCAGTCGTTGCAAGAATGCCCCTTTACGAGTACATTTCAGGGCTCAGCTGAAAGCATTGAACCCCAGCCATGGTAAGGGTCATGCAGAACAACCACACCTTTGTTTCCACATGAAGTGGGAAAATATGACCACAGTAGAGAAGGGCAAGTTGAAAGAAGCGATAAGTAGGGCAGGGGATCACTTTTATGCACTGATACTGGCACCTCAGCTGGCCTTCCTCACCACCGCCCCCACCAACTTGGTGTTATTCCCCTGTGTTCCTTTCCTTGCATAAGGAAATATGGCATGAATGCCTACAAACATAACATGGGATGTACATGCACCGGATGAGAGGAAAGGACGAAGAAAAGGAAGATCATGGAACATTATACTTAGAGGGAGATATTTCCTAACTGCTGAATTAATACCCATTTGAAAGGCTATTAGAGTGGTGTGCAAGGTTAAGATCTTACATAATGAACAGAATATATAACTAGATACTACTGAAATTTGATCCATCATTATGTGGATTATCCCAGAATCACCAACCAGTTGTGTAGTCAGTGGTCTGGCAATACCATCTCTGAAGCATACCAAATCTCAACAAGTGCTGCAAATCACAGATGTCCCCTGGCAGATAAGACCCTCAAGTCACGGTGATGAAGTCAACAGCTCGCAGTGAACCAGCTGAAAGCGTAACTCATATGCTAATCTGATGTGATAAGGGCCTAGATGAAAACTTTTGGCTAAGTGAGGAATCTTCACCATTAGTGCCTCATAATACCTAAGTGTCATAATACCTACTGCAGGTCTTCAAAAAGGTTGGTATGGATTGCAAGAGGCTGATGATGCACAAAAAGGTCTCCCACCTTTTACTAATTTAGAATTCATAACACATTTCTTTCCATAACTCACCTTGCTCACTTGCATGAGATAAGAAACTCCTTTCTGAATAAATTATTTGACCTTTACCAACACTGGAGCACAGTCGCTCACTTTTTCCGTGTGCCTTAACTGAAGAAATTTTGTAACTTCAAGGATCATGTTGGGTTATTTCTCATCCAGCAAAGCGTTTTATTCCTTTACTCTCTTTCAGCAAACTAAAGAATAATTTTATCGTGAGACGTTATTTCCAAACTGCTCAACTAGTGCTTTAGAGACACACATGGTTAAATATATTTTCCTGCCAGAAATAATTACACAGAAAAGATTCTTCCATCAGTACTTTTCCCCTCCCTTTTAATAATCCCAGTTGTTAAATGCTTGTTTTGAAGGAAAACAAACATCACTAAATTTTTGAGATTAGACATCCAATCTTCAGAAAAGCAAATTTGTGGTAGATTGAAAACACTGGAGAAAGAAGTCCTCCAGAAGAATTCCTTGGACATAGCGCCTACACCAATACCCTCCAATGATATTTAATAAAAGCCAGATATTGGCATCAGAGAAGGAACTCATTCCCTGCCTCTGCCTCTTTGCCAAATAAAAATTCCCAGTTCACAAATTTTTTGTAGTAGTAGGGAAAGCTGGATTGATTTTTTTCATTCCTTCTCTCCTTTTGGAGGTTGTTCAGTCCTTGAAGGACATATGAACTGCCTCATTAGCACTACCTAAAATAAGACCTCCACTTGATAGCATAGCCAGAGCAAACTTTGCATTTTGTAATCATCACCTCACAAAATTACAACTATAATGTCTTTTTTTTCCACTGTTTTAAGAACAAATTATAAGAATCCAAAACTAAAACAACTAAACCAACAAGTCTTTTCTAATTTTTTTTTTTAAATATCACCACTACTACACTACACATTTTAAAAAATCCAAATGTATGGCTCTACAGACTTGTTCCATTAACCACAGCAGTAAATGAAGATAATAAAGCAATACATTTTACAGACTCCATAATTGTTTCAACATTACTAAACTCCATTTTTTCTCCCTTACTGTGTCAGATTCATCTTCGTCTTTCTGTCCTGTGCCCAGACTTCCTGTTCCCATGAACTCGCCTTTTACTGTTTCAATAATTGGTCCGTTTTTTACACCTTTCAGTCATAGAACATATCGACGAACTATCAAAACGCATCCTTTTTGACTAAGTTGGGAACTCACCACACTTTTTTCTTCTTAACAATAGTTATTCTTGTATCTCTTTCAAGATCCCCACTCCCCAAATAAATCCTAGGAATCTGCAAATATTTCTTTACATATAGCAACTGGAAAGCAAAGTTTGAATTACAAATTTTGAAGCAAACCTTGAATTACATACCAAATCACAACTCGCTTTTCCCAGTGCAGATTCTGACCTTACAGAAGCACGATATATGTTTATTCAGAATACAATTTGATATCTTTGGTAATTATAAAATTTTAGCTCTCTGTCAAAACTGAATGAAAAAGAAGCAAAAAAAAGATTTCATAATGTATGTTTAAACATTAGGAGTTTTCAGATATGTTCCACAGTGGCTGGCATCTGAGGAAAGCATTGAAAAGTCAGTTTACTGGATACGATGTGGAGGATGTTTATCCACATTGACCAGTTTCCCTCAGCTATCCACATTGCCTATTACAACTGAACACAAAACTCACTAAAACAAGATAAAAAGAGGGTAAGATGTTGAGTAGCAGCACCAGTATTCATTTTACTACGTGTAGTGGTGGATAAGAAAGCCATACAGTGGAAACTACATTCTGTATGTAATTGATCATGGTTCTCTGAAGTAAATTTCTTCAGAAAAGTAAAATTTTAACACTGAAAATAGAAAAAAAAAAGGAAAAATGAAATAAATGTGCCTTGATAACAGATATTTAAGCATCAAAACAAATTTTTAGAAATAAAATCCTGTTCTCACACAGGTAGTTAAGGAGATGGGGGAAGTCCTGACAAAAAATTACAACATCCAGTAACTTTCATAAAGATATAGTATAGCTAGTTCCTAGGTCACCAGTTGCATCACAAGGGTCTCTTTTTATATTCCTGTAACATTTAGAATAGAAGCAGAGCCATAGCAAATGCCAGAAGGAAAACTAACCAACTTGACATAGAAGTGAAGAGCTCTGAATATTATTTCAAAATTAAAAAAAAATTAAGTAAAGTTTCTTTTGCTCCTCTGACTGTTGAAAAGTCTGGGCTTAACTTCTTGTAATTTGGAATGAAACTAAAGCTACATTCTTCTCACCCAGGTCTTCCATGGATACTACAGGCTTACATTAAAAAAATCTCTTAAAAAGTCTCTTAAGAAAGAGCTAAAGTCAGCACTTAGTCAGACTCACATGCAGATTCTAATAAGCAAAGCTCTGACAGCTTCATACCTGCTCTGCCAAAACTGACTGCAAAACCTCAGGATACAGTTGTTTTATAATGAAACTCTTTTTCAAAACCAGAGAAGTTACATAAATAAGGAGATGACACCACTGAAGAAAAGATACCTTGTCTTACAGCATAAGGCAACTTCTTGGATTTCTCTTTCTGCCTGACACAGTGGTGCAAAAAGGACTTTTGGGAAACAAAACAAGAAACAAACCAGTATGGGAATTGGCAAGAGAGCAAGGAGACATTTCAGTGCCCTTGAATCCTCCTTATGGGATGCAGCAACCATCATGTACTTAGGGCCATGTGCCATAAGTACAAGAAGAGCAGCAAGCAGAAGGAAAGCAGAGAGCAGGGAAGACTTCACCACCAAGTGCATTGCTGTCATTAACCCAAACCCATCCATCTTCACATGTTCTCTCAAGAGCCTTAAAGAAACGATTGGACTCACAAATTGACTGAGAAAGTACTAGAGTTAAGCATAACCATATCAAAGACACATGAGACCCAGTAAACCAGCATATATTCTTCTAGATAAGATAGAAGATGCCCTTTCTTCCAAGGCAATTAAACCTCAGTGCAAAAGTCACACCCTGTTGTTATGCTGCCCTGTATCACCACCTGGTCTCCTCTAACCCTTCCTAGTCCTTCCCATCTTCCTGTTCACCATGCAGTAGGGGGTGGCCAGCCTCAGCCCACCCAGATAAGTAGAGCACATTGAGACACCTGGCAGCCAGTGCTCTGAAGTTTTGTCTTCATCACCCTCCCTCAACAGAAAATAGAAACCCCAAAGCAAATGAACATCAGCTTGCATGCTCTAAGCACTTGACTGTAAGTCTGAGTTATAGGCATTGCAGGAGAGCACGCACAAGTGGTCAGTGGTGCACAGGTGTTAGAAAGCCCCAAACTACTGAAGGACACAACTTCACAGTGTGGCTGAAAGGTATTTCAATAATTCTACACACGATTATCAATTCAAACAGTGACCCCACTGAACCCCTGCAGTACACACATGCATAGCTGTCCTGGAGAGCAGCAGTAATTAGTCTTGAAATATTTAATTAAGAATCTCTCATGGCAATAGATGATGGATAAAAAATGCTGACAATCATTATATATTTAGCTTATTAAAGGCACTTCCTTTTCAAGCTTATACTACATCTTTGCTACTTCTCACACACACAAGCACATTTTTTATACCTATATATCTATACTCACAGATATGTACAAACTCTATATAAAAATATGTAAGAAAGATGCCAAGAAAAAGGACTAAAGTATTCTAAAATTAGAGAATGCCATTAGAACATTTGGCTATCTGCATAATTTGGAACATACAATTTTGTCCCATTAATGTCTTATACTAGTCAGCCTTATCTTTTGTAATACTCAGTAATTGCATTTTTTTCCTACAGCACGTCTTTAGCCAAGGCAGTCAATCTTGATTTAAAGCTTTAAAAAAAAAGAGGTTGCAAAAACGTAGATTATGCTGCTGGTTTATTCTACTGTATTACAAGCTTTAAAGAACAAACTTGGAAAAACCCCATGCTTCAGCTGAACTGGTAGCATAGCACCACAGAGCACCATGATTTCCCACAAATATTTTTACTTCAATATAGATACTAAAAAAAAAACTACCTATCTAGAACAATCTCTTTTGATCAAATGGATTTAATGAAGAACTGTGATCTATTTGACAGCATTCAAAACCTGTTATTTTAAAAAGTACGTATGCTGTCATGTTTAATAATATTCACTTTATCACAAAACCAGAACACATTCCAAAATTTTAAGTACGGTTTTTCTCCAAAAAGAAATTAAAATAGTTTCCCCCTTATTTTATTGTGTCCCTAAAACTGCTGTGGGCAGCCAACTTGAAGCACCATATTGGGTCAATATATATAATATATATATAAGGTGAATTTTTTTACAGATCAACAGTCTTAAAATACACATACACACAACCTATGTCAAACAGCTACCTAGTTCTTCAACATCACCCTCTAACATTATGTAAAACTTCACCATCCCAACAGCTCCTGATATACTGAGCAGCTATGAAGTTTATAGGTATGCTTTCACAAAAAAAAGTATGAAAGGGACAAAAAAGCATTGGAAAATTAGGAACATCTCATACAATAGTCAGTTCAACTGCCTAATTTATACTGAAAGCAGTTAACTTGCTGTATATGTAATTTTAGGTGAGAGTTACAGGCTTGCAGTTTCTTATAATATGTGAAGCAAAGCCATTATTTGACACGAGAGCAGCTTTCCCAAGTCCAGTGAGTTTTCAGCCCTTTGCTCAAGTATAGAGCTTGTCCCCGTGCATTTTGGGCACCCTCCCCATCCCCAAAAGCACCTCTGCACAGACTTGTGCAGACTGAACACATGGCATGGATTTCAAGCTCCCAAAGCCCACTGGTTTTCCTGCCCTGCTGCCTACTGCCCTGCCCTCCAATAGCTGATGTTGAGCTAGCACCAAGGAAAGAGTATGGGATAGGGATGTCCTTTTTATATTGGCACTGGATACACTGGATACACCCAATTCCAGTAAACTCATGACAGATTGGTAAAACAGAAGGGAGGCAGGGAGATTGCCCCGGGATGGAATTATGCACTCCCTCTCCTAAAAACACATGAAACCAAATGTCAGCCCTGGCTCTGTGGCTGTCATGGTTCCTGTCTTACTGTGGCACAACTTTCTAATGTTACTCTACATCAGGGGAAAAAAATAAGCATGGTTGCTTCCTCCTCACAGAACCAAGGGAAATTTTCAGAGCCATGCTTTGAATTTACCAGAAGGATAAAACAGAAAGATTCTTCTACTGAAAAAACATTATTGAATAACTACACTGTGCAAATGAAAGGGAAAAAAAAAAACAAAAACAAATAAACAAACCTCTGACAGATTAACTTAGAAATTTTCATACTTTTTTCAGCTTATTTGTCAAATAACTGAAATTAAAATTACAATATTCCAAAATAAGTGGTACAAGGGTAGCAGGTCTCAACCTCTCAATTGCAGTATTAGGTAGCAGCCATCATACTCTTCTCTTGTTTCACATCACCCTTGGTTAGGGGTAATACCAGGGGACTGATGACTTCAGCTCCCTTATTGCATTAAAATTGTTGTGATATTTGACCTACTCCTGAAAGGGTTGCCATAAAACTGGACATGAATCTCTGGGTGAACTAAAAAAAAAGTTAACATGGAAAACATGAGCCTCAAGCTGAGGGAATTCCACACATCCTCTAAAAACACCAGAAAGTGAAAAAAGAGATGAAGAGTGTGTAAACATGGTTTGGTTTTCTTAAAAGCCGATCTTCCCATTTTGGGAGTGATTTCATGTGTGCTTTTATTGGTAGTACTAGAAAAGAATAGCAAAAATGCTGTGTGACATGCAGCAAATTAATTAGTGCAACCAAAACAGTATCAATAAACTATTAGCCTTCAACAGCATCCTGCCAGAACTATATAAATTAGATTCAACTCAGCTTTTCTCTTGAACACAGAGATATTAATCTATGTCAAGGACAAAGTTTCAGCTTTCCTAATGCAATACTCTTCTGCCTACACCATGAAAAAGCAAATATCTAAAGGTCATTTGCATCACAGATTTCAAATTTTACATGAAAAAATTAATAAATTTATTACAGCATTATATCTGATCTAGGAATCAGCACATCACACTCTATTGGGATGGCTAAATGAATCAAAAGAATAAAATATAAAACAAAACTGTTTTGCAAAACACAAAAACTTTTGCAATGAAGATCAACATTGCTTTCAACTGCAACTGCAAGACAATACAGAAAACTATTTCCTATCTGAATGCTACACCAAGTGTATAAATAGTCTTTATTCTGATAACTATGACAAGTGTCTGATAATCCTTTCCATTTAATGAATTTCAGCATTTGGTAATAAAAAGTTTAATCATAAATTGCCTAGATTTAATGAATTATGTTTTGACAGTTTTCTGCTTTAACACTTGCTTTCCTAATAATTTCTCTCCTCATGTGCAAAAATAGATGTATTCCACTTCCTCACATTTTGATGTCTATTTTGCTACAACAAGGAACAATGTACTTCCAAACCCTATTCTGTTATATTCTTCCAGCACTAAAAACCACAAAAGGCAGCAAGAAAAACATCTGTATTAGTCAGTTTGATAATCTAATCATCCATTCCAACCACTAAACACCAGTCCTTCAGTCAGGAGGACAGCCTTGCTTCAGACTACCCTAAACAATGAATTAGCCCCTCTGCAGAGGGCAAATTCTTATTAACTCTTCATCTTAGTAAGGGACCAATGATTGTATCCTGGAAATGTAAAAAACTATAAGTATTATATAATCTAACTTTTCTGGAAAGGAGCTGCATTAAGGGTGTAGCAGGAAATTTGTCTGATAACAGCAAAATCTCATGGTTGCACAGTACATTCATGGAAAAAATCTAAGTAATAAAATTACATTTTTTTTTCCCTTTAAGAGCAAGTTTATTTATTCAAATAAAAAGGCAAAGAGCAGCATCAGTGAATGCCAGAGCATATCTGCCCTCAGAAACATGACTATGGAAATACAATAACTTTCCTACACATTCCCTTAGTTAATAAAAACCCCAATCCCTCACCAATCCAAGCCACCACAGGGCAAACAAAAAGGAAAACTGGGAACATTCTTGCCTGCACTGGCTTCTCAGAGAAGTTCACAGAAAATTCAAGGTCTTATTCAGACCACAGTCACAGTGAAACTTAGCCTAAAGATCAGGTTAAGGAAATATGAACATTTTTATCTCTTGCCAGTCATTTGTGTTACAGACCAGGACAGGCAGATGACTCCATTGCTGAGACACTATTATGCAGGGCAGAGGAAAGTAGAATCATACCACATAACGGAGGTGGGAAAGATTACAGGGGCATTATAGGACGTATACAGCAACAGACTCAGCTCTGAATTGGTAGAATTTATTGAGGCTGGTTCTACACCAGCTTTACTGGTGAAATGGTCGAATGCAAAGATGACCTGAAAACATTCAATACTAGCTCACTTCAGGTCATTCCATGACTAAAGGAAATAACAGTGAGAGTGACAACTGAATCAGCATAAAACAACATACTGCAACCACCTCAGCAACACCAGCTTCTGGGCTAGCAACACACACGTTAAGGCTACCATGACAAATCTTTCATTGTTTTCAAAAATGCATGTGTGAGAAGAATGTTGACAAGTTTATTAAACTCTTCTGAGTAAATAATATAGCTCCATATGCTTTCAGATTGCATTTGCAAAATACCAGTTGCAAAATACCTTACTTTAAAGTTATTTACCAGAAATCTTGGATCCCACTCAGAAAATCTCACTAGATTTTATTTAAAAAATCAGAGCTTAATTCTGCAGGGGTCAAATGCTGAAGTAACTTCACATTTGATGGGGGATGAATAAATTCACAGCTCAGAGGAGGAGAAAAGCAAAAGAGGCAGGTGCCACACAGCATTTTGCAGTCTGGCATCTCAGCCTACAATGCAAGCTGCTATTCGCACATCACAAAAAAGGCTCTTCCTGTTAATCTGTGGAGTTCAAATTGGTATACAACTCCTAAGGTCAAATAAAGAGTTCAGTCCATAAGTTCTTCTGTCTTGGTCTCAATAGAATTTAATGTATATGTAACATGAGTAAGCCAGGGTCATCTTTACTTGTGTTTCCCTTTGCATTAACGTGCTTATGCATTTTTTTAACCTCTATTTAATTTTTTTTCTGCTTTCAGTGTGTTAACATTGCAAAATGGCAGCTGCCCATCACACAGACTTCTGAAGATCTGAAATATATATTTATATATCATGGTAATATCACATACTTCACGTGGTCTAAGGAAAAGGTGTAAAGAGGGCCAGATTTGCAGAGGGGAAAGTGTGTGCCCAGATAGCCCTGTACACTTGCATGGCCTCTGTGCAGGAAAAAAAAAAAACAGAAAAACTGTCAGCAATCACAAAACTCAGTAGTAGCACAGAAGTGTACACTTGAAAGAAGCAGCTCGGATGCATATATCTTTTTATCACCACCTATCCAGCGGCTAAGAGGAGAGTGGAGGTTCAGCACTCATAGCACCCCAAGACACACATGGAACTGCCAAGGATGAAACAGCTACTGACTCTGGATTGCTGGATCCCTTGAACCTATCTATAGCAGGAGCCTTTGTAAAGTTTACTATATTCCCAAAGGAAAGCTAGAAAAAGTAGGTTTTTTCCTAGTATCTGTGGGTGCAATCATGGGAAATTACATCACAGCATTGTTCATTGAAAGCTGGAAATTGAACTAGTAGATCAAAAGGAACGATATCTTCAAGGCAAAAAGACTGAGTAAGTTACAATGAAACAGAATGTTTAAGCCTCAGTTCTCCATTCTCCTTTCATGTATACCAAAAACATCAGTTTATTAATGTTATTATTATAAAGTTTCATTTTAAAGTTTTCTAGATATGAAAAAGCTAATTAATTACTGCTGCATTTATGTTCATTAGTTCAGAAGTAAGATGACCAATAAGTTACACAAATCTTAGATATTTTAAAAATAGCAGGGCTAGAAATTTTCTTTGGAATTTCCTAGGAAACTGAGTAATGTAATCTATCTCTATTTTGCACAATCCTTGCTCTCTTTTATCTTTCTCTCCAGAAAATGCTATGTTTTACCATACCTAATGCTATCAAAGACACTTCAAATGAGAAAGTGCACATTCTAAAAAATTCAGTCTACAAGAACTTGATATGGATTTACTTTATTTAAAAAAAGAAAAAAAAAGAAAGATCTTTGTATTTAGCATTTTAATAAATTTAGTTAATACATCACTATTTAATGAAAATCCAGTATTCAAAATCATCTTCTATTCTGGTAAACAAGCATGATGGGTTTTGCATGCAAGATTTATGCAGTAAAAATAGTAAATTAAGTGCTTTCCCAGTTCAAAGTAACATTCTGGCCACTACTGCAGCTGTGCCTCCAGCACTGCTGCTAACAGGAATTGCCCTATGGCTTCACACAGTTCAGTGATCCACTTAGGGCTGTTTCTTCCTCAGTTCTCCTCTGCAAGACATTGCACAAAAGAGCTAACATGGAATAATGTATGCTCCATGGATCATGGCAGCTAAATGCCTTGGTCTGATCTCAAGAGCAGAAATTCTTTTCTTTCACTGGAGACTTAGTGCTTGTAAATACCTTTAAAAAACAGGACCAAAAAAAAAAAATAATAAACCACCTCACAAAGACAACGACAACAGAAACACCCTTCAACAACATAACCCAGCTAAACTGGATTTGACACAAAAATGATACCCGGAAACTGTAATCTAAAACAAATCATCAATCAAAGAGCCACACAAGTGTAATGTGGATACTGGAATTCTACTTGGATCATGCTTGTCCCTGCTCATTACTTATCGCTGCTCATTGCAGGGGCGTTGGATTATTACACAGCCTTTAAAGGTCCCTTTCAAACCAAATTTTTCTATGATTCTATTATGCTATGATCATGATCTACTTTAATTATCTCCTTTTATAGCAGAAGTGACCATTATGGGCAGGCAAAAGAATTGAGCCTGCTACTAACATCAAGCACATTCTTCCCATGTTCACTGAACTGGAACAGAGATTCTCTTCTCTGCTGTTTTAGGTAGAATTTGTAATGGACAGCCCTGCTGCCAGTATGGCCTCTTTCCACATTTTCATGCTCTATTATTACTGAGCACTGGCACTGACTAGCGATGACTTAACAGCACTTATACTTGCAAAAACACAGGGAAATCTAATTACATTATGTATTTACAAGAGCAGATCAGAAATACCTGCTTTTTTCACAGAAACTGACAGTTCCAACCATTTTTACAGATCATACCAGTCCTGAGGAGAAACTAACAGTGAAAATTCTTTAAATAAGTTCTAAAGAATATGATTTTAAAATATACAAGCAAAATCAATCATAGATATTTGTCAAATCCTTAAGACCTTATATTAAATACATATTGCAAATGAAGATAAAAAAAGCAAAATGCCTTACTGGGACTTCTAGAAAGGAAGTTCATCATGACCCTTCCTTTAAACTATTCAGTCATCCCAGTTATCTACCTTCCCAGTGCAGGACTCTTCCTTACCTTCTCCAAGAAAGGCCAATTTTCTTTTTTGAAAAAATGAACAATTTTATTTAGAACAACAAGAAATATTTCCTTCCTGATTGAACACTTATCTATCTTTTCCTTACCAATTCAGAGAAAAATTAAGGTAAACCTGGCATTCAATCCAGTACACACCACTAGGTCCAGAACTTCCAAATTTACCTTGAGGAGTAATGCTGAAGCAAATAAAGATGCTACTGGTTTCAAAAGGGTTCTACAAAATATAAATATCGATTCCTGAAAAATCTGCTTGGAAATCCCACAGTGAATAGGTGATCATCAGTTTCAAATCAAAAATCTGACCTTTCCTACATAATACGCTAGGAGCATATGGGAGGTTTAGAATGGTTTCTCAAAGTGTTCAGTTCAACTGCATTTGACGTCAATTGGGAACTATTTCAATAAGAAACAGATTAGAGCTAAAAGCTAGATTATTAGCACAGAAAAGTGCTGACAAAATCTCTGATCACATTTCAAGCCCAATGACATTCTCTGTATCTTTGTTTTATATTTACCTAAACAAATCCCCTCCTAACTTCTAATCCTCACCACTTTTGCACTTCACATAGTGATGCCAGAAGCCTTATGCTTCCCTTTGTTCAGTGCTTGCCTAAAGCTTGATAAAAAATGGGCTCAGACTACTAGAAAAGCAATAAGATGGAGGAACTTGAGGGAAAGAAGAAGGAAGATTAAACATTCTCCTTCCTACTCTGTATTTCTCATTCAAAGGGCACAGGAGTGATAAAGTTTGACCTAAAGCAGTCCTATGACAACATGCTAGTGTGCTTTAGGCTGCCTTCCGAGGGATCAGTGAAGCCTAACCCAGGTGCAGGATGAGGCTCAGCTCCCTCAAACAAGCCATGAGTTACTCCACAGCCTTTGTCTCTGCACTGTACCAGTGGGTTAGCAGCACAAAAGTCCCAAACTGAGATCTAGGCAGGGGCAGCTGACTAGAATGAACATCAGAAAAGTAGATTGCTTTCTGCCCAGGACTTCAAAGCAGTCATCTATACTGCACTCCATGGCCATTCAGAATGGTAGGCACAGTAGGGATCGTGGTCACCTGGGATCTTCCGTTACAAAAATACAGGTGTCTGTCTCCAGAGGTAACAAAGCTATCTCTGTCTGAAAGCAGGAGACATACACTTACTGACCATAAATCATTACTTGAACAGATGTGCATACACATGCTCACACACTGGTTAGTTTTGATTTATTTGTAGTGCTACAACTATATACACTACAAAGTTTCATACCACTCCCTTTTGCTTCTGGTTAAGATACAAGGGCTACAAGAAGTCCATACATCAGCTGATAGCCTCAATTTATTTTCCAAATTCTGGTAAAGTAAAATATTGTCTTCTGAAAATACCTACAAAAATAAGGCTCACAAACAGTCAGCAGTGTAAAATATTCAGACCATTAAACACCTAAACAGTCAGGAAGACTTCAATTGCAACTTAAATCTTCATTACTTCATCTGAGGGAAGTTTCTTTTACTGCCTAGAAAATGGCTACAGATCTCTAGAAAGTTACATTTGTGCAACATTATGGGCATGTAAACAAATATTTCACATAAGAGGGGAGAACTACATATTACTAAGTGGACTTGTTTGCCTAACCTAGCCCTAAAAGAATTTTCTCTTAGGTGCACATGTAATTGTTCTCTAGTCAGTTTGTGTCTACATCAAGCTTTTTAGGCCTGTGACAAGTACTGTAGCAATGACAATACTGTTATACAGAATACGATGAAACTGACATCATGGCTTACTGTGCTCTAGACAGGTTCTCAAAAATTTGTAGTCACTGTGTAAATTAAGTGAAAGCTTAAAGCGACAGAAAATGAAAGGGTGAAAAATTCTGAATGTTTGTTCCCTCAGGGAAGATAGATAAACAAGAGAGGAAAAAAAAGAATCGATTAACAGCCTTATGATTCATCAGAAAATCTCAAAGGTTGGTGTATTTCTCCCTCTTCATGTTCCCTCTTCCTCTCTACTTCTACATTCACCATTCTAAGCTTTTCTGTACAGAGATGTTGTTTAGCATCTCCTGTAACAAAACCAAAACCAAACCGCACCAAACAAAACAAACCATCAAAAGTGGTTTATAATTTTTCAACTTATGGGTAGTGCACTATATTCCTATTAATCTGTCCTACAGTTCACAGATTTACAAATAGGGAGGTGAAGTCACTGCTGCTGACAGAAAATGTCTTTAGTAAAAACATCAATACAAATGGAATATTGTAGAAAATATTGTAGAAAATAAGTTTGCCCCTTTTTTAAAAACTATTGCTTAATACATTGAGATTTAAAATGAAATGGACAACTTCTAAAAAATTGAACATGGGAAGATTAAACAGTTGAAAGACTCTTTGTATACACCATTGAAAGTTTACCTCTTAAACTTCTATAAAAGTGGTTTCCTCAAAGAGTTCAGCATGTGCCTTCAGCTTCAGAAGACTGTGAACCATGAACTCCTAAGTAAAGGCAATCTCTACAACAGCACACCTTTGCAAGATCTGTGTGCATCTTTATGCAGAAGTCAGGTAAACCAGGATCTCCACACTTCATTACCAAAGTGGCCATAAAACATAAAACAGCACAAATTTATTATAAAGTTCTGTGGTCCCTCATTTTAGAGCCTAATACAAGGCCCCGTCATTGTCGCATCACACTTTGAATAAATATTAATAGATACATTTCTTTTGTAGCATCTTTGTGATGGAAATTAGTACAACACTTCCTATTTCAGCCAGGAAACCAACACACTTTGAGACAGTTTAAGAAACTGACTTTGGAAACCTGAGCCTGACAATTTCACTGGTTCCTGGTGAAGGCAGGTTCAGCACTTTGCCTGAGCACGACTCACCCATATAAATAAATATACACCCTGATAATGTGTGAGTGGCCAGTTTCGAAAAACATAGCCACAGTATTTGGAGTGTGGGGTTTTTTCCCTCTGAGGGGCTTTACTAAACTTAATGTAAGTGAACTTTGAGATATACTCTCTTTACACATAAATCCCTCCTTCACCTCTTCCATCTCCACTACAAACCAGTTGCAAGGAAGCTACATGAACATTTTAACAGGATGACAACAGAGACAAATATCTCTTCCTGGGCAGTCTACGTTTGTATTTGCTGTTCATTTCCTGTCTCACCCTTCTCCATACCAGTTTTGGACCTAACCAGCTCAGTGCCTCAGGGATATTAATACTATTTAAAACAGGCCCCAACAGACTGACATTTTGCAAAAGTGCTAGTCTGTGTCCTCAGCTGACAATCCTGCATGTTTCTGCACCAACTTCCTAGGAGCAATATGATTAGCCTCAGCCCACAACTTCTATTCATCTTCATCTCATTTTTCTTCAGAAACATGCATGAACAAGGAGTCTACTGCCTGTTAAAAATACCACAGAGGTTGCATTAAACAGGAATACAACAGAAGCCCACTGTTCTTTAACAAGGATTATAGAGGCATGTGTCCCATTGCTCTCATAGAAGCTCTGCCAAACCATTTTGGGGAGAAAGGAGAAAAGCCTCCCACCACTCATTCAGCTTCCCACTTGCATACCAATTTTCCAGTATAAGCATGGGAAGTTAACCCTTGTGACCCTGTACTACAGTGATGCCATTCAGTACATGGAGATAAACAACTCCATTTCAGATAAATGCAAACTTTACAACTGCTTCAGGTTTTACAGGTTCCTTGAAAATAAAACATTGCTGCCTATAAGTAGATATTTTCATAGTGTAAATATTTACATACTGTAAAATAGAACCTCAGAACAATGAAAACTTGTGTAAAAGTTCCTATAAAGAGGCAAACTAATTGCATTACTAAAATTTATTGAAATAAACTGTTAGTAAACAAATATTGGTGCCTAACTTGTAAGTTCACTGATATAATTACGACATCAGTATATCAGAATTCAGAGAATACTTGACATGTTTTAAAATATTTAGTGTCTTTCACTCCACACAAACAATCTTTTTCAAAGAACACTAGTATGGAATTTAAAGGCTACTTTCAAAGTAGGATTGCTGTACATCTTGCAAAAGTGCACACTTGTAAGAGTTAACGTGAAGCATGGGGTAGAATCAGGGTGTGTAGTCCCACATCAGAAAGCATAAATTTCTAAAGGGAGAATAATATCTCACCATTTTTAAATCTGTAAGATGGTTACTACAGAGGAGCAGGCACATCAAATTTTTGAGAGGTGTAAAATGGAAGGAAAGACAAAGTGGAACAACCACAACTTTGACTTTTGCTATTGAGTGTTTTCCTTTTAGTCAATTGCTGAAGAAAATGCACACCATTTATGCTTTCATGTAAAATCACCTACATATAAGTAAATTCTAAGCAGGGCATTGATATGCTTTAAAATCAGGCAACTGCTTAAAGGCTTATTCAAGTGTCTCTCATGTAGTTTCTTTAGCTGTAGACCCAAAGTTCTCACCCTCTTCATACTTATTTTTCTGCCTCCAACACCAGTTAAAAGTACATTTATTTGTAACACACAGAGTTTCCCTTCCCTTTTGAAAACACAACACAGTATTTTTGCCAGGTAAACTATGTATAATGGCATAGGGACAAAGAACCTGGGAAGTACAAGCTTTACATTTTGATGATTCCTTGCAATTAGATAATCTGTTAGTGTTGACTGAGGTTCTTTTTCTAAATAAGAAGAAAAAGGCTACAATATTTGTTGTTTTAAATCTGCAAGGAAAACAAACCTCCCCATCCCAGACATCAGATGCTGAGAGAATGGTGTGCACTAGTTCCAACACAGTTCATATTTCAGATGTTATGTAGGTACCATCGCTTCCAGAAAAGCAGAAGAAAAAAGAGAAAAATACTGAAGTGGTGGACAGTTAAGTGTTTAATCAGTTAGTAAATTGCAGGTGTTATTACCATACATAGTTGCATGTACGTAGCAGATTTTCTATAAATTATAAAGGAAGCATGGAAATAGAATCAGGACAGATACTACTTGAACAGGACAGATACTACTGTAAAGTGTCATAAATCAAAAAATTATTAAATATGTACCTCCTGAAGCAACAGAAATAACTATAGCATCTAGCTTTATCACACAGGTAAAAGCTACATAACTACAGAAATATCTTGATATATTAGCTCATTTACTTCTTCCTTTGAATTCTTTTGTATTTTACGGATTTTGTTCACAATGGCATATTGCTTACTGTCCTCAAATCTTCCATCTTTTCAAAATCAGAGTTCACTCCTTTGCTGTGTAATCAATCAATCCAGGTCAAAACTACACAACTATCTGGACAGCCTTTAATTGGAAAGTCCTGTGGTAACTCATTGTCTCAGCAAAATCATACTCAAGAAATGAGTGAATAAGACTAACAATGAGGCTGTAGTTCAAAAGTAAAAATAACACTTTAATGAAAATTTTAATTATTTCCTTAAAAACTAAATATACTAAACTGTTAATTTAAATAAAAAAGGTTCACCTTTTGCAGAAAGCAATTAAAATTTTGCTGCCAGAAAATCCTGCATGTTAAGTTAGCACTCCTGTTAACTAGTCTGAAGCTGACTACTACTAAACCAGTAAGATCCCAGATATTGACTTCCATTTCATTTCTAGTTTCTACTGTATTCTTTCAGCAGCTTTTTGGCTTAAAAGCTAATCCAGACTCTACAGAAACAAGTTTGTAGCTCATTTTCAAACTACTATATTTGGTAAAGACAAATTCTTAAACAAGTTACTAAATCCTGAGTTTCACCTTAAGACACAATCATACAGACAGTGCCTTATGTTTAGGTCCTTATTTTTGTCTTTATTGGTTTTATATCAGCCTCCACTTCAGGAAGTCTCCCATCATCCCCATATCACCATTGGTGAAACAGAGCTCAAATCAGTCCAGTAGTTTAATTACCTGGGAAGCATCATCTCCTCAGACGGTAAGATTGATGCAGAAATAGACAACAGGTTAGCAAAGGCATACAGAGCTTTTGGTAAACTCCATAAAAGAGTGTGGCAAAATAAACACCTGAAGAAAAGTACAAAGATCAGCGTTTACAGAGCCATTGTACTGTCTACTCTTTTATATGGTTCTGAATCATGGGCCATTTACCGGCACCACTTGTGTCTCTTAGAACGCTTCCATCAGCGCTGCCTCCGTACAATCCTAAACATCCACTGGACTGACTATGTGACCAACACGTCTGTCCTTGAACAGGCAGCAGTCACGAGCATTGAGGCCATGCTGCTGAGAACACAGCTGCGCTGGGCAGGGCACGTCTCCAGGATGCAGGACTACCGCCTCCCTAAGATCATGCTCTGTGGGGAACTTGCCACTGGCTGCCGCAAGAGAGGAGCCCCGAAGAGGAGATCCAAGGACTGCCTGAAACAATCCCTCACCCTTGGCCATATTGATCACCACCATTGATCTACCCTGGCCTCCAATCGGGAGGCCTGGAGACACACCATCTATAACGCTGCTGCTGCTTTTGAGAACACACGCAGGATCACTCTCGAGGAGAAAAGACAACGCAGAAAGAATCGCGTCTCGTCGATATCACCTGGGGAGTCTTTCTGCTGTGCCTTCTGCAACCGGACTTGTCTATCTCGCATTGGCCTTTTTAGCCATCAGTGCGCTTGCTGCAAGCGTGGGTAGAGCCCTTCCCAAATCTTCACTCGCGAAGCCTAGCCGTGATGATTGGTTAGTACACCTTATTCTGGTTCATAAAGTTTAACATTCCTGAACCTATTCCTATGCATCAGCAGCAGTTCATTGCAAACAGTGGCTCAACTTCTGAGTCAAGCTGTGAAATATCTTTGAAGACATATACTGCATTAAAACCACAAATATACATCAACCAATAATAGGATTAAAAATACATCAAAACCGAAACTCTAAACATAATCAGGCTAAAAAAAGCATGTCATCCCTCCCCCCTCTCCCCCCCAAGTCTCAGGTGCTATCAGAAATGACTATATACAAAAGAGCTCTCTGTAAGTATGAATGCAGGAAACATTTATCCCTTGCAAACACGTGGTGAAAGCCACATGTATACAAACCCTAAGGCATAAACAAATCTGAGAAGCATGGTCACATCAGAGTTACCCTGACTTGCACATGTAAGAACTGACAAAGGCAAGAGGATGAATGATTGTAGAACACTCCTCCTACGAACACTAAAAATAATTTTCAAAATACTGCATAAGGTCTAGCCAAGAAAAGGGGGAAATGAGTATCTATTTTAAGACAGAAGAACTTTGTTTCTGTCAGTGGTGATTTCTGGAACAAAATTAACATGAAGCAGAACATCTTCTTAAATTTTGAGGCACTGTCACTGGTAATACAAGAAACATTCAAAGCACATGCTAATTTTGATTACAGAAAAATGTTATCCACTGTATTAAAAGAGTTTCATATGCAGCATCTTCATCAACTTTTAGTAAATATTATCACCATATGTCTACAGGAAAAAAAAGGAATATCAGTATACAGTAAATAATCCTCATGTACTGCACTTCCAAGGGCAAGCAATACATGCTGATACCATTACAACAGCTTTCACAACCAACCTCAATTATGTATGTTTTTTCTCTTCTCCCCCACCTTTTGCTTTCTAGTGGAAGCAAAAAGTTAAATATTTCACATGCTTTCCTAAGAACTGCAGTTAGAGAATATACAACAAAGCTAAAAGAAAAGTCTCACCAGCTCCACTCATATTCACCATTGTATAAGTATTAACAGATATCACAGTGTCTAATAAAATAGTAACATGGAAAGAGTTTTGCTTTTAGTGCTCCATGGGCCTCCTAGTAGCTTAAAGCAGTTGGGTCTTTGCTGCAGAGTTTTATTGAGGGAACATTTTATTTGTTTAGCATGTAACATGACTGCAAAAGCTCAAAAGAGGGTTGATTTTTTCTTTCCTAATAATGGAGACCCACTACATTGCTTCTGCAAAGACTATTAGGTAGGATATTGTTCGCAACAAAATGCTTAGAAGACTTGCAGACAATAATCAAGTAGAGAACACTGAAATGAATTATGAGATAGTAATGATGATGTCTGAACATACAGAATAGGTGATATTTCCTTTTTATTCACAAAGTTGCACTTACCCATAAATGTCCTTATTGCCTCTAAAGAGATGCTACTCAACAACTGAGGACTCTTTTTGACTCTAATACCCCAGTTACTTGCAAAGTTTAAAAGCTACTCCAGACTCTACAGAAACAAGTTTATAGTTCATTTTCAAACTGTTATATTTGGTAAATAGGAATTCTTAAACAAGCTACTAAATCCTGAGTTTCACTTTCAGGCACAATTGTACAGACAGTGTCTAATGTTTAGTTCCTTACTTTTGTCTTTAATAATTAGTACACCTTATTCTAGCTCAGAAGTTTAATATTCCTGAACTTATTCCTGGGCACCGGCAGCAGCTCACTTCAGAACCTCAGCTCCATACCTGCTGAACCTGCAACTAGATCAAAGCCAAGAGCTTCGATGGCTCCATGCATCTCCCTCATCTGACCTTTTGGGATTGAAAACAACAGCTGCTCAAAGTAGGTTTCACAGACAACCAAAAAAGGTGCCTGCATATTTGCATTTAAGTTTCCTTAAGCCATTGTAAGAGACATTTCTCTATGGTTATTAGGTGTAAAGGCTGGTACTTCAAAGCTCAACAGTCCACTGGAGTTCCAGCAGGACAAGGGCAACAAATGCAGACACATTTCCATATTATATTGTGAGCTTCTGAATTTTACAGATCTGATCCTAACAGCTAATACTTATTATTTGAAATTTAATATCCTGTATAGACTTGGATTAGAAGTCCACCTCTCGAGTTGCTTTAATATTTATAATTAGGTCTAGGAGCATGCTGATATTGCAAAATATTATCATTTGGGCTGCATTGTCATTACTTCTCCCTTCTCTTTTTACCCCATCCTAACATTGTCTACTACAAAAAAACTTCTTACAAGAGTTTAAAATAAGATGCTAATTCTTGCTACAGAGTGTTTTTTTATAATAGTCCAAGAATAGGCAAAAGTCTTGTTCCCAGTTGGACCCCCTGGCAGATGACCTTCATGGGATCCCTCAAGCTGTGATGGTCTACTACAGCTATAAAAACACTGCACATCCATGCAGAATTTCCTACTTCTGCATGATCTGCATGTCAGCTTGTCATCTGGTTGCCCCAAGAAATGGAGACTCTGCCTGCTTGCAGAAACACTTCTTCAACAGGCATGCTTTCACTGCACCACCAATGCTGCCAGTGCACATACTGAATGCTTTTGAATAGGATTCCTGGGAGGGCTTCAAACGAGCTGGTCTGACATCCTCTTGCCTTAGGACAGCTTCTTCTCTATCAGAATCTCAAAAAAAATCAGACAGACCAGGAGTTCAATACAGATGCTGTGGTATAAATTTTACTTCAGCAGAGAATAAGCCTTTTCACAAGGTTCAGTTCTTAGCATTTCTTCCTCAAATAGCTTTGTTTGATGTCAACAGAGGTGCTTCTGTCTGGAAATAATTTCCTGCTTTAAAACTCTATCTGTTCCTTCTCCCTGCACATACACTCACATGCACAAACACATACACATGCACTTTCTCTCTCTCAGTCTACCCTTCATCTTGATTGCTCTTCAATATGTTACTAAATACAACAAAGCAATCAAAAAATGGAAAATAATCTGAAATACAAGACTAACATTATCATATAAATTTGCGTATAATACTTAACATTACAAAGAAGTAAAACACTCTAGCAGTAGCAATCTTTCAGAGTACAACAATCTTTTAGAGGAAATTAACATTTTAGAAAATAGTTTTGGAACAATCACCCATTCAGCAGCCAAATTCATCTTTAGTTGTGTTTATTCCACAGAAAAGCAGAAAAACTGACCATCTTTGGGATAACCCACAAACACTGATACAGGGCATTCAGAAATCTTACTTTTATTCCTGCAATTCTTGCTATCGTGGATCAAGTGTGATCATCTGGAAAAGCAAACCTCTCTTTGGCTCTTACTTTGTCATAAATACCTAGTCATCATTACAACTGATACTAGCCTGCATCCTCACTCTCCTCAGTACCTCTCTCTGATAATCTCTAAAGAATGCTCAGATGGTTGGAGCCCTGGTGCAGTGCAGTGACCACTTCTAAGGAAAGGGTTAGAGGTAAAGCTCTACTTGGAGTTACTCAGAGTGTGGTCTGTAAACTCACTACATGAATCCAAATTAAGAATGTAAGGCTCCATATCCAAAACTATTTTAAAAGGTGCTGGACTGTTTGGTGTCAGCATTTTTATCTTTAGCTTGGACTTCAGTATTCTAAGTACAGAAATCAATTTGGAACGTCTGTAATTTCTAAAAATTTTAATATATTCCTGGAATTTTAGGTTGACAACTAGTCTTAGCAATATCCACTAGACAATGAACTTTACAACACAAGATTTCTTATTTTCAGTTCTATTTTCTCTTCCTCCTACCTTCACATTATTTGATATTTCTCTTCTTGCAGAATTAATGGAACTAAAGCAAATGTACATTCCAGCTGGAAATTTACAATCACAGCTTTCAAAGGACATGCTGTGTTAATCTGCACTCACTCTAGATGCAGATGCTAATATCAGCTAGAATTATGTTGAAATGACAAAGGTGAAAATATGAAGTGGTAGTCATACTGACCAATTTTGAAATAAGAGCATTTTCCAATGCATTTATAAGTGACTTTCTGATGTTTTGATTATTGAACTCTTCTCACAGACCGTCTCAGGAATGCTGGAATTTACACATGCAATGTTATTTCTCAGAAAATATGCAATAGCCACTTGAGACCATGATACTTCAGCAGCAGCATTTCCTGATTCTCCAGTCAAGAGAAGCTGCACCTCCTCCTTCCCTTAGAAGCAAATGCTATAGTAGCAGTAACAGCAAGGGATTCATCATTTGGCATACACTAAAGTAGCACAATGCAGTGCCAAGTAAAGATTCTGTGAACAGGACTCTTCTGGCAGAAATCAAAGGATTGCTTGGAAAAAATCCAAGTTTCTACTACTGGCTTAGAATTGGCTCTATAGCCAATATACAGACTTTAAGTGTGAGGTGGTTTGCAACTGGAAAAGTTAAACACACCTTATCTTTTATAACTTATCATTTTATCAGGTTTTATCACTCTATCCTTCTAGTTTTTTAGTAATTTTAATTTTTATCAAATTTCTGTATCTTTATAACACTGTCTTAACTGACTGTAATGGTTTAAGCCCTCTTGGTAACCAAGCACCACACAGCCTCTTGCTCACTCCCCCAGTGCACCCCCACCGCAGTGGAATGGGAAAGAGAACCAAAAGGAAAACTTGTAGGTTAAGATAAGAACAGTTTAGTAATAAGAACAGTTTAATTTTTATATTTCTTTAAGGTTAAAACCCAAGGAAAAACATGAGGTGCACAATACAATTGCTCAACATGCATTGACTAATGCCAGACCCCATTCCTGAATACATATCAACCCCCTCTTCCAGGTAATTTCCTACATTTTTATACCAGCCATGACATTCTATGGTGTTTGGCCAGTTTGTGTCATCTGCCCTGGCTATGCTCCCTCCCAGCTTTTTTGTGTATCTCCTCATTGGCAAAGAAGGATAGACTGAAAAAGTCCTTGACTTAGGATATGCACTACTTAAGAACAATCAAAAAACATCAGTGTATTATCATAGAATCATAGAATATCCAGAGTTGGAAAGGACACACAAGTATCATCAAGTTCAATTTCTGGCCCTGCACAGGACCATCCGTAACAGTCACACCATGTGCCTGAGTGCATTGTCCAAATGCTTCTTGAACTCTGTCAGGCTTGGTGCTGTGACCAGCGTCCCCAAGGAGCTTGTTCCAGTGCCCAACCACCCTCTGGGTGAAGAACCTCTTTCTAATCTCCAACCTAAACCTCCCCTGACAGAATTTCAGGCCATTCCCTCAGGTCCTGTCGCTGGTCACCACAGAGAATAGATCAGTGCCTGCCCCTCCTCTTCCCCCCACAAGGAAGTTGTGACTGCAATGAGGTCTCCCTTCAGTCTCCTCAAGGCTGAACAGACCAAGTGACCTCAGTCATTCCTTGTAAAGCTTTCCCTCAAGGCCCTTCACCATAGGCCTCCGTACAATCCTAAACATCCACTGGACTGACTATGTGACCAACACGTCTGTCCTTGAACAGGCAGCAGTCACGAGCATTGAGGCCATGCTGCTGAGAACACAGCTGCGCTGGGCAGGGCACGTCTCCAGGATGCAGGACTACCGCCTGCCGAAGATCGTGCTGTATGGGGAACTTGCCACTGGCTGCCACAAGAGAGGAGCTCCGAAAAGGAGATCCAAGGACTGCCTGAAACAATCCCTCACCCTTGGCCATATTGATCACCACCATTGGTCTACCCTGGCCTCCAATTGGGAGGCCTGGAGACACACCATCTATAACGCTGCTGCTGCTTTTGAGAACACACGCAGGATCACTCTCGAGGAGAAAAGACAACGCAGAAAGAATCGCGTCTCGTCGATATCACCTGGGGAGTCTTTCTGCTGTGCCTTCTGCAACCGGACTTGTCTATCTCACATTGGCCTTTTTAGCCATCAGCGCACTTGTAGCAAGCACGGGTAGAGTCCTTCTCAAATCTTTGTTCGCGAAGCCTAGCCATGATGATGAGTAGCACGTGTCTTGCCTAGCAAACAGGATTTTAACCATGCCTATTGAGCTAAGGAAAATGAGAAAATTAGCTCATGTGAAATACAGATTCAATGAGATTAGTATTGTTTTTGGACAAGAATTACACAACAGATGCTGTCTTCTGCTAACATGCAACTTGGCCACAGTTCAGGTGATCATGTCTATGGTTTCCCATATGCCGTATTTTATGATTCTGTTAAGGAGCGAAGTTGACTAATACAGAGACTTCACCTGCACAGCAGCACATCTGACCCTTTCAATGATTCTTTCCATCATCTCTCTGCAACAAAGAGAGGTCCCATTCATGTAAGACAGAAGACTCAAGATGACTCTTTGAAAATGGCATCTGAAAATGCCCTGAGGGTAGTTGAATTTTAGTTGGGCATTTTCATAACTTGCCCCACTTGCAGGTGCAGCTTTTATTCATGTACTACTATAGTAGATTGGATCACCAAAAAAGCAATAGGTATGCATGAAGCTAAGAGAATTAAATCTTAAAAAAAACAAAACAAAACTCTGAGGACTAATGTATCACAAAACCTTTGACCTTCCCACCCATGTTAATAACATATATTAAACTCAAGAGACTGCACAAGAAAACAGTACAATAAACTGCAACAATTATATCTCAGTGTTCCATGAAACCACTTACAGAAAACAAGGGATACCACACCATTTTGTAAGAGTTCATCCTAAAATATAGTGGCAATTGCATGTACCAAGTATGTCAGGGTGAGCTGGTAGCCTTAATTACAAGCTCCTCCTTGCTCAGATGCATAACTTGTCTGTAAGGCCACAGCCCATTCAAAAAATTAACAATTATAAGATTTTCTAGATCCATCCAGGTAGCAGGAAGATAATAGCATTTTCCCATCTGTGTATCATCTCAAGCATGTATAGACTTTAATGAAACTTGCATAGATCCCAAAGCCTTTGAAGAACATTAGCAAAATACTTCAGAGCCAACTAGCCACACTGTTTGTAGTACATCTTGACACCTATGCTAACAGTTAATTGAAACTCAACAGGTGAAAAATCCATCCCAAGGAGAATGCAGCTCTTGCAAATTAGCAAATGAGCATCTCTGTGTCCCTCTAGAATCCCACACTCAATGATTTGAGGTGGACAATTAATTTAAAGGAGCAGTAGGAATTGATACCAAAAAAATACTTTTTTTTCTTTTTGAGAAAGGAAACAAGAAACTTTATACAAATCATCTATCTACATAAACATTAAAATGTTAGTTTAGACTGGATATTAGGAATAAATTCTTCATCATGAAACAGACTGCCTAGGGATTTGATTGAGAATACAACCCCTTGAGGTATTTAAAAGACACATAGATATGGCATTTAGAAACATGGTTTAGGGGTGGACTTGGCAGTGTTAGGTTTATGGTTGGACTCAATCTTAGAGGCCATTTCCAACCTAAATGATTCCATGATTAAGTGCAGAAAATGCCACTAATGCGGTTCTCTCATAACTGTTCATATGATAAAATTCTTAAGAGTACAAAGCACTTACTATCCAGCAGAGAAGCAGAAAACCTCAACTCAACAGTCCAACTACTCTTTTGAAAAGATCCTGAAGAAATTGTGAAACAGGAAATAAAGTTAAACAGGAAAACAGTAAAAAGGTGCAACCTACCTTCTCTGTGCTGCTTTAAAAGTAGGTGCTTTTCTTTTTAAGTCCAGTCTCTGACCACAGCATTATATTCTACATTCTACTTTATTTCTTGCTTTTCTTGCTCTATCTCAGTCATCATCTTCTTTCCTTTTTTCCGTTTTCTCCAAATAAGATTTATCAGTAAGAATCATCACAAATTACTAAAAGGGGATATTATAAAGAAAGCAGAAAAAATATATAAAGAAAGAAAGAAAGGAAAAGGGAAGGTAACTGGCAATAGGAGTGCCCTGTTGTTTATTTTTTAACTATAATGATGTAGTATGTTTTAAAATGACAGCAGTATCTGCCAAGCAGTGCAAACATAGATCTAAACCTGCTACATGCACAAAATCCCACGTATATTTTGAGATGTTTTTCAAATTAATTCTTCCATGTTGTGAAAGCAGTGGCTGATGTTGAACAATTTTATTCGCTTCCTAGTCGCTACCGCTTATCTGTTTCCAACATGTTAAACCAGGCATAAAATTATTTTAAATGGCAGATTCTGGTCCACAGCCAGCTTGTACTTTGTCAAGGCTCCACCAATGGCCCAGATATGCAATGCCTCTTACATTCTGGCAGGAAATTCCTCCCCCGCTCAACCAAAGCTTTGGGAAGTAGATGCAACATGCTGCTCTAGTTCCCAATAGCTTAGAAAACATGCAGTGCCTTTTGGCATTGTACAGCCAGAGTCAGCACACTGCAACTACTCTCTGATGCAGGTCCTTGTCAACAGTGAATTAATCAGGGTCTACTTTCAGTAGACTCAAATTAATTACGTAGTTCTTTGTTAACTATGATATTCACTGAGTAAATATCTCAATGACCAATGCAGTGTAAGTCATAAAATAATTACAGATCTTTAGGACACAAAATTTTCACCCCAAATCTGTGAATGGAACTTGTGTGGGAAATTGATCCTTGCAAGTAACTCTGGTGCTGCATCCAGCCCTCAAGAAAGAAACCTTTATAATCTCTCTACAAACTGATTTTTAAGAGAGCTTGCATCAAAATAAATAATCTGTCTTCAGTTTTTTAGGGAAGTCATCTCAGCTTCAAAATGAGTTTGTATGCAGGCAGGAGGAAGATGGGTTTGAGGAAGAGCAAGAGAGTGGCAAGTTAAAAAAAGGTCAGATAGTGACAGATTGTACAATAGTGGCTTCAAGTTGAAAAGTCACAATTATGCGCTGAATGACGCAGCAGCAACTGAAAAGACATATTTGCAATTGCAAAAAGCGAGGTCAGAACAAGTCCAGGCTCTGAAACTAAGCTATACAAGTGAATAGTTTCTGCACTGAAGCAGGTACTATGTCACCCTGTGCAACTCCATATGGTTGGTGACTGTTCAGCCCTGTTATTTGTCAAGGTCTCTCTTCAGGGTCTCTCTAGGTCCTCCCAATTTTGCATCATCAGCAAACTTATTTAGTATAACTTTCAGTCCTGTGTCCAAGTCATTTAGGAAGATGCTGAAGAGCACAGGGCCTATGATGCAGAAGTGGGACCAGTATTGACAGGTCACCAGTCTGATGTTCCCCCTTTTTACTATAACCCTTTGTGCCTGCTTGACTTCGGACATTTTGGAATTGCCTAACCCTGTGCTCTTCAGAGGTGTTGCTTAAAAAATGTCCAGCACTGATGCATCCCAGCACCTCCAAAAGCATTTTCCCAGGGGGCCTCCATAACTAGTTCCCTGAGCAGCCTGAAATTGGCTTTCCTCATGTCCAGGGTTGAAGTTTTGCTGGCACTTTTTCTCCTGTTGACAGATATTTTAAACTCAATTGCCTCATGGTCACTGCGGTCAAGGCAGCACCAATCACCACTTCACTCATGAGACCCTCTCAGTTAACAAACAACAAACAAAGTAAACCCTGAACAGCTATAAAACAAAGCCTTACAGGAAGGTATCTGGTAGATTAGATTATTTATCCACAGATTAACCATAATGGAAAACATAGATCTTGAAATATTACATACAAATGTGAATATTTTGCCTTTTGCAAAGATGTAATCAGCTCTGGTGCAAGAATTATCCATAAAGCACGGAGGAAATGGCCCAGTTCAGATTTGTTTAATTTCACCAGTACCATGTTGCTCAACTTTCAGGCATTCAGTATTGCTTAAACCAATAGGTCTGTCCCATTCCTAAAGACCCATTTGTATTCTAAATATATCACCAGACATAGTACAGATACTACAGCGGAAAAACTTCCAAGATATACTGAAATAAGAAGAACAATATGAATCTCACACTGAAAAAGAAATGTTCCATGGGTAAATTTTTTTGGTGGAACTTGCTCACTACTTTATAATAAGAATGTAAACACATCTTAATATTCAAGCTACACCTTGAGACATCTTTCATTGACTAGAATGGAAATACCTCAAATTTTTACTTTGTAACTGCTGTTGGCTTGAGATGTCAGAAATGGTATAAATACAACTAAAACCTTTTTCCAAAGCATTTGTAATCCCAAAGAAAGAGTATCCATCCAATGAAATTGATAAGGAAACACATAAAGAGGATGAAATCAGAGAAACCTCAGATGTTTCTATCCAAATATTGTCTTGTCCTTGTTGCATCAGCAACAAAGCAAGTCCTTGGGGTCCAGCTGCTCAGCCCATGGACCTATACCCCAGGAAAGACACAGGAACCCCACACAAACATGGACACCCCCACTGCCTATTACAGGTGTACAATAAATCATCATGTAGCCCCTTAGCATCGTTTCTAATCAATTCCATACTTCTCCAACCTACTGTCAAAGCAGTCTCCCTTGCCTCAAGGCAAGGAAGTAGCCATAGTAGAGGCCACGAAGGTGCAGCCAGTACTCCTGGTGACACAGCCACAGGCCACAGCTGTCACTCCCCTGGCAGAACTCAGGGCACAAAAGGTCATGTGAGGCACTTGTAGCAGTGCCATGGTTCCTGTTCTTAACACTACACTGCTAAAAACTTCAGGAAGGACAGAACCTGGGTCCTGCCTCCCATTCCAAGAGACAAAGTGTTGTTATAAAGAATGGGTATGTGGGTGTGTATGAAGAAATGAAAATACTGTCTGCCCAACAACATCACAGATAGATTGAACTGGTTCAAGACAAGAGATGTTTTAAATGTTTGAGACTTTAGTCATACATCAAAAGATAATGGGCAGACAAGGTTTCTCTTTTACACTACCAGTGCCAAGTAACTGAGCTCAAAATTTCAGATGATGATGACAGCAGCTTCTAGCCCTCAGGGATTTTCAGGACAATCAGAATACACTGCCCTAAATTTAAAACAAAAACAAAAACTCACACACAAAAACAAACAAACACTAAAAGAAAGGTCTTAAGAAAAAAAACCTTAAAGATAAATATATCACTTTTCAGAAGAGAAAGGCAAGTAGGAGATGTGGAGGGGTGACTGTATATTATGAAGTTTCTTGACTCTAGAACTTGAGGTTAGTGACAATAAGTTTGAGTGCCTATGGGTAAGAGTCAGAAGAAAGGCCAATAAGGACGACATCCTGGTGGAAGTCTGTTATAGACCACCCAACCAGGATAAAGAGGTGGATGAATTATTATATCACCAACTGGTGGATGTTTCAAGATCACCAGCCCCTGTTCTAGAGGGAGACTTTAACCTGCCAGATATCTTCTAGGAACTCTCCACAGCAGAGAAGAGGCAGTCTGGGAGGTTCTTGGAATGTATGGAAGAGAGCTTCTTGTCACAGCTTGTGAGTGAGCCTTCCAGGGGTGGGGGTCCACTGGACCTGCTGTTTACAAACAGAGAAGGGCTGGTGGGAAATGTGGCGGTCAGAGGCCGTCTGGGCTTCAGTGACCATGGAATGATGGAGTTTTTTAGATACTCGGTGAAACAAGGAGGGCCATCAACAAAACCTCTACCTTGGACTTCCAAAGGGCAAACTTCATCCTATTCAGGATGCTGATTCAGAGAGTACCTTAGGAAACAGCCCTTAAAAACAAGGAGTCCAGGAAGGAAGGACATACTTCAAGAAAGAAATCTTGAAGGCACAGGAACAGGCTGCCCCTACGTGCTGAAAGATGAGCTGGCAGGGAACACAACTGGCGAGGCTGGGCAGGAAGCTTTTGCAGGAACTCAGGGAAATAAAGAAGGTATATCACATTTGAAAAAAGGAGTAGGCAACTCAGTAAATGTTTAAGGATGTTGTTAGGTCATGCAGAAAGAAAAGCAGAAAGGTGAAAGCTCAATTAGAACTTAAGCTGTCCACTTCTGTAAAGGATAATAAAAGTGTTTTTCTAAAGAACACACGCAGGATCACTCTCGAGGAGAAAAGACAACGCAGAAAGAATCGCGTCTCGTCGATATCACCTGGGGAGTCTTTCTGCTGTGCCTTCTGCAACCGGACTTGTCTATCTCGCATTGGCCTTTTTAGCCATCAGCGCGCTTGTAGCAAGCGTGGGTAGAGTCCTTCTCAAATCTTTGTTCGCGAAGCCTAGCCATGGTGATGATGAGTAGCAAAAGGAGGGGCAAGGAAGACCTCCATTCTTTATTGGACTGGGGGGGAACATAGTTACCAAAGATGAGGAAAAGGTTGAGGTACTTAATGCCTTCTTTTCCTGTTTTTAACAATCAGACAGGTCATCCTTAGTACAACTGGCCTCCTGAGGTGGTACACAGGGATAGGGAGCAGAATAGCCTCCTGGTAACCCAGGTGGAAGCCGTGACACGTAGATGCTCACAAGTCTATGGGACCAGATGGTATCCATCCTTGGATTATGAAGGTGCTGGCGGAAGAGCTTGCCAAGACTCTCTCCATCATTTATCAACTGTCCTGGCTCACCAGGGAGGTCCTAGATGACTGGAAGTTGGCCAGTGTCATTCTCATTCATATGAAGGGACAGAAGGATGATTCAGAAGCTACAGGTCTGTCAGATTGACCTTGGTGCCGTGTAAGGTTATGGAACAGAAATGAGTGCAATCACACAGCACTTACAGGACAGCCAGAGGATCAGACCCAGCCAGGATGGGTTTAGGAGGGGCAGGTCCTGTCTGACCAAGCTGACCTCCTTTTTTGATCAGTTGCCCCACCTCGTGGATGAGGGGAAGGCTGTGGATGTGTCTCTCTGGACTTCAGCAAAGCCTTTGACACTGTCTCCCATAATATACTCCTGGAAAAGCTGCAGCCCAGGGCTTGGACAGGGGCACTCTGTGCTGGGTTAAGAACTGGCTAGAGGGCCGGGCCCAGAGAGTGCTGGTGAACGGGGCTGCATCCAGCTGGGGGCCGGTCACCAGTGGTGTCCCCAGGGATCAGTGCTGGGCCCAGTCCTGTTAAACATCTTTACTGACGATTTAGATGAGGGGATTGAGTCCACCACTAGTAAATTTGCAGATGATACCAAGCTGGGGGGAGTGTCAATCTGGAAGGCAGGAGGGCTCTGCAGAGGGACCTGGATAGGCTGGAGAGTTGGGCTGATTCCAGTGGGATGAAGTATAACAAGACCAAGTGCTGAGTCCTGCCCTTTGGCCAGACTCAACCCCTTCCAGTGTTACAGGCTGGGGACAGAGTGGCTGGAGAGCAGTCGGGTAGAAAGGGATCTGGGAGTTTGGACTGACAGGAAGGTGAACATGAGCCAGCAGTGTGCCCAGGTGGCCAAGAAGGCCAATGGCATCCTGGCCTGGATCAGGAACAGTGTGTCCAGCAGGAGCAGGGAAGTGATCCTTTCCCTGTACTCAGCCTTGGTGAGGCCACCCCTGGAGTGCTGTGTCCAGTTCTGGGCCCCTCAGTTCAGGAAAGACATTGAGGTGCTGGAGCAGGTCCAGAGAAGAGCAACTAGGCTGGTGAAGGGACTTGGGCACAAGTCCTATGAGGAGAGGCTGAGGGAGCTGGGGTTGTTTAGTCTGGAGAAGAGAAGGCTCAGGGGAGATCTCATCACTCTCTACAACTCTCTGAAAGGAGGTTGTAGCCAGGTGGGGGTTGGTCTCTTCTCCCAGGAAACTGGTAACAGAACAAGAGGACAGTCTTAAGCTACACCAGGGGAGGTTTAAGTTGGACATGAGGAAGAATTTCTTCATGGCAAGGGTGATTGGCCATTGGAATGGGCTGCCCAGGGAGGTAGTGGAGCCACTATCCCTGGAGGTGTTTAAGAAAAGACTGGACATGGCACTTAGTGCCATGGTCTAGTTGACAAGGTGGTACTTGGTCATAGGTTGGACTTGATGATCTCAGAGGTCTTTTCCAACCTAACTGATTCTGTGAAAACACAGATCCTTCCCATATACACACAGTGTAGAACTCCATACAACTATGCTGTGGGTAATACTGTGTAACACTGCTTGATGAAGGATTTCTTCCCTTAAGTAAGTTGAGTTCCACTAAGAATAAAAAAATCTACATGAGTGATGCGTATAGTGCTTCAAATAAATGCACAAATGCACAAATAAATAGATAAATGTTTTTACAGCCAAGTAATAAAATGCACTAATTCCCATTTTCAAAAAACTTTTGCTGATACCAGGACATCTTTTGTGATCAGTAATTTAACCTTTAGTATTATTATATAGCACTGAAGCACTCAGAAAGAATCAGAAAACCCTTCATAATAATCCTTTCTATAAATTATATTTCATGAGAGACTTCATGCCTCAAAATTTCCCTCCCTTTAACTGAAATATGTATGTTTAGAGTCTCCCACTTAAACACACTTTACTAGCTGCTAAATTAGGCTTATGTGACTGAAATTGGAAGAAGCTAAGGACCTGTTCTTAAAATAATTACAAAAATCCATATTCTTAGTAGGCTTGATTCTTTCTAGTTCATAGCAGAGCAAGACTTGTATCTTCACAGTGATGTTCTATTCTCAGAATATTATTTGTTAAAAGGAATTTCTAATCTGACACTGTCTCTTTCCCTCAAAGAGCTTTCAAACATCACTTTGTTATGATAAAAAGAAAATAATACAAAAGTAGGACTGACACACTTTTGTGACCCTTCTGTAAAGAAAATTACCTTCACTGAAAAATCTGTTTCAGTAAAAGAGAATACTTGGGACCTTTATATTTGTCTCCTCCTAAGTACAACAATTTTTAAAATAATTAAAAACAAACAAACAAACAAACCCACAAAACAACACAAAGCCTTGCAGATGCTCTTTCAATTGATAATTCATTCTGTTTTACAAGCCAAGGGCAAGAGTGCCCAGGAACAGAAAGCAGTACAGTAGCACAGTCAGTACACAAAGCTAGCAGCTCTCAGCCCTGACTTAGCCTACACTATGCAATCAGTAACAAGCAGACTTTCATATTGAAAGGTAGAATTCAGCCCACAAGATACACTGCAAAGATGGAAACATTTACAAAAATCCCTCATCCGATACAAATAAAATAGCAGGGAAGGACCTTGAGCTCCAAACTAGTCAGGAGTTTTCCTTGCTTATTTTTGTCATTAAAAGCTGAAGCCAAATTAGCACTGCAACCATTATGCACATTGAAAACCCTTGTACAAGTACACTGGATTTAAAATAGCAACCAGGAAACTACTGACACACAAAATAAACAATTCCATTTTAGTATTTGCATTTATTTCCTTTAGATTAGTTGCCTGTAGTTGATAATTCTTGAAAACATTTGCCAACTTAACCATGCCATTGTATTGAGTATACATACTTAATTATTTAAGCAATTAAGTATTATCAAGCCTGAGTTCAATACTCACATTTCCGTTTGTGTTCTGTTCTAATGGAATGGACACTAGAATTCAACTGAAAAACAAACAAAATAAATGTCTACTAATGAAAACTAAACTATGGCTTGGAAGGGAGCTGGAGATATGGACAATATTCAGGATTACTTTCATGTATGTTTCTGGGCTTACCTCTTTTTTCTTATAATTTAATTCATGGTGCTAAAGAAGAAAAAAAAAGCCTTCTTTCCTCAGTTCTCCTCATCAGTTTTTGAAGTTTGTACAGGACATTGAGGTAAGCAATCTGTGTAATTGTTCAAGAAAAAGCTATTTCTGTAAATATTGGATAAGGAGATACTATTATAAAGGAGTCAACTTTCATAAGGTCTGTAATTTTGGAAAGGGTTGAGGATTTTTTAAATTTGGTACCATGAAATAATTCAAATTTCACATTCCACTAGGTATTTAATTATTTAATCCTTAATATTATGCAGAAAAAATGAAGCAAAACATCTGCCAGTGGTTCGTTATGACAGTGGGATGGTTTGTAACTTTCCCTTTTTCCTTGGTTGCCACTCAGAATAACAGGCTGGCCTAACAACATCACCACAGGAAACTCCAGTTCATTACTGGAGTTTTAGGCATAAAATACAGTACTTAAAGCAATGACCTCAGCATTCTAAGTGCTTGACAGAGACTGTCTTTGTGAGAACTACATAGCCTTAAACAAATTATTTATTTGGCCTGACAGGAGTTCAGAATTGTTGTGTAAAATTAACTTTTTTAAGGTGACTGGTGTATAACCCATGTACCTTCCATACATCTTCAACTATGTTTCCACTGACTGCATTGGGACCACTCAGTTATTTTCACTCACCTTAATGCACATCAGAAGACTTTTTGAAAAAGAACTCACCATTTCTCCATACTAGAACTTCTGTCTGTGTTTCCCACCCTGAGCTTTTGAAGTGCTTTACACCTGAAACTGATCCATTTCCTGCATGATGTTTTGCTTTGAAGATTTACTTCTAGGTGATGTCGCTAACAGGTTAAGCAAATAGAAGTTGTACACACCTTAATCTAAAATTAAAAAAAATATGTAAGCTTCGTGTATTATTCATGGTACAGTTTTGCCTAAAGGTTATGTAAATTATAACCCTATTCCCACAGTAGCACAGATTAGCTCTAAAGCAGTACATGTAACTTCTAACTTTCCTCCAAATCCACTCTGACAGAAGTTGGAGAAGCACAGATCCATCCAATTAGTTACATGCTAACTTAACTGGCATCAGTGCACTTAAAGATACCCGAACTTCTGTGCCTTCATATGCAAAGGCATGGGCTCAGTGCATTTTTTGCAGTTAATAAACATGTAATCTGTCATACAGCCCAGTTACAAATGATTGTTAAAAAATGTTTCAAGTACACTAACATATAGATGCAGTGAAAGGTATGCATATTCGATTATCCCACTCCTACATCTCGGCTATCAGCAGTAAGGGGAGCACTATACATACTTGCATTCACTTCTGATTAGCCAATGAAGTAAAAGACAAATCTGTTGCAAGTAAGAAAACCAACTCCATAATTCAGGTGTGCTGTATTAAACTTTACACATACCTCCGAATAGCTCATGAATAATGAAGTAAGCATGCAACTGGTTTTCCTTCACATTTTTGGAAAGGAATTGAGAAAGGTCATAGTGAATTGGCGTTCTTCACCACACAGTCTTCAATCACATTAAACAATCCTTTAAAAGCTAACTGTGAAATGTTCATTTAAAAGTATTTAAGTTCTTTAACTTAGTAATTTCCTGACAGACATTCCCTATATTACTGTCTTTCAACACTAACATGTAAGCTGATTTCCTCATGCTTAAAGCCTGTTATAAAGTCTAATTTTAACTATTCAAGTTTAGTAAAGTAATCTAGTCTAATTCAACTTAAGCTAGTCAAATACCTGACACAAATCAGTAGAAACATTTACTTTTTTTTTTCCTAAATGGATTTTCATTTTCCCTAGTACCTCAACTTTTGTCTCCAAAGCAACAAACTCCACTGGAAGTCAATAAGCAGCTCACCAGCACTTTCACCTTATGCAATGTACCCTAACACTTTGATAAAACCTCTGAGTTTTTCACATTAAAACTTAAAAGTTAGAGAAGCCAGAGATTTTTTATTGTTAAAAAATGTAATCTTTTTTTAAGTATTAAAAGCTGCTTATCATATTGAAAATACACCTCAAGGTCAGAGCACACATAATTTGTTGCATAGAAGTAGAGCAATTTTGTAGAAATTGAAGTGCTCAATAGAATTGAGACTCACCTTTGAAACCTGTAGATAATATTATGGACAATGTCAAAACAGGGCAAGTGTAAATCTAGGTTATATCATCCAGAAGACTGTGACTGTGCCAGCACACAACTGGGCAATAGCAATCATTCAGGGTTCTCCATGCCAAATTCAAAACAAAGAAGTATTAAAATGTAGTTTATTAATTGAAATGGGGTTCCACTGCTAAGCATCCAGACATTTATTACCTTCTTGGAAGCACACCTAATACACAACCAGCTTCACAGCCCATGTATCCTTGGCCTGGCAAAGAAGGCTTTTAAAAACCTCTTACTTGCTCAGTTAATTTTGAAGAATGACAAAACTCATGCTCTCATAATACATATCTACTTTGTTTCCTAAAATCATATTCTTATTATCAATAATCATTATTCATCCTAATCCCTAAGCAGACAAGGGTATAATAAAAAAGGCATTATTTTGCTACCATCATTTTGTGACTACATTATCCCAACATCATATCCTCTAGCCTGTCAAATGCCATTTTCCTCCACTGGTATCTTTCCAAATTATGATGCAAAGATCTTTTCCCTGATCTACTGCTTCAGCACATCCCTTTGTGCAGTCACAGTTCCTGGTTCTCATGGGGGAATTCAGCCACCCTAACATCTGTTGGAAGAAGAACTCAGCAAAGCACAAACCAAGCAAGAGATTCTTGGAAAGCTATTGGTTACAACTTTCTGCTACATGGAGCCAACAAGATGGAGTAGCCAACAAGAGAAGGTGGGCTGCTGGACCCTATACTAGCTAAAATGGAAGGTCTGGTTGCAGATGTGAAGGTTGAGGGCAGCCTTGGTTACAGTGACCATAACACCATGTAGTTCTATATCATGTGAGGAAAAAACAGGGCAATGAGAAAGATCAAAATGCTGGACTTCAGGAGAGCTAACATCAGCCTCTTCAGGGACCTTTTGGAAAGAATCTCATGTCCTGAAGAAAAGGATGTCCTAGTGAGTCAATATTCTAGGATTGCTTCACTCAGGTTCAAGACCAGTGCCTCCTGGTGAGCAAAGAATAAAGCAAAAGAGCAGGATAACTACATAGATGAGCCAGGAACTCCTACCAAAACTCAGACTTAATCAGAAGGTGAAAACAGGGACAGGCCACCTGGGATGACTATAGAGATGTTGCCAGAGTATGCAGAAATGCAACAAGAAAGGCCAAAGCCCATTTGGAATTAATCTGGACAAGGGTGTCAAGGATAGGAACAAGGGTTTTTTCAAATACATCAACAACAAAAAGGAAAGTGTGACCCCACTTGCATATGGGACAGGGACCATTGCAAAAGAGGAAGCACAGAAAACAGAAATATTGAATGTTTTCTTTGTTTCACCAGTTCTAGGGAATCCATAACGCAGATCAGGGACAAAGTTTGGTAGAAGGTAGATTTTCCTTTGTCAAGGAAGGCTGGGTTAGAGACCACTTAGGTGAGCCTGACATCCACAGGTCCATGGGGCCTGACGTGATTCATCCATATGTCCTGAGAGAGCTGTCAGACACCACAGCTGGGTTACTCACAATCATCTTTGAAAATAGTCAAGGCAATCAGGGGAGGTGCCTGAGGACTGGAAGAAAGCAAATGACAACCTGGTCTTCAAAAAGGGCAAGAGGGAGGACCCAGGGAACTACCGGCCAGTCAGCCTCATCTCAGTCCCTGGCAAGGTGATAGAATGGCTTATCCTGAATGCCATTTCTGAGCACGTGAAAGACAAGGCAATCAGGAGTAGTCAGCATGGATTCACTAAAGGGAAATCATGCTTAAGCAACTTGATTGCTTCCTATGATGGGACAACTGGCTGGGTGGATGACAGAAGAGTGATGGATGTTGTCTACCTGGAATTTAGCAAGGCTTTAGACAGCGTAAAATCTTCAAAGTCAAACTCACGAAGCATGGTCTTGATGAGTGGATGTTGAGGGGGATTGGAAACTAGATGAACAGCAGATCCCAGAGGGTTGTACTCAGTGTCACAGGGTCTAGTTGGAGGCCTGTCAGCAGTGCTGTCCCCCAAGGTTCAATACTGGGCCCACTGCTGTTTAACTTATTCATCAGTGACTTGGATGAAGGGACAGGTGTCCCCTCAGCAAGTTCACTGATGACACAAAACTGGCAGGAGGGGGAGCTGGGAGCCCCAGGGGGTTGTGCAGCCCTTCAGAAGGACCTCAACAGGTTGGAGAGATGGGCAGGGAGGAACTGTCTGAAATTCAACAAAGGCAAGTGCAGTGTCCAGACTTAGGGAGGAATAATCCCAAGCACCAGCACAGGCTGGGGACTGACCTTCTGGAAAGCAGCTCTTTGGGGAAGAACCTGGGGGTCCTGGTGGACAAGAAGCTGTCCATGAGCCAGCAGTGTGTCCTTGTGGCCAAGAGTACCCTGGGGTGCATTAGGAAAAGCATTCCCAGCAGGTCAAGGGAGGTGATCCTGCCCCTCTGCACAGCCCTGGTGAGGCCACATCTGAAGTGCTATGTCCAGTTCCAGGCTCCTCAGTACAAGGGAGACATGCAGCTCCTGGAGCGTGTCCAGTAGAGGGCTACAAAGATGATTAAAGGACTGGAGCTCCTCAGATATGAGGAAAGACTACGAGGCAGCTGTGCCTTTCTGGGCTAGAGAAGAGAAGACTGAGAGGGGATCTTGTCAATTGCAAAAAAGTGTCTAAGGGAGGATGTCAAGAGGATGGATCCAGGCTCTTCTTCTAGTGCCAAGCAAAAGGATGAAAAGGCAACAGGCAGAAACTGATACACAAGAAGTTCCACTTAAATATAAGGAAGAACTTCTTTATTGTATGAGTGATTGTGCACTGGAACAGGCTGTCCAGAGAATTTATGGAGTTTCCCTCACTGGAGATATTCAAAAGCTATCTGGGCACAATCCTGTGTAAGATAGTGCTCTAGGGAACCCTGCTTGAGCAGAGAGGTTGCAGTGGTCCCATCCAACCTAGAGCATTTTGTGGTCCCTCCAGTGTTTTCATCATTTCCACCGGCTAATCTTCATCCACCTGTTCGCAGTTGTAACTCAGCATATGAGGCACCTATCAGGACCCTCTCACTTTATGCCTCCTTGTCTCATTCCTCATGAGTGACAGAGAACAACCTATCCTTCTCAGCTCCCATAGCACACTTAAACTTCCAAAACCAGAAACATAGTCTATATTTCCTTACAGGCCAGACCTTTCTCAGGAAAAATGGAATGCAAAATACATTCCATTATAATGTTCCAATCCACCCTCTTGGCAAAGAAATTTTCTTGACAATATGTCAGAGACCACTACATCACACTGCCCAGTGTAATTTCTTTAGCTGCAGGGACCCATCTTGGCAACAGGCTTAAATTAAGAACTTGGGCTCAGAAAAGAACTCAGTTGCTTTTGATGATTCAATAGTTACCGCCTGTCTTGGTGAACACTGTCCAATTGCAACATATTAAAACATATTGGCAAAAGGGTTTCAGACTGCAGTATTTTCACTGCTGTTCGCCATGAGCTAAGAGCACATACAAGTATGACTTCTCATCTAAATGGCAGCAAGCTGTTTTGTTTATATATATGTATAGTATACTATTCCACTGCGTGTCTGTGTCCTTAGACGTGACTAGGAAATATATCTTACTTTAAGTTTGCATAGCAAAACTGCATCCTTATCCATGCCTTAAGCTCTGTGGCACTATTGTGATAACGTGATAATACAGTAAACATTGATATGACCATCCACTGAAATGCACTCCACATGTTTCACTCTGTGTCAAGCTGTCATTTGCATGCTGGCTCTAAGATCCTTGCATTCATTAGATATACTAAGACTGAGTTTTAGTTGTCTGGTTTGACTTTTTTAAATTACAGAAATGAAATAACAGACAATGAAACTTGCACTACACACATTTTTTTAATTTGAAAATGGCAAATCCTGCAAAAATAAAAGGGTAATATGGTACAGGAAAACAATTTACTAGCACGGAGGGAAATTATATCAGTCCCTTTTGCAAGAAAGCAGAAAAAGGTACACTGAAAATCTGTGACAATTCTAATACTGAGGAACAATGGGTTCTGAAAGAACATGATTCTGTCTTCACCAAATTATAAGCCTCTGACAGGCATATGGTGTAATTTCTGGAAATTCCAAATGCTTCCTGTGTTGTGCTCTCTATTTGTACTCCCAAATGGTTGTCTTGTAAACAATATTGAAAAACATAATGCTTCAGATGACCTGGTGTGTCTGAATTCCAGCAGTAACACTACTGTGCATAAGGTCATAGCTTTGCTGGTGCAAATCACAAGGACACAGGAAAGCTTAATCCTTAGCGTCCCTCTGGGACACAATATCTACCCTAACCAGCAGAAAAACAAATTTATCAATTAAACCCCACCAGTCTGGAGCAGCGACAATGTAGAGATACCCTGGATGTCTACTTCTCTCCTGAGCACTTTGGAGGGACACAGTGACCCTGTGAACCCGGGATGAGTATCAGAGCTACACTGTGATTAATGCAAGCTCTGTCTCCACTGTCTCCACTCTGTGTAAAACAGGAGAAGCTCAGAAGGCAGATAATAAATATGAATGGTATCTTGGTTTTCCACACTGGATGTAGCAAAGCACGTTCTCATTCATGAGCTCTGCAGAAGACAAGTTCCAGCGCAGTGCAAGACACTATCCCACACAGTCACCTGAGGAACTAAATGACTCTTAGGGAATATGAATATCAGGGAATATCTTCTCACATGAATGTATCTACATGTACAGAGGGGAGAGCATTAGTGTTTCTATTCAGATTTTGGAATTTTATAGTCATTCTTGCAGAACTCAGGAAGTGCTCCAAATTAAACAGCCATTACAGACTCTCTCCCAACAGCAGCTTTTATCCTTAAAATCTCCTTTTATCCTTAAAATCTACACTTCTCAACATGCCCCATAGGAGCGTTATAAATAGACATTAGAGGATGACTGATCCCACTACAGCCACAAAATTCATGCAAAGTATCTCATTTCTCTGAGGGACCGGACCACATCAGTCAGCTCATTTCCTAGGAGAAGTCCTGACTACGACTGTGGGTCACTGCAGCCCCACTACAGGCATTTGCAATCTCATATTGTAAATTAGCAAAACTAACCTCCAATACTGCCCAGTGTGGCTGAACCTTCATACTACCCACATTTAATTTTTCACTCACTACTGCCCTGTTCTTAATGCCAAATTCTTCATCAAATCTCCAAACCACAAAGATCAAGACAGATGGAAAGCAACAGGTAACTTGTACCTCCACGCACTCTCATACTCATCTGGGGATAAAGGCAGTCGCTCAGCATTATATCTTGCAAATTTTATTAATTGCCTCACTGTCAGAGAACTGTTCCAGAATTTGCTTCTTAAAATTTGTCATGCCAGCTAAGCCACCGGAAGTGCCCAGTGCTCAAAATCAGAGCTTTAAACATTTTTCATCCATTTAACAGAAAGCATGTTACATGCTATATCCATAGACATAGTTCACATCATTATATGCAGTCTTCACCATTTGTGGTCTCCTTACATAAAGAACAAAATTTGACTACAAGCATAAGCTCTGTTACATTTGGGCCACTAACAAGATGAAAGACATCATCAATATTACAGCAGATCTGGCACCAGCTAAAGCACATCTGCATAGATGAAGGAGCAATCATTAAGGCTTTACAGACTCACTTTTCTCCAGAGTGTACAAAATCCTCCCTACATGCCCTCAAGTGCTGGAGTTCATTTTGATCTCTGATTTAGCTCACAGATGTGCAAAAACAGGCACAGCATTAACTACAGACTAAGTGCCCAAGACAGTACTGTGGTTTTTTTTATTCCAGTGAGTGCATAAAATATCATGTGTTCACAAATTGCGTCAAAATGAGGTTTAAGTTGAACAGAAATATACAATAATCTCATTCATAAAGCAGAAACCTCTCTCTCAGCAGGACAACTCAACTCATGGTATTTCTGCCATAGAAATACCGGTACAGGAATCCCACTGTACCTTTGGGAGGACAGTACTTTCCCTTTTATTTCCCTCCTTTCTTAAGAATACCTTTAGCTGATCTATTTCAGAAACGCATGGGAAAGGCTAAACAGCTCAAAATGAGAAAAACAATATTCTGTAGAAGCAGATTTAATTTTAATTACAAAGCAATATCAAATTTGTATGGACAAAATAGGAAAACAGAATTCATTAAATTGGTTTCCCCATGGATTCATAATCTTTGTTCATCATTCAATCTGCAGGATAAAACACACAGAATTCTCCTCCAGCAAATGTTTTGGTTCCTGCGTAATCACTGAATCCTCTGGAGACAGAGAAGGTAGAGGAAGGTTAGAAAATGCAATTCCTTCTGCATGTCTCAGAGAAGTGCTAAGCATTATGTAGGGCACAAACCAGCTCTGCAGGTTCACCACAAGCATAGCTCTTCTTCTTTGAGTACTGCAAAGTCAGCAAATTGGGAATGTCAAAAAGAATTTACATGTCACTGTGCCTACCTCCTTGTTCTTTAAAAAGCAGAAACTAGGAGTGCGTGGGAAAAAACCACTTCAATGCAGTGAACAGAAAAAAGAATTTTCTTCCTCAGCAGACTACCTGTGTGGCCAAATGTGAAAGCAAAGAGATTTGCTTCATAGAGAAAAAGGATGGTAAAAATGATAACAGTAGTACTGAGAAAGGCAGCAAGACAACCTCAGAGCTCTGTTTGAGGCAGGGGAGGAGCAAGGACATTACCAGCATAACTAGCAACCTGCTTGGACATCAGGAAGAACATAGTACTTCTTGGGCCATACCTGTCAACACCTGGTAGACTTTCACCCTTCTTGGAGTACCACCAAAGTACTGTTTGTCTAAGAAGAAGGAGGGCATCAAAACCACTACTGGAAATCAGTGCCCTCAAAATGATCAAAAGGTCCTCCTGTGAATGGAGGGAAAGAAGAAGGGGAAGGCAACTAAATCAACATCTGCACTTTCCCTTTAATTTTCTAACCAATAAAAGATAAAGCTTTTAAAAGCAAGTTAATGAAAACATCTCACATGTAGTGAAAGTTCTTCTATCCTCAGAATGCAGGCTACATATGGAAAAGTTGAAAAAGAAATGCACCTTTCTTATAGTTTTTGGATTACAATATAGTTCTGACCACAAAGCAAGAAGTGCATTCACAGAGTAAAAAAGAACTGTGAAAGGACAGATGTTGGAGCTATAAAAACATTCAGTTAGTGTCTATTTTCTCAGGACACAAGATACCCACTTAATTACTCACCACCTAATGAGAGAAAACTATGTACCATTTCCTGTACATAGTTTAAACATCTTGTTTAGATTGGATGTGTAAACTAATTCTAGTGCCCACACACACAAAATTAAAATGTGAACATCCATACAGAAGAATATATTAGCAGTGCTCAGTTTTAACAGACGATTCTTCTAGGGAGAAAGGGAGGTCTAGTTTTCAAAAATTATTCATTTCCTCATGCTATATGAAAGCACCTGCTGGATATAGAAACATTTCCACTATACTTGAGCCACCTCAGTATCATTCAGGATTTTTTCATGTCAAAAATCTGTACTAAATCTGACAAAAATCTACTAAAAACTGAAAGAGTTCAATCTCAATTTAAAAATAGGTAAATATCATTAAGGCTTTGGAAAAGACAGGAAAAAAATGTACTTTGAATTTAGAGGGGTCAGTCTAGCAGACCATGAAAATAAAGATTTTTCTCATTTTAAAACCAATTAAAATAAATTAAACTAGTAAGAGTAACTTAGCTAATGACCAAGAAAGTGTATAAATTGAAGGTTTTAAAGACAGCCTGGTTGTTAGAAAACTTGATTCTTATAAACTGTAAAAAAATACATACAAACAATTAATATATTGTAAAAGCCTTACCACTATACAGATCATTACATGTAAGTTACAGGATGTACACAAATACACAGTACCCTATGCAGGGAGTATGTTACAAGAGCAAAAAAATATAATAACTGAGTCCAGATAATTCACTGAACCAATAAAGTACATCATCATCATGGCTAGGCTTCGCGAACGAAGATTTGAGAAGGGCTCTACCCACGCTTGCTACAAGCGCGCTGATGGCTAAAAAGGCCAACGTGAGATAGACAAGTCCGGTTGCAGAAGGCACAGCAGAAAGACTCCCCAGGTGATATCGACGAGATGCAATTCTTTCTGCGTTGTCTTTTCTCCTCGAGAGTGATCCTGCGTGTGTTCTCAAAAGCAGCAGCAGTGTTATAGATGGTGTGTCTCCAGGCCTCCCGATTGGAGGCCAGGGTAGACCAATGGTGGTGATCAATATGGCCAAGGCTGAGGGATTGTTTCAGGGAGTCCTTGAACCTCCTCTTCGGGGCTCCTCTCTTGCGGCAGCCAGTGGCAAGTTCCCCACAGAGCACGATCTTAGGGAGGCGGTAGTCCTGCATCCTGGAGACGTGCCCTGCCCAGCGCAGCTGTGTTCTCAGCAGCATGGCCTCAATGCTCGTGACTGCTGCCTGTTCAAGGACAGATGTGTTGGTCACATAGTCAGTCCAGTGGATGTTTAGGATTGTACGGAGGCAGCGCTGATGGAAGTGTTCTAAGAGATGCAAGTGGTGCCGGTAAATGGCCCATGATTCAGACCCATATAAAAGAGTAGACAGTACAATGGCTCTGTAAACGCTGATCTTTGTACTTTTCTTCAGGTGTTTGTTTTGCCACACTCTTTTATGGAGTTTACAAAAAGCTCTGTATGCCTTTGTTAACCTGTTGTCTATTTCTGCATCAACCTTACCGTCTGAGGAGATGATGCTTCCCAGGTAATTAAACTGCTGGACTGATTTGAGCTCTGTTTCACCAATGGTGATATGGGGATGATGGGAGACTCCTGAGGTGCAGGCTGATATAAAACTTCTGTTTTCTTCAAGCTGACTTCCAGTCCAAAGAGCTCAGCAGACTCTGCAAAGCAGGATGTTAAACACTGCAGAGCTACTTCTGTGTGGGTGACGAGGGTGGCATCATCAGCGTAAAGCAGCTCACGGACAAGATGATTTAAGGTCTTAGTGTGGGCCTTCAGTCGCCTTAGGTTGAACAGGCTCCCATCGGTACGATATCGAATGTAGACACCGTTTTCATCATCGAGGTCTGCCGTGGCCCTTTGGAGCATCATGCTGAAGAAGATTGTGAATAAACTTGGTGCGAGAACGCAGCCTTGCTTCACACCATTGGCTATTGGAAATGGCTCAGAAAGTGCATCACCATATCTGACTTGGCCTCACTGGTCCTCATGAAGCAAAATGATCATTTTGAGGAACTTGGGAGGACATCCTAAACATTCCAAAATCTGCCACAGACCTTTTCTGCTCACAGTGTCGAAAGCCTTGGTGAGATCAACAAAGGTAACATAGAGTCCTTTGTTCTGTTCCTGACACTTCTCTTGCAGTTGTCTGAGAACAAATACCATGTCTGTGGAACCTCTGTTAAAGATTACCAAAACTAACAAACCAAACCAACCAACGAACCAACCAACCAACCAAACAAACAAACAAAACCCCATAAAAACAAACCCCTTAAAAAATATAGCATGAAACTTCTGGTAATCACTGTCCAAAGACTAACTCTAGATCATTATCATCAAATGATGAACAAAAAAGTACCTTGGTGGTGAAAAACATCAATGGGACAAAAGCTAGCAATGATTTGCAGAACCTATAACAATTCTGGAACATCTCTGTGAAATAATTACAGGAGTCAGCAAACCAGAAAATTATGCTTATAAACCAACCTAGGTTTCTGTTTCCAAGACAGTATATTGCCCCATTCCAAACGAAGAGTAAAAATCATAATTTAGAAGTGCCACAAATAGAATCTCTGTAAAAAGACTGAAAACTGTTTGTTGGACTGAAGAAAAGGGTAATGGAAAAGAGATGCAACTGGTGACTGGGATCATGGCCTCCAAAGGGAGTATGGGTTTAGGCACAGTATTGATATCTTAATCCATGATGGAGAGAGCAGTAAGCTAAGAGCTGCTGAAAGGCAGGAGTAGCAATCAAAACCTCTGGGGCTGCAGAGAAGAACTATAATTCCTACTTCCCCTTCTGCCCCTATCCAAACCCAACCCCTGTAGTTCTTGCTACATTCACAAACTGCACAAGCCTCTAACAGAGCAGGGAGGCAGCAAGTTATTTACATAAACCTAAATGAAACAGCTCATCCCTTGATACCTTAAAGCAAATGTGAAATATGGAATAAGGAGGGGAACATATTAGAGTAATAATAATTACCTCAGTGACCGTAATTGTAGGTTTAAGAACTATGTGTTCTTTCGCTGGAAAGAGCTTCTACATAACAGAATAAACAAAAAAAACAGGTGCAAATGCTGAAAAGTTGAAGTCTTTTTATTGCAAACTGACTTGCATAACCACTGAACTCTCTACACAACTGGAGTCTTGTTTTCTTCCCCACATATATCAGCATCCCACTTCTGGAATTTTTTTTCTACAGCATTATTTCCCCCCCAAAGTTAAAACTCAGACCAACTGCATAAATTACTTTGTGAGGTCTCATCATCACAATATGAATTAGGCATTCTCCAATTGTGTTTTCACTGAAATTACGCCATAAACTCTTCTGGGTAATACACAAACCAGACTCTGATTCTCAAGAAACTAGAGGATGAAAATTGCTTCTTATTTGGTGCATATAATTCATGCACAAAAACTAACCAGAACTGCTCTGAACACACTGTCCTGAAACTGTGTAGGTTATTCATTTTCCACTTAGATATACCACTCCTCTTGCTTTAATGCCCACAGTCCAGCAGTATGGTTTGGTTTGGGGACTGATAACTCCTGCTCAGATCTTCTCCATTCTGGTGGTTGTTAAGTACCAACTACCAGACCATATGAGAAAACTAATCAGGAAATCCTGGCAATGTAAGTGGATTCTCCAGTCAAAACAGAAAGCCTCCCTGGATCTGCACCTAGCAACTGGCAGGGACACAGCAAGCTGCTGGAGTGATTTTATGTGAATGGCTGAATCTGCAGACTGAATCACTCACGGCACCGTCTGTAAAAGCCTCTGTCATTTCCTTCCCTTTGCCAGGATGGAGCTAAAGAAATCTCGCAGAGCAGGAGTAAGCAGGGTCAATATGTGTGGTACACTCCATAGACTGACACACTGAATGTCTCAAGACCAAACCTTGAAGTCACTTAAGTTCAGGATGGCCCAGCACAGCTTCGGAGTTTAACTTGCACTCCAGCTAACTGTCCCATCTAACAGAGGAGCAACCATCACTCTCTGTCTGTGCAGTATTTATCTTTGTTACTCAATTTTAAATTAATAGAGTGGATGGGAGAATCAGCTGTCTTTTTTTCTGAAAAGCCTAAAGAAACAGGATTAGAAGTATGTTCTGTAGCATCTCTGTGACATGCATAGCACTCCATAGAGAATCTCATCTACATTTTTGCAATTACTGTTCAAAGAAACAAAGAAATAACTATGGCTCATTTCTGACTCTACTATAGGGCTTGAAGTTTGTGTCCATAAAAATAAAACCAAAAAGAGCACCACTAACTGAAGTTTTGCAGAGTACTTTCGTATTAGACTCTAAGAGCATTCAAACAAACAAACAAAGGAAGGAAGAAAAATCGAGAATCATCCTAGAACAGATTACAGGTACAAATCCAAGAATTACAGCCACAGATTCAAAACACAGCTATTTTGTAAGCACCTACTAAAACCAGTGTTACTCCTGATTTAAATACCACTGACTGTTTAAGATCCTCCTCACAACACTTCAAATTTTCCCCTTAAAAGGACAGTGTCATGAACACAACCATTTCACATGGTTTAGTACCAAACTGTTATATACATCTTTAGTCATTCTCGATTTTTTTTCTTCTTTTTGTTTTTGAAAACAGAGATTGCATTTATACTAAAACTACTAAAACTCTCCAAGCATTCAGGGGTGCTGAAATCCACCACCCATGCTAGCAAACTGCTAGGTCACTCCCTGACAAAAGTACTGTCCTTCCCAATTAGCATTCTTTCTGACTAGTTCTGAGGCATCACCTGGCAGATAGGAGAGTCCAGGAAAAATTCCCAAAAGGTAATTCACATACAGACACTATTTTGGAGACGAAAATGTTTGACTAGCCTCTGTGCCTGGTAACAACACAGTCTGTTGTCATCAATTTCCACATGATTTGACCTCATTTATATTTAATAAAATATTAATTCCTGTTCTAAATTCTCCTGATACTGTTTGGGTTTGGGGGTGAGAGGATTGTGGTTTTGTTTTCATTTTGTAATCCCATTTCTTTTGTACTTCTACTACAGTTAAGTGAAAGACCAGAAAAAGTGGGCATATATATGGAGAGCATGAAAGAGGTTTTACATAGTGTTGTCAGAAATACAAAGTCATCTTTGTAACATGTGCCCTTTTATAGTAAGCTTACATATTACTAAATCAGGACAAAAACGGCCAGATGCAAATAATTTCGGTTTGGGGTCTTTCTAAGTACAATTGAGAGCCAAATAGAGTTGCTAGGGGAAAAATATCATTGTGAGATAATGCGTTTACAAGGAGCAAAACATGTCCTCAATTCAGATTGTTTACTTCTTCCTGGGGCTTAAGTAAACAAGGGAAAAATACCAAGTATTTTTAATAAAGATGTTGACTGATTTGACATATTTTTCAAAGGAAATATTTAAAGAGCAATCATTTTGCAGCCACTTCACACTAATGTTTTTCACTGCAATTATTTTGAATGGTCAGATTTCCAGCTATTGCAGCAGTTATTTCCATTTGCAAACACTTCTACTGAAAAAGAACTGAAGGTAAGTATCGGGTTTATGTAGCCAGGTTTGTGTAGCAGGGGAGGCTACAGGTGTGGCTTCTGTGAGAAGCTACCAGAAGCTTCCCCCATGTCCAACAGAACTAATGCCAGATGACTCCAGGACAGATCGACCACTGGCCAAGGCTGAGCCAATCAGGGATGACACTAACACCTCTGTGATAACATATTTAAGAAGGAAGGGGGAAAAAAGTTATTGGGCAGAAGAAAATTGCAGCAAGAGAAGAGTGAGAACACATGAACAACAATGTAGACACCAAGGTCAGTGGAGAAGGAGGGGGAGGAGTGCTCCAATCACCAGATCTGAGGTTCCCTTGCAGCCTGTGGTGCAGATCACAGTGAGGCAGCTGTGTCCCTGAAGCCCACGGAGGTCCATGGGGGTGCAGACATCCACCCGCAGCCCATGGAGGAGACCCACACTAGAGTGGGTGGATGCCCAAAGGAGTCTGTGACCCCATGGGATACCCATGCTAGAGCAAGGTCCTGGCAGGGGCCTGCTGACCCATGGAGACAGCAGCCCACACTGGAGCAGGTTTTCCTGGCAGGACCTGTGGCCCTGTGAGGGACCCACATTGGAGCAGCCTGTTCATGAAGGACTGCACCCTGTGAAAATGTGACCCACATTGCAGCAGTTTGTGAAGAACTCTTGCTTGTGGGAGGGGCTCACATTGGAGAAGTTCCTGAAGAACTGTCTCCCATGGGCCAGACCCCACAGGAACGGGGAAGGACTCCTCTCTCTGAGCAGTGGCAAAAACAACAACTGACCGTAATCACCATTCCCCATCTCCCTGCATCACTGGAGGGAAGGAGGTAGAACCTGGAAGGAAAGAGGGGTGGGAGAAAGGCATTTTTTTTTAATATTTCTCTTACCTCTCATTCTCCTGCTCTGATTCTGTTAGCAATACATTTAATTAACATCCCCATTCTGAGTCTGTTTTGCCTGTGATGATGATCAGTGAGTGATCTCTCCCGGTCCTTATCTCAATTTACGAATCCTTCATTATATTTTCTCTCCTCTCTCCCAAGGCTAGGGAGAAAAATGAGGCTGTATTTAGCAATTAAAAATTAAGGAACAGAAAAGAAGCCCCAGCTGAAGGAAGAACTATGAGGACAGATATTCAATATGCATCAGGGACAGACACAATCAAAGTCATCTGCTGACAGCTTGATTTTAATAGGAGAGAAGGATTATCTGGACATTACAAACTTTGCCAACAGGTTGATATTATCCACACTGGGGAATGGAGGGAGAGTTCAAAAAGTGAGAGAGAACAACAAGAAGATGAAGAGAGCCATTTCAGTATGTTTGATTTAATAAGCTAAAATACCCAGAAGAACGGAGACCTGTGCTACAGAAAAAAAGCATTTTATCACAGAGAGAATTACTCTCTAGTCCTCCCAATCCACATGTGTTTTTTTGAGGAGAAAGAGAAAAATCATCTGCCATTTCTTCCATTCTTTAACCTAAGTGTTTAAACCTTTAATTTTTAATATAATGTCTGTTCCAGGGGACCAGCAACAACCATACAGGCTCCCTATTTCACCTTCCTATAGAAAAGGCACTAATTTCTCCTTTTGTTTAAGATAACTTCAGGAGCACTGATATACACTAGTAAATAATTCCTGACCTCTACAAAAAATTCAGTCTAGGCAAATACAACCAAAAAGCAAAAACACAGTACTTCCTCACCAGTGATTCATTTTGGCCAGTTAATTTCACCACATGATCACTTCTCGACTGCCTCCTGTACTAGTATCATTGCACTGAAGATGCTTAGACAGGTGAGGGCATCTCAAAGTGCAAGAGAATAAGCCTTAAGAGGTGCCAAAAGCCCTTTTAAGATGAAAGAATGCATGAAGTTCCCACAAAGCACTCTGTATCTCACAGGAGCCACTTTTCCACCTCACAGGATCAAAATGATGATTTGCAGTTTGGAGATATAAGCTGTGGTGCATTGTGCTATTGATTTTCTATTATTACTACAGCTCCACCCTTACCGTTCAGCTAGGGTCCAAACACGCATGACAACAAAAAATGTGAAAATTTTTATGCAAAGTGGGAAAAAAATGAAAGGAGGGTAAAAATTAAAAGAATATACTTATGTTTTAAACCAGTAACTATCCTTTTAGCTTGTTCCTTTTAAATATATAACTTTATCTAAGGATACTTGCATTTTTTATAGTTTTTTTCCTTCACAATTCTGTACCAGGCCTCACCAGTATATTAAATTATCACCTACATTGTTTCTATTTACTGAAATACATGTTCAACCATGGCTTGGGCAAGTCTCTAAGCACACATCTCAGTTCCCCCACTTTCCTTTACTAGCAATCAAAAAATTACTTACAATCGCAATATATAGTAAATAGACAGTTAAAATGAAAGACAAGATCACAGTCTTTAGAATAGAGAATTTTCAGATTTTGTTTCTTAATCAGACAACATGAGAGCATGGAAAAAACAGAATTCAACGTATTAATATATTTTAGCCAAACACTAAACAATTCGGCTGCAGTTTAGTACATATTGGATAAAATCCTGCATAAAAACTTTGTGAGTGTTTTCATTTAAAAACAACACAATATAACAGCAGAGTTCGTGATTTGGTAGCAATTTGGCAGTGTTACGTGTAGGTAATGTGCCTTTCCCTTACAAGAGATAGAGAAATCGATGTTAAGCAAATGTCAAGTTTCAGAAACACTTATCAAAAGCTATCAAGGCAATTAATTTCTTAATTCGTAATGAGAAGTCCCAACACCCTAGTAACTTTCCACCAGTAGTGTCTATTCCTTTTTTCTTTTTTAGCCCTGGAAAGAGCTAAGAGCACATCCATAAGTTATTAATTTTTTTAAAACCAAATAAACAAACAAAAAACCCCAAACAAACATAAAAACACACAACAACTTTAATCAAACACCCCCAGTTACAACAAAGGTAGCTTTAAACCACAGGCTTAGCTTAATTAGAGAGTCCTCTCATCTGTAACTTTTGCCAAGAGTACCTGTTGTAACTGTACAATTAGAGGCTTAATCATCAAGTCAGGAATACAAGCACTAGCATGCAGTTTCGAAAGCATGTCAACAGAACATGGCAAGGAATTTGTCCTAACTTGCATCCCCTTTCTTATCTTGTCTTACTATTTTTAACTGTTATAGTGTCAGTCCAGCAGCTCAAGGCACTTGCTGGTTACGGTTCTGACATTGCTTACAGGATAAATATAAATTCACTAAATCTCCTGCCTGCTGTCTACATAATCCTTTAACCTCTCCCTTTCTGCAGCTATCGTCCTCCACCTTCTTCTCATCTCTGGCCTCTCTGCTCTTTTCATTCTCATGCTGCCTTCCCTTTCCCACTTACTTTTTTTCAAATCATCAACATCCAGCACACCTTGACAGTGAGATTCATGGCCACTACTCTTTTACTTCACAACCTGCTTCAGCATTTGTTTTTTACACTTTACTGAGCGATGGGAGTTTTAAAGAGTTCTCTGGTAAGCAGATTTCTATTAAATTTAGCATCTGCCTGCAAGACACAGACCAAGCAGAAAATATTAAGCAAGAAGCCAACTTTTCAGTCATCAATGTTCTACAAAAAGAACAAGACATAACAGTATATGTCACATTTAACAGAAAATTAGAAAAATAAAAAAAAAATCAAGCATTCAAATTGTTAGTTGAACTACAGGCAACAGAATTCAAACTGCACAGTAGCTGATCTCAAATTAAGATTAGAAAAGCACAAGGCCATTTTACACCATTGAGCCATCAGTGGCAGAAAGAAATGAACTTTCTCAGATTTTGTCACCTTCATTTTAACTTATGCAAAAAGAGGTAAAAGGTCTAAGAACAGACCATGAGTAAATCAAAGTTTTGCTGTGCTTATTTTCTTCCTGATTTCTAAACCAGTTTTAAAAATATGTCTTGTCCTTGCTCAAAAGCTGGACACATAGAAATTCAAGTTTATTCTTTTAAACAACAATCAAATATCTATTTAGATACTTTTTTTTTAAAGAGCAGTACTGTAGAAAATTGATATTTTTGGGAATATCAATACAGAACTTTGTTTGGGAAAGCTCATACAAAGCAAAACCTGTGTCATTAAAAAGGCCTCTATTACTACACAATTTTACATATGGACTGAGACACAAGAAGATCCACTCATGCAGTACTTCTAGAAGTAAACACACAGAAGTAAAGTTCACTACCACCGTGAATAGCAAGCTCCAACTGAGAGAAAAGCCACATTCATGCCAACCTTTTCTCCAGTTTTGCACAGCTGGACCTGAACAGCTCAAGGAGTAAAGTAAACCTTTTACTAAGGACTGAGCAAGTGGCTGGGCTTAAACAAAGGCTTGATTTAGCCTATTGTTACTAAAAGGTTAAATGGGTGCATTAAGTTTCTGCTTCAAGCCTTCAAAAACAGAAGGTGCCTGTTATGTCAATTACTCAGAAGCACCATGTCAGTACTTCCAGAAAGGAGGTCTTCTTGCTAATCCAGACACATTTCCAGTAGTTTTGAAGACCTGTTTCCCCCACTGCCCTCTTTCAAACCTTAGTTCCGTGCTTTATCAGGCAGGCTGCACAAGCAGGTCACCTCTTTCTCTTGCAAATGGAAACAGACAGTGGCCACTGGCCCTTCAGGCTGTTTTTCATAACCTCTCAATTTTGGCTGTTCCACTGCAGCTTCACCCTACTGCTGCTTAAAGAGCGCCTGATGTACAAGTCCCAGAGAGACTTCACAAAGATAGATCATGGGAAAATAAACATCATCACAAGAATTAGTTAAGTGTTCCTTGGGTCCCAGCCCTTTCTTGTTTCTGTCACCACTTCAGCTAATTTGCAGTCATACAGTCGCTCAGATGGGAAGGACAACACATTGAATCTTGACCCTTGAGCTGCAAACCTAGCCTTGAGCAACTTGATGACCTACATGGCAGCTGCACGACTCGATAACTAGTTGGCTGGAATCTGCAAATGCACAATTCATTTCTGATTCTCCCCACACCACTCTGTATGCTGTCACTAGACAGCCTGTTAAAAAACATAATTTCTGAAAGCATGCTTTATTATCATGTTGGCTTGGTGAAACACTGTTTTGAAAGAACTTAAATAGTAAAAGGAAAAATGTATTTTCTTGTTCTACCTAAACACTGTGAAATTATGCAAGAAGAAAAAAAATACACACACACATATATATAGTTTGTTTATATATATATATATATATATATATATATATATATATTCAGCATCTAAATATATCTGCTCTTGCTTACTTTTCCTAAATGTTTTAACTGAGTAACACACTGTGCTGGTTGCATATTTTGTAGAGTCAAAGGTCTACAGTGCATCTGAAAATTAACACACATCTCTGCACTGAAGTGGTACCCAGGTCCTCTGATAGTAGTCCACATGTCCAAGCCAGCTGCTGGAAAGATAAACTTGAAAAAAAGGTAAAACTTAGTGTGCTAAACTGCAACAAATCATCAGCTACACACCTCACTATCCAGACCAGTCATATATCTCCCCTCCCTTATTCCTGAAAATGCACAGCAAGAATTTCAGTCATCACAGTTCCTTTCTGCATCCTGTGTCCCTAAGAGACTCTGCTGGCATTTCTCAGTGTTGTAGAATTAGGCTTTCTTATCCCTTTAATGACCAAAACATAGCTGTCCAACATGTTCCAGTTGGCACAACCCTGGTATCTCTGCTATTAGTCCAGCAGCACATCATCTGGGATATTTTGTCCAACTGAATATGCACTGATATGCATATGTAGAAGTAACTTGCAACCAGGGTTTTTTTGGTTGTGTTTTTGTTTGTTTGCTTGTTTGCTTGTTTGTTTGTTTGTTAAAAAAAAAAATTGCTAAAGCTCCTAGTAAGTTTTGTCCACACTATGAAGTTCAAATATAGGTCCAATAGAGAGGCTACAGACAAAAAGTTGAGTGGTTTGGGCTTCGCGAGTCTAGTGTCTTAATAGCTATGCAGATACAGGAGTATAAATAAATTATACAGCCAGATTGTATCTCTTCTATCTATACAGTGATAGGTAAGGGGTAGATACCTTACAAATAGGATTAAGCAGTTTGAAGTGTGTGGCTCAGGAAAGAGTGACAGGTAAATCAGAATTAGTAAATATTAATTGCACCTTTCTGATGAAGTGACCAAGAGCAAAGTAGTTCTTCATACTAGTTTCTGCATTTACATATTTAGAATTTCAGTACCTAAAATCCTCCAGGAGTGCAGGGGGGGGAACCAAGCGGAGCCATTCCCACCTTTTAAATATTTTTACCAGTGTGCAAACTTAGGAAAAAAAGTTCTAAATGAGATGGTAACAGAACTCAATCTTCAGAATTACCCTTAGAACTGCAGTAGTTAAAACATGTTCAACTGTGACTTTTCCCTGCTTGCATTACATGCAGAATGAGGCACAACAATGCAATATGATACAACTGGTTCTGAGCTCATTACCTCACCTTGCACAACATAACACCTGAAGTAATAACTCTTTTTTTCTACCCTGTGGGCACTGAAGGGCATACTCTTAACACAAGTAAATCTGCCAAATGCTACAAATCTAAAGAGCTTTAGAGACACCATCTCAGATTATGGCCTTAAATTCATCCTTGTTTAAAAAGACTAACTTTTAAAGATGCCAAATAAGTTATGCAAAGCTTGCATTAAGCTCCAAGAAAAGACTCTGAAGGCCATGCTGCTTTCTACCCATTAAAGCTATAATCTCTAACCATTTAGAAGAGCACTAGAATGATACAGGTACAAGGCGTTTTCAGTAACTTGCTGTTACTTCCAGGCTACATGCTGTTTGGGAGTAACTGGTATGCAGCTACAGACTGGAAGAGGATTTGTTGGAGGGTAGCCCTACAGAAGGCTGTGGGGGTGCTGGTGGGCAGCAGCTCAGTGTGAATCAGCAGTGTGCCCGGGCAGCCAGGAGGGCAAACCCCATCCTGGGCTGCATCAGACACAGCAACATCAGCTGCCAAAAGTGGATCATCCCGCTGTACTCAGCCGTGGTGCGGCCTCACCCTGAGTCCTGTGTGCAGTGCTGGGCCCCCCACAGTTTGAGAAGGACATGAAGGTCCTTGAATGGTCCACAGGAGGGCAGCAACACTGGTGGAAGAGCTGGAAGGCATGTCCTGTGAGGAGCAGCTGAGGACCCTGGGCTTGTCTGGTTTGAGAGAAGGGTCTGGGGGTGACCTCATTATTCTGTACAACTTCCTGAGGAATGATGTGGAGAGGTATGTGCTGATCTCTTCTCCTTGGGATACAGTGACTGGAGATGTGGGAATGGTCCAAAAAAGGCATCAGAGAGGTTCAAATTGGACATTAGGAAACATTTCTTTACCAAGAGCGTGGTTAAACAGTGGACCAGGCTTCATGGAGTCCATGCCGCAAACCTGCCAGTGCCTTTTGGCACAAATGCCTGCCAGGACATTTGGACAATGCCCTTAGTAATGGGCTTTGATTTTGGTCAGCCCTGGAGCACTCAGGCAGTTGGACTAAGCTGATTGTTGTAGGTCTCTTTTAACTGGAACTTTCCTACTCTAGTCTAGTATTAAATAGCTCAATTGAAACAAACAAAACCCATAATTTGGTCCAAGTGAAAATGTAGCTTGCACGTCACGGCATTTGATTTTTTAAAGCCATAACGGTACAAGATCATTAACTTGATTTAAATTTGTGCCAATTTCATACTACCAGAGAGACAGAAAGACCAACTGTGAATGATAAACTACTTCCTAAAAGGCTACTCACTATCCGATTTGGATACTAAGTTAATCTCTGTGATTCTACGAATGCCATGGAAATTTCAGAGGGTAATTTTATTTTAACACTTGCAATTTAAGAATCTGTATGATTTCCATAATGTGCCAGAGTTACGGTTCTTGTGAGGACAGCTGAAATACCCCTGCTTTCACATGCTACAAATATTGCTGCTCACCAGAAATTCAAAGACTTCTCCTTGCACCCTTATCTTTATTACTTGAAGGAATAACACTTGAGTTATTAGAAAGAGGGAGACTACAGAGAAGTTGCTTTTTTTCCAAGTGCACAACTACCACCATTGAAAATCCCTCCGTAAGTTATCTTTTGCCTTAAATGAAGAGGAAGAGGGAACAGCGCTTCATTTTGAACCCTGCCCGCTATCTCGGTAACTGCTATTCCTGACATCGCCCGCCGCGGGCCTTGCTCCCAAGCCAGGGTTTTCCCGGCGTGGCAAAGCAGGTCCTGCCTCACACCGTCTCCGCAGCAAGCGGTGCCCACCGGGGCGCTCCGCTACCGTCCCGCGGGACAGGGAAGGCAGTGTCGGCATCTCCCTCTTCTCCCGGGCCATCGCAACCCAGAGGGCTCCTCCCGCTCGCGGGGACGCCGCGCCGGGGCTGCCGGAGCGCGGTGGATCCCGCGGCAGCAGCGGCGGCCGGGAGGGCTCTCCGCCGTGCAGTGCAGGCTGTGGCGTAGCGCCGGAGCAGCCGTGTCTGCCCGTGCCGCAGGTGCGCGGAGCTCCGAGCCGAGAACGGGGAGTGCGGGGAGCAGAGCTCCCGCCGCAGCCGCGCCGAGGAGAGCCGAGCCCAGCAGAGCCACCGCCCGGGCCCTGCGACCGGGGAGCCACCGCCCGCTGAGCCGCCCCGCCGCCACCGCCCCTTTCCGCGCTGGCACCTGGATGTGGCAGGAGATCTCGGAGTCGTCCAGCAGCCGCACGGTGCATTTCATCTCCGCGCTCAGCGACCTGATGCTTGAGCTCCGAAACCGGATCATCCCGGCAGTCCGTCCGCCGCCGCCCCGCAGGCAGCCGCAGGGGGCCAGCCTGCAGCGGCGCCCGGCCGACCACGGCACGGCTCGGCGCGACACGGCACGGCACGGCACGGAGCGGCACGGCACGGCACGGCACAGAGCGGCGGCAGCGCCGCCCCTCAGCCCCGCGGCTCCCCGCCGCCGCCCGCCATCCGCCCGCCCGCCCGCCGCGGCTCGGCCGCCGCTGCGTCAGGATGCGCTCGGCTGGCCGGCCTCAGCCTCCTCCTGCGCCCGCCTCCGGCATGGCACGGCACGGCACGGCATGGCCCGCGGGGACACCTCTCCGCCCTCACCTGCTCCTCCCGCTTCTCCTCCCCACCGGCCCCGGCTGGGTGCTCTGAGGGGCTCCGTTCCGTGGGGCTGGCACCGCCGGGAGGGACACGGGCAGCGCGGTTGTCTGCCTTCCCCGCTACGGGCGTGCTGCGCCTGGTTTGAGTGCACCTGAACGGCTGGTGCTCCCGTGGGAATGCCCGGTGCCCTGCTAAGGGGGGACATCCCCCAGGCTGCTGGCGGAGAGGGGAGTCCCCACGCTGCCTGCCCGCCCAGAAAGTGAGTCTCCAAGTTATCCCAACACAGTCCGAGGCAGAAGGAGAACCCTGTGAAATACATATATGTATAGTTAGATAAAAAAATCTCACCAACGATAAGTGTACACTTATGATAAAGAAGAAAATATAATGCAACTTAATGTAAGAGTACAAGCCTCAGAAAATTGTTTCCTCAGGGGAAAAAAATGGCCCATTAGGGAACAGCAGTCTCATCCCATTTATTGTCTAAGTGGGAAAGAAAATACAGCATCCAGTGCCTTTACTATTATGTCCTCTATCACAAAATGCTATTACATTAGAGCAAAACCTTGCAGTAAACAAGCACCAACATTAACCAGCCTTGAAACATGGACCACCATTGTGTTAAAAAAGGAGCACTTCCCTTTGCAGTGTGAAATGAAAAACAGCCAGTGCAAAATGGGATGTAACTGGAAGTTTACAAAGAGAAGAGATGCACCGACAGCCAGACAGAAGGTGTATTTCAGTTATTTTGCCTAGATGTCCACGATCACTTGTAAATGTTTGTATTTTGAAAATAGTTCTATGTGAATGTATTGGTTTTTTGAAAATCCCATGTAAAAGCCAAAGTGCTACTACCTTGTAAATTCTTCATTTGGTTTTCTCCTGTTCTGCTAGCAGCAGGAAATACAGACAACCCCAAACAAATGAGAAGTATATAAACCTCATATTACCATCAGCTAATAAATATGCAAAGCCCTTTAATGTGAAACATAAAAGAAAAGCTATAAGCATATGCTTCTCGTAAATTATAAATGCTTCCAATTGCATAGTGAATAGTGAAGGAAACCAGTGAGTATTTAAAAGAGATTATTCACCTCAACAGCTGCAGTCAGCCCACAAGGTATGGAAGAAGGTCCTTATCAGTTGAGACACCAGTTAGTTGTGGACACCCACTCATTAATAATAAAATAACATTTTTTGTCTTACAGTCATACATCATGGGAACTCAGTAGCAGGATTTCAGCCCACATGCGGATTGACTCTCAGGTGACACAGATTTTCTTTCTTCTGGTAGAGAGGGAATCTTTTCCTTCTAAACCAGATACTTTAGCTTTCCCTTCAGTCCCTGCAGCACACCTTTCTCCATCCAAAAGGGGAACTGTAAGAGGGAACTAAGACAATGATGAAGATTTAGGGAGCAGGTGAAAATTTACCACTGTTGAAGGGTTGGTTTGTTTGTTTTTTTTGCTTTACTGTCAGGACCACATGAAGAGGGATGGGTTTCCCAGGAGTTCTCAGAGTTACATAAACAGTGAGGACTATAATACAAAACCTGCATCTTCAAAGTGTTGCACAACCAGTGTGAACTAGTTTGTACTGACAGCAGCAAAGTTGCAGGAGCACAAAGCTCAGCAGAACCTTACTTGCCTGTTTGAAAGACAGATCACTCATGTCATTTTGCCACTATTTGTTTCTTTAATACCTTATACCATGTTGACCTGAAGAACTGCCTGAGAACTCTGTGAGAAAAATAACAGATTTCTGTGTCAGAACTGTCACCACTCCATGCAATAGCCACATTCCCATTCTTGTTCATCTAATCGGTCACTGAATTTGCTTTGAGATGAGTTCATGTGGATGGCCCAAGGGACAGTAACTTATACTTCCTATTTACCTTTGAATTGCTGACAGATACAAAAAGTTATGTTTGAGACAACTGGGAACACTTATGATCTTGAGCAGTACTTTGATTTATGGATGATTCTTTAGGGAGCTAAATTACAGAATATAACAGTCAAAGATTTTCCCTTCAAAAATGACTGATAATCACAGCAACTTTAACTCTTTCAATTAATGTTTATAATGTAATCAAATATATAGACAAGTGGTTTGGTTTGGGTTTGGGTTTGTTGGTTGTTTTTTTTCCCCCAAATACTCAAAGATTAATCCATAAATACAATTGCTGCAGCTATAAACACTGCCTGCCTTTGGTTAGACCTGGAGTTGCAGCATAGGCATGCAAGAGACACAACTCACTGTCACCGCAGGGGTGCCCTGCATGGCACACTACCCTTCTTCCCCAAGGCCCACACCTAACCCATTGCCTTTGGCTCAGGCCCCTTGCAAGGGTCTCACAGCCAGCTCATATAGCACGCACAGCAATTGGCTGTTGCTCACAGATGATGGTGCCATAAGTAAACCGTGCCTTCATTAAAATTTATGAAGTCTAGGACAATTTAGATTTGACCTAGTTCCCTTATACAGTAGGATTAGGAACTCCAGCTTTAAAATATTTTAACTGAAGACAGATGATCTGGATATTACACTTCTCCGGAGCTTATCTGGAACAGTGGAAGGTGAGTTGAGCTGGATATTGAGCTAGCAATGAACCAAAAGTTCAGAGAGTAGTTTTCTGTAGCCAGGAAAATGTAAGTTTTGCTGTCAAGGTCACAAACTCCACAGAAAAGCTAGCTTCCCAAGTATTCTAGAGATCTTGCTACAAAGCAGAAAGTTTGGATGATTTCCGAAGGATCCAGCTCACAAGGCAAACAACTTGTTCATACCAAGGCCCCAAACTTTTGTTATCTTTTGTTATCTTCAATGGAATTGCCTTTGAGACACATATTGTGTTATTGCAAAATATATCTAGCACCAAGCTGAAATTAGCAATGAGCTAATTGAAGACCTGGGCATACTGGGCAGCACTCAAAATATGAAAACTAAAAAACAACAGATTCGACATCTACATGATCTTTTTGTTTCAATCTTAAGTAATGATTAAAAAAATCACTTTATATTAAAACAATTATTAAACAAACAAACAAACATAGGGTTGCATCTTGAAATAAAAGGTCTCCCACATCTAAATATTATACCAGTAACTTGAAAACTGTATATAAAATATTAATGCATATATCTAACAAACTGTAAGAGTAATAAAATATACATAAATTACAAAGAAAAACATTTAAATAGCAAAAGTTGTATTGTTCACTGAGGGCAGAGTTGAGTCAGAACCTGAAATTTGAATTCACACAGGGTTTCTACTCTCTTTCACATTACAAAAACAGTATAAAATCATTATTGCATGAATGAGAAGGCAACAAGATAGGCAAAATATTACATTATTTGACAGCAGTACCAAAAGACTTGGGATGTTTGTACTCCAAAGAGAGCTAAACAAGCTGTCACTCCAAATCCACTAAAAATTGCAGGGTTATCAGTGATATATTTGGCCACAATTACCCCTGTAAAAAAGACCTAAAGTCCTACTAAAATCTGTAGTGCAGTATGACAGCTTGCATGGTACTGACAGTCCTGTGGCCTCCCCATTCCTTATCTGTAGTTGTGAGCCATATCCATGGCTCATAGGGGGAGAATTAGCAAGTCAGAAGTAGGCATTTTCTTACACTAATAAAGTTTAGTAATCTCTACAAAGCCTCAGAAGAAAGTATGGGAAGAACATTACAATATACCCTTCCAGCAAGAATGATGGGTTGAATTTACTGTACAAACTTCTCAGCAAATTTCCTGCAGATGTCATCTGGAAGCTCAAACACCAATGATCATTTGCCTAAGTTAAAGTGGATTGCACAACACCACACTTGAAATTTGCCTACTGGACCAAATTTTACATTGATTTTAATCCACACAAGACAATTACCATGAAGGCAAATGTCAGGTCCCAGCCTTTGGTTCAGAGGGTGAAGTCAGTGAGATGATTATCATGGTTCATTGAGTCCTAAGACTTCCCAAAATTTTCTTATCAGTAGGGATCAAAAGGTTTCTTTTGTACACTCTTTTCAGGGAATATATTGCCAGTCCCATTGTTCTAATACCATTGTCAGAAAAACTACTCTCTCAGTTTCCCATGCTGTCTTTTCTTACTATTCTCAAAAACTTCTTTCACTACTGGTTCTCTCTAGCTGTTTTCACACAATCTATCCAATACTTTTCCAGGCTTGCCAACAGCCTCGGAGAAACCCTGCGGCTACTACTGCTGAAAGATTTACAGGTTTTGCGTGCGCCACAACCAGTGGTTTCATGTGTCTACAGTTAATTCAGTACCTGCAGGAGCCTGATTATCTCATGCTGAATGCAGAGTGGCTGCCACATTCATATGTCTCCTCAGTCTATATTTTCCTCATTCATATGTTTTCCTCAGATGAAAAAAAAATTCCCACACCATGATTTAATAATCCAAAAAAAGTTACTCTCTATCTCCTTAACAAGCTGAAGATTGGACCTCTGTTCTCCTGACTGTGCATAGACAAAAAACATAGCAATGCACATCTGACCAACTAAAAAGTTCATTTTTTAAGTAGGTAGAGGTATGTTTGCTGGTAGCATTGATAATCACAGAAAAGAGGTATTGCCGACCTGTAGCTTGAACAGTTCTTTTTTTATAGAATTTACCTAAAGGAATGTTTAGTAAGACTGTAAATCAAATTACAATCTAATGTTGCACCAAACAATCACATTTTTACAACTATATTATTGCATGGAGGAGTAAATTTTTGATCATTACTGGGACATTAACAGTCATCATAAAATATACAACTATATTAGCAAAATATTCAGAGCTAGGCTTTGAAGAGCTCTCAGCATCCCAAAAGTTTTGCTAAGTGAGTGCACAGAGAAACAGTCCCCACTACTAACCTTTTTTGTGTTCTTTTATACTGATCTTATTACAGGGTGGAATTTGGATGTTCATGGGTAGAATTCTCCTGCAGTAACATCCTGTTTCCATGGCTGCTGCACATGCACTTTGAAACAGCTCAAAGTGCTTAGACCAGTTTTGGCTGGTTTTATAATTCTTTTTCTTCTTTTGGGGTTATTCTGATTTTTAATACTCCCATCATACAATTTGAATTTTACATCCTTTGCTTGTAGAGGTAGTTGTCTAACTTCAAGCGTGTCCAAAGCACTTTTCCAACCAGGACTGATCATCAAAGCTGGGGTCTACGTGAGGAATCACATTTAACATCATGTCAAATTTGCATTAATCAAGGTAAAGTCCAGCAAATAAAACTTCTGCTTTGCACAAGTTGTGTCAGGTTCCTAGTACATTTTGTGAACAACTTAAGTAGTACAGGAAAAATGTGTATCACATACAACAAGTATTTCAAGTTTGGTAATCTTGCTGGCATCTAATTGCTATCCAGAGTCTGTTATTAAAGTAATTACCACCATGATTTTTAAATAATAATATGCAACAATATTCAGTTTCTGATACAGCTCTCTTTGTATGTTCTGGTTTTTGTCATTAATTCCTTTCCAAATTACTGTAAGGACTGTTGCTTTTCATTGATCTGGTTCTCTTAATTATGTAAAAGCTAATACAGACAGGATTTGAAGTTGTAATTATCTTTGTTGTTGAACTTCCTTGCACATTAGAGGCTCTGTGGTGCAAGAGTTAAGTATGCTTGTAAGTGATTGCAGAATGGAGGCTTAGCTACCCGGGGAAGAGATGTGGACTAAATAAATGGAAAAAAGCCATCAGAGACACTAAGAAAGCATACTTCAAAAGCCTTTATTAATAACTGCTCAGAAATCCTAATCTTATTACTTACTAGTAGAAGCACCATTTTAAGATACATATTCTCCCTGCCACTTCCCAAAGTCAGTGGATGGCTACATCTTATTAATGCTTTGAGTGCTTTCAAAGTGATGGTTCTACATCAATGCATACTGTTGCTATTGTAAGTAATGTTGAAATGTGGAGTACATAACTTTTACATCCTGGGTCTTTAGAGACAAATACAAGATAAGACGATAAAATAAGAAATCTTTGCAAAACCAGTACTTCCAGGGGAGGCCAGAATCTTTCCAAGTAACAATCCTGGAGAAGCAACTTTTATTCTCACCCAGCATTTCAGACAGATTTTGATTTGTTGAGCACTTTTCTGAAGTATTTATGTTAGTGCACTGATTTTGTTCACATCACATGGAGAAATTTTTATATGGTAAAACATACTTTGATTTCTTATACACAATTAAATTTGGTAAGACTATTGTGCAAACCTGGAGTTGATATTGAAAGATTTACTTTAGATTACACTGATAAAGTACAGTTCATAAAATGAAGATGTTTTCAAAACCTAAGGAATAACCAAAACTAACTAGTAAGTTAGGAACTAAGGAAGAAAAATAACTAAGGAATAAAAAAACTAACTAATCTTCCACTTCTTACCTATGTTAATTTTTTGAAACTGAGTCAACCAGCCATTGCATAAGCAGGTTATAGAATTTCCTTTGTTGTTGCTAGAAAAATTTAAATCAGTTAATAATAACTTTTGTGTTTAGAGTTATGTGTATTTAACTTTTAGATAAATGTTTTCTTAAACTTCCCTGTACAGAAATTAGTGAGCTAGGACATGTTCAGATTATAGTATGGTACGAAGTACTGCATTCTTTTTTTGCTTCTAGCTAGTCTCAGATAATTCTGTCATTCCTTCAGCTTTGCAATTAAGCTGATAACACACCTGTATCACTTAGAAGCAGCAACGTCAAGTTACTCCTATTCACTGTTACCTGGTTTTCTTGTACCACAAACTGAGAAAATAAGAAGAGTTATTTACAGTGCTCATTTTTTATTTCAAGAGCATCGTACCTTAAGGGTCTGCACTTCAGCATGAAAAAAATGGGATGAGGTATTACATACAAATACTTAATGCAATTTTTAAAATGTTTAACAACTTTAGTTCGATTTACTGATCTCAGGTGTCTAAAAGTTTGACAGATTTATCAAACTGGTGATTTTCTTCTCAGTACTGGCAAATCTTGTTGCATCCTGAGAGCTAGTATGAACTAAGTTCTCATGAAACCCCAAATATCTACTGTAGAATCCAAAGGAAAGGACTTTGGATGATGTATTGACTCTGCAACGCATAGAACAAATTCTGAAAATTTTTGGTACAGTTTTGATCAACACAGACATAATTTGATGATTATTTACTTAAAAATGAGGACTAACTGTGGCCATCAGAACATCGTAGTACAGGTTACTTCAGCTACTCTTCTCACAGTGAACACATTATTAACACTCTCTACTTTGTATTTACTATCACTACATTCTCAGAATTTGAGCCCTTAAATGTCTACATAAATTTAGCTGCTTGCAAAACAGTCCTTCTCTCCTTAGGATTCAGAAAGTTCAGATTACCCAATGTATGTAAGCCCTCACTTTTATAAAAAGTGGATGTCCATGATGATGGATGTTCCTGGCAAGCTTTAAGAGGCCTGTGCACTTCTACAGTAGTTCACCATTATGCTGTGATAAGTTTCCATTAGGAATTACCATAGGATTGTGTTTTTTCTACTTTGAATTTGGCAATATGCTGAATACAATAGACCTTTCCTAGTATTCTTGAGAAGTAGGTAGATACAGTAAAGGAAGTAACTCCAGGAAAGCAGAACTCTTTCATTTGTATTTTATGGTACCCTTCTCTAAAATTAGGCAGCTAAATTAAGCAGATGATAAAGTTTTACTGAATTCCATAAATTCGGTATTAGTCAATTAGTCAAACCAGAGTCTCAGAAAGACACTGCAAATACTCCCAAAAAGCCATAAAATATACCAAATTCCATTTTTAAAAGTATTTAAAATATGGTATCTGGAAAATTCTTTAGGGACTTAGAAGTATTTAATGGGTTTTCTGGAAGGTATTCTTGAGTTTATTTGCCTTTTAATTCTGGAATGCTCATCATTCACCATTGTATTTTAATTTCACCTATTATTAAGTATAATAAATATCAGAAGACATTTACATTCCATTGTCTCCTATTTCAGCTATGTGAATATATTCTGGAGTTGATGAAACCGTACAGGGTTTTTTATATAACTATATCAGAGCTTCAGAATCAAGTTATATATTCTGACAACATTAGGAAAAAAAATTAATTTTAAATGCTATGGAAAATCACCCATGCCACCTACGGCAAATCTTCTTCAAAGAAACAGCAGCATCAGAATACATTTCCCAAGATGTATATACATCATTAAGTGATAAAGACTAATATGAAACTCCTCTATGTTATTAAAGAAATAACAAGTGGAAAACTATTTTTTTCGTCTGTGACTAGGACAGACTGGAAGGGAAATCCTCATTCAACTCAAACAAAAAGGATCCAGATATTTAACTGGATCTACAACTTAATTAAACACATCTTAAGTGGATACTGATGCATACACAATGTGATGACATTGAGTCAACCATTTGGCTGAGTTTTATCCAGTCATGTCTCCAGTTGACTACTAACATGAATTATATCTGCACAAGTCACATGAATCACACCAGCAGGAAGTCTGAATGTAATGTCTTCTTCACATTGCCTATAGGCTCCTGTGTTTGTGCAATTCAATTAGTTTTCTCCAGATCTTTTTCTTCTCCCTGCAGCAGCATCTGCAAAGTGCACTGCTACCTGTACAGCTCTGGTAGTGCATCCTCATGGTTTCTTAGCCTGGGACTGAGTAGAAGAGAACTCCTGGCAAGACCTCCTGCAAATAGACAGATAAAAAATAGTTATTAGATGACATCACACCAGTCTGACATGGCTTTTTCCAAAACTCAAATATATGCATTGTGAAAAAACCCTGTCAAATAGAGAAGTATGTTTTCCCTGCTTTGTAGTAATTAAGATGGATAAAATCGTGATAATCTGGTTACAAAAGTGGTCAGGTGTGCATTGTAGGTGGGGTAGCCCATTGCTCTTCATGTTAGCAAAATCTCAAGGATTGTTGTGATGGAGCAGTTAAAGTTTTAATTCTGGAAACCAGAGTAGTAGTAATTGTGATAATCTTTCCAGGGTCAAAGTGACCACTGGTATTTTTGGGTTTGTTCATTTGGACCTCCTAAGAACTCTTATCTGAATGAAGCATTTTTTCCCTGCCTCACAACTAATCAGCCAAAAAATGGAAAATATTCATGCAAATTCAATTACTTTAGCGCAATCATATGAGTATTACAGCAAAATACATATTTGTTCACAGGGCACCTTACGGGAATCATTGTGGTCTGTTAGTAATTTGAGGACTGGCCTGTTTCAGTAATAGCCTAATAACTTTGAAGGTTCTGGTCTTTGTTAAGAATTTAATAGGCATGTGAAATACAGCCAGTTTCAAATGCCAATTACATAGAGACTGATAACAGTTTAAAAAATAAAAAAAAGGGGAAAAAAAAAAAAGCAAGGCATTCGTCATTCATAATGTTATTTGAAATGCCATGCAAGAGAAAATTTCATGCAGACTGGGAGACTTAATGTACTTTCTTGTTTGATTCATATTAAAAAATACGAAAGGAGCACATGTGCTCTCCTGAAGCCACTGAAGCCAGAACAGCTCTCATAGGCCTGCAAATGTTGCTCCATTTTGCGGTAAAACTTCAGCACTGGTCAGCAGCACCACTGCACTGGATCCTGGAAGAGCTTTAAAAATGTTGCTAAGTCATATATATGTACATGATAATAGCAAGAACACTTGGTATCTATGAGCATTTCCACAATTTCCACAAACTTCCACAATTCTGCCCCTCTCCTCAGCCCTGATGAGACCTCACCTGGAATGCTGTGTACAGTTCTGTGCTCCTCAGTACAAGAGCGTCATGGAGCTCCTGGACAGAGCCCAGTAAAGGGCTATGAAGGTGATTAAGGGACTGGAACAACTCTCTTACGAGAAAAGGTTGAGAAACTGGGTCTGTTTAACCTGGAAAAGAGACAACTGAGAGAGTAACCTAATCAATGTACACAAGTATCTGAAGGGAAGGTGTCAAGGGGACAGAGCCAGGTTCTGCTCAGCGGTGCTAAGCAACAGGCAATAGGCAGAAACTGAAACACAGGAAGTTCCAACTGAACATAAGGAAGGACTTCCTTACTGTGAAGGTGACTGGGCAGTGGTGCAGTCTCCCTCACTGGAGATATTCAAAAGCCACCTGGACAGAATCCTAATGTGCTTGAGCCATGGGGCTGGAGTAGATAATGCCACTGGGGTCACTTCCAGCCTTACCATCCTGTGACCCTGTGATTTAAAAGTACGACTGGAGCAATTCTTAAAGCAATACTAAAACAGAGTTAGCCACGGCACGGCTGATACCTTAATTAAAGTTTAAATGCAGACCCTTTATGAGCAGAAGGTAGAACAGCAATCAACAACCACGCTTTAACACAGACGGCAGAAATTACTATTTCTATTAAATTCGCGTGTGTTGCTGAGGGGCAAACGGTGAATGCCGTGCTGGGGATCGCTGGGCAGGAAACAGAGAGAACAGAGAGAAGCCTTAGACAACGCCTTAGACAGGAGATGATCAGGTAACTTCTCCACAAGGTTCGACTGCGGAGAATAAAAGTGGGGCACACGACAAGCGTGTCGCGCGTTCCCAAGGAAAGGGGCAGGATTACGGTCCCGGGCAGCCACACGGGGCGCCTGTGCCAGGGCAGGAGGAGGTACTTTGGCCGCTCCCCCGACAGCCGCGCCGGGGCGGGCCCGCAGCCGCCTCCCGCCGGGGCCGGGGCCGGGGCCGAGGCCGAGGGCAGGCCGGGGCGGCGGCACGGGAGAGCGGAGGAGCTGCGGCAGAGCGGGCCGAAGCCGCCATGGTGCTGGTGGTGGTGATGGGCGTGAGCGGCTCGGGAAAGTAGGTAGCAGGCAGGCGGCGGGGAGAGCGGCGGATGCCCCGGCCGGGGCTGGGCGCTGCTGGAGCCCGCCCGTGCGGCTGCGGCTGCGGTGCGGGTGCGGGGGGTGCGCAGCTCACGGCGGGGATGTGTAACCGGCCCTTTGTGCTTCCCCGCAGGACCACAGTGGGGTCCCACCTGGCTGCCAAGGTAGGACCACTCACCTCCGAGCGTGGGCCGCCCTCCGCGGGGGCAGGTCTGGGCGGGCGGCACCGCCCTGCGCCGGGCGGGACCTCCCGGCCCGCCTCCGCCCGGGCTGCCGCTCCCTAAGCGGGCTTGGGTGGCGCTCACCGGCGCGGGGTCGCCTGCACCGACTGCTGTTCAATGCCGTGATGCAACAGCTGTTGCTGCTACCAAGCCGACTTAGTATTGTTTTGCTAATCATCATGGCATAAACGATGATTCACACTGTGATGTAGGAAGCCTGTAATTTCTTAAGTGTCGTCTTCGTGAATTCTGTGATCGTTATTATCTCACCTGATATGGCTGAACGACCCATAATGTATTTTTTTTTTTCTTAGCTGGGATGGAAATTCTATGATGCAGACGATTATCATCCTCCAGAGAATAAAAAGAAAATGGCAGGAAGGATACCACTAAATGATGAGGTACCTTGTATAAACCCTGTAAGGACTGTTATCCACACGTTTCTCTCTGTAACCGTGTACACGTCCTGTTAAAGTAGATTGTGCTTTTACTATGTAGACTGGTCTGATAAGCACAGGTCTGTATTTGGTAAGGCTTCTTGTCTTACAAAAGATTCTGGCTGAACAAGTAGTTTATCAAAGCATGCTTGGCAGATCACAAGGGGTATGCTGCTGTTTCAGAATTTGTCAGAAATCTCTCCCTCTACATCCATACACAGAGATGCATTTGTGGATTAGAATCATAGAATCTTGGAATATCCTTAGTAGGAAGGGACCACAAGAATCATAGAGTTCCTGGCCCTGCACAACTCTGTAAATTTGTTACCCTTCTCTCAAGTCACTTTCCACCATTTATCACCACTCCTGGTTGACTGGGGAGGTCCCAGATGATTGAAGGTTAGCTAATGTGATGCCCAGCTGAAAGAAGGGCCAGAAGGAGGATCTAGGGAGTTGGCAGGCCTGTAAGTCTGGCCTCAGTGTTGGGTAAGGTTGTGGAACAGATTATCTTGAGTGCAATCACAGGACATATGTGGGACAATTGGATGTTCAGATCCAGCCAGCATGGGTTTAGGAAAGGCAGGTCCTGCTTGAGCAACCTGATTTCCTTCTGTGACCCACCTAGTAGATGGGGGAGAGAAAGGTTGTGAGTATTGTCTACCTGGATTTTAGTAAAGCCTCTGATACCATTTCCCAAGCATCCTCCTGGAGAAACTGGCTTCCCATGTCTTGGGTGGGTGTGCTGTTTGCTGGGTTAAAAACTGGCTGGATTTATCTGAAAAAAAGCTCTCTAGATTCTTTTAAAAGCTTCATTCTTTCACTGGTGTTTGGAAGCCAGTATGTTGTCTGAAGCAGCATTGCACACTTGAATGAGTAAACCATTGGTGTGTGCTGCTCAGCAAGAGGGAAGCATCTCTTCTGAAAAAACAGAGGTGCAAAATTGTGAGGGCCTTCTTGAATGCCAGGCATAAGTTACTCTGTTATGTCAGCAACAAAATATTGTTTCATTTATTTGTCCACGTTATCATTTGTTGTGCTCACCCAGTAATAACAGCACTGAAAGATTAAATGGGAGCAGTTGTTTTGTGCTCATTAAGCATGACAAAAGTTTGTGGAAGCTTAAAATTTCAGTTCAAAGAAACAGCTGATCAATCACTCACATTGTGATTGCCTAACTACTGAGCAAAAGTGTTGAAAAATTGTGGCTATGATTACATTTATTTGTGATTGCTACCAACATAAATGGAACTAAGTTATTGCAGATAATTAAATTTAGATCTGTCTGTTCCTGAAAACCTCAACTTTGGTCCAAAATGGGAGGGGGGGTAGGGGGTTTATGACACTATATAAGGGAAAAGAAATAACAATTTAAGCTGTACATTTGAATTGTATAATAGAAGCAAGAGAGAAGTTGACTGTCCTTTAGAGGTTTGCAAGGTGCATGCTATGCTTGAATACATATTAACTTCCATTATTAGCCTTTAGGCAGTGGTAGCAAATCTACATAGGAAGAAAGACATTCAAAACTCAACTTGCTGTACAGTTTAATGCTAATTTGCATCTCTAGTCAAATGTTCAAGATGTTAGAAGCAATCACTTCATATTAATTTCATAAAGAATTTTGAACTAACTTGTTTTCTTTCTAGGACAGGATTCCTTGGCTTTGTACATTGCACAATATACTAAGGAGGTAAGAGAATATCTAGGTTTAAAAAGTTTTAGCTAAAGACAGAAAAAGTACGAGAAGTGTTTTTCCCCATTGCATTCCAAAGCAGAAATGCATGTAGTAGTGTAAAGACATTCTGCAGATAGTGAAGTCATTCTATTTTGACTAATCTAAACTGTCATAAGAATTGCTGAGGGTGAGCTAATCCCTGAGTAATAGTGTGCAAAATTGTTGCCAATGATAGTTGTTTTTCTACTATCTGGGTAAAAATAATTTCAAGGATCCAGTTCATTCATAAGCCTGGCTTTAGCTACTTACAAATAACATAATTACAAAATACACTGGTAATAACAGTAGAATAAAATACAGCTATTTTTAGTAAGATACAGTATTGAGCTTTTTTGACACTGCTTGAGTTTGCTGGAGTATACTCTGCAAATTTGCAGATGACACCAAAATGGGAGGAGTAACTGATGCAAAGGGACCTTGAAAGGCTGTAGAAATGGGCTGGCAGGAACCTCATACATTTTAAGCAGGACAAGTCCTGCCCCTGGAGAGGAACAAGCCCAGGCACTGGTACAGACACTGAAGGGCACTCAGCTGGAAAGCAGCAGCAAAGAGCCTGAGGGAGCTGTGGTGGACACCCAAGTCAAACATATGCCAACAATGTGCTCTTCTGGCAGAGCAGGCAACGATATCCTGGGCTAGTATTGCTAGCAGGTCAAGGGAGGTGATCCTTCCCCTCTTCTTTTCACTGTTGAGGCCACACTTGGCCTTGTGTGTTCTGGGCTCCTCATTATGAGAGAGGCATGGGCATACTGGAGAGTATCCAAAAATGATGAAGGGACTGGAGCATCTCCCAAATGAGGAAAAGCTGGGAGAGCAGGGACTGTTTAGCTGGGCTTTACACAGTGGCTGTTGCTTGTCCACATTAGGTGAGTGTACCTCACTGGAGCACAGGTTAATTCACTGAGAAATTTGGATTGATTTGGATTCATTGCTTTATGTTACGTGCTAGCCCAATGCCACCGCCCAGCTACGGAAACTTTGCAAAATCGAGTATATTTTGAAAGAGCCTAATGCCAGAGTTTAATTATTAATACTTGTAACTAGATGAGGCTGGCAATGGCTTACCTAGGTGATAACGGTAAGTATTAAAAGTTCTTACTTCCCTTTGAACCAAAATCTGATGACCATAGAATGATTTTTAAATAGGTTTATACCTAATTTTGATTGCAGAATGTATTTTCTTAGGCAGGCATTTTACTCACTCTGCATAGAGACAACTAATTCTGGATTTGCTTTTCAGTGGAACAGACGTACCCACAGTTTAATGCTTTATTTTAAGAAACCTTGCCAGTAAAAAATACATGTGCAAAGCACGCATTGACCTGCATCCAATCTCTTGTTTAATCTGAAATGGACATATATGCAGTGCTGCCAATGAGGACGGTTACAGGAAACATAAAATAAAATATTACAGTTAAATCTGAGACAGAGAAAGTAGGTGTTGAAAATAAACCTGCATGTGCATTTAATAACAGTGCTGTGTACTGTCCCTCAGCCACTTACCTTTAGACAGGTTAGTATAGTAATTTATAGGTAACAGATAGGGGTTTGTATGTATAGTCAGTTCCTGTTCTCAGCAATTAAGAAATGATCCTGACACTTACTTGTGCTAGAACTTACTTTAATTTGGGAAAGAATGGTGGCTAATAAACAAGGTACCGAAGACTGAGATTTTACCAGGAGGCTGGCTAGCCTGACTTCATTTTCAAATCACATCTTTACCTAGATTGGAATTTGGTTTCAAAATCCTGTCAAAAGTACTCAAATACGACTGTCAAGATGCCATTACTGCCATGGCTGTCCTCTTTGAGGAGCCAGGGCTTGTTTACCTTGTTTAGCAGAACTAACAAGCCATTTTGTTAAACTACATGTGACTGTGTAAAGATTTATGCTTTTTTTCTTTTTGATAGAGAAGACTTATCTAGACAAGATGCAGTTCTGGCCTGTTCTGCACTGAAGAAGATGTATAGGCGTGTATTAGTTAATGGAGCATCTGCAATTGAGCCAGAGCAACCACGAGAAAAGCCACCACTAAAAATCCTCTTTGTTCATTTGGATGGGCCTATAGACGTCATTGCTGAGCGCCTGAAGAAGCGGAGAGGTCATTTTATGCCACCTGAACTTCTCAAGTCTCAATTTGATACTCTGGAGCCTCCTAGTGAACCAGAGAACTTCATTACTGTCAGTCTAGAAAAACCTTTCCCTGAAATAGTGCTAGAGATTGAGAGTGCCATTCTTCAGGGTGAGGCATTGGTGGAGTAATTTTCTCAATGGCACATATAGAAATTCCCTTGAGGATATCAAGGTTATGAAAGGGGATTTTAATTATTAAATTGATTATTAAATCAACTTATTATTCATTATACTTAAATGGACTGCAATATTAAGAGCTGGTTTACTACTCTTGGGTTTTTTTCACCAGAGCTCTGCGAAAGACATAAAATGTATAATTTTCAAGAACTTTCAACTTTTTAAACCCTTCACTATACGAAATCAAAACTCTCATTCTAGTAAGAGCCTGCTTTTGAAAATCCTACCAAGGGTCACAGAGAATAATTTATTTTCTTAATTTTAGTATTTACTCTGTCAAGACATGGAGATGGGCACATCTGCTATTACGAGACTAAGTAATTTACAGCTTTTCTAGAAACAATATATTTTTCTAGAAGAAGCAGGAACATGCATAATGAAGTTCCTGACACTACCACTGTCTCACTGCCAAATTTTCAACAAGTTGCAGCCTCTGAGTTTGTGACCTCACCGACCTCACGAGAGCACCGATGACTTCATGAGAACTTCCGTGAACTCTTACTGTATGCACTGAACACCACGCTAAAAAATGTGAGAATAAAAAGGCAGTGGTGGTGACGCAATATACAAAATACAAAATTGTATGGATAGCTTTGGAAATAAAGTATAAGTGGCATCATGCTAGCTCTGAACTTGCATCCTTTAAAATACAAAGTGTACACTTTGAATTTGAGTGTGAATCAACCAGTGATCTAAGGTACTGAGTGCAAGATTGATAGATTTTCTTTTAGAAAACTTACTCTTTCACAGTTGGACCTTCTCCTTCACTTCCCGTTTCTGGTGGGCTTTAGTCTTCCACCTCAGCCCATGTCCATACATCTGCTTTAAAGCTGTAGATCAAACTATTCCTAACATACATTTTTCACGCCTTTTTTGCGATCAGAAAATTCCAAATATACAGTTACCTAGCTCACAGAATTTAAGGTAAAAATTCTTTTTATTGCTGAAATATTTTTTAAAAAGTACTTTATGTCATGTTACACAAGAGGTGTCTTTTTAGCTTAACTAAATGAAATCTTCAGACAGTTTCTGTGAGAAAGATTTGAGTTTTGTCTGAATGAAGACATCCCCATGTGCTGTCAGACGTGGATTACTTTTAGTGTCATGCAATTTTTTTTATTCCTAGAAGGATGGATGAGCTCCTCTAGAAGAAAACTCGTGTTTCAAAGCATCTTTAGTGTCATATTTAGCTGGACAACTAGTTGAAAAATGTTTGTCTTGGTTCTCACTGTGTCTAAAAATAATAAGGGCTTTGTGGTTTACTAGATAAACTGTGCTTAAAGCAGTGCAATAAGTGGGCATTATCTTCCTGAAAGTGGCCATTTTTAGACACAGAATTGGGATTATAGACATTAATGCACCCACCCAGAAGTGGTCTTTTCCTGTTTGTTTGTGACCTGAAGGGAGATAGAATACCAGGCAGTTACCAGTTTTAGTCTGCTGTTGTACACAGCTTGCTCTCAAATCGGAGTCTGTTTGTTCTGAGAGCCAGGGTGCAAGTTTAAAATGCAGAGGCACAGTTAAGTGCAAGAGACAGGCATGTCTGTCTGCTTCTTAACACCTTCAAATTTCAGACCCCTTCAGACCAAGTGACTTGTCAGAACTGTACGAGTTTAGTAACAATGAAAATCACAGAAACGGCACCCTCTTGTGGCACCTCTGCTTTTAATGAGGTCTTCCTGATCACCCAATACACCATTTTACAAACAAAGAGCTTTCCTAATGTACCCGTTATTAACTACAGATTTATGCACACTTCTTTTCAGACTCAATAATAACAGGACACTCCACAGCGATAGGAAAGCAGCTACATCCTGCCATGCACAGATACAATCAGACCTTTAAATAATTTATTTTTAAATGGATATTTTCAAGTGTGAGTTCTGAGAAGGCAAGACTAATTTTAAGATCTACTTTTCAGCATTTATAGAAGGCTCACAAAGTGGCTGTCACTAACAGAATATTGTACTCAACTATTAAAAACCATTCTCTTTTAGGGAATTTTATGTAAGCATCTTGGGTTTTTGTAGTCTTCTAAAAAAATTAGTTAATGTTTGGACTTACAGGCAGTTTATGCTTCTTCAAATTAGGTCAGGGTATTTCTCACTCTTTCCTTCTATGCCACGAATATTTTGTTCCCTTAATCTTTTAATATATTTGCATTTTGCTTTTACTTAAAAATACTGTGTGGAAGGTTGTTGTGAACTTAAACAGTTGTCTGTTATCTGCTATTCTGAAAGACAAGCATTACTTCTGCTCACTTATACTCTGTGCATCACAAATTAAAAGATTAAGATATGACTTATCCCAATATTAATCACATAAAGCTACTCTCAGATATTAATGAAGCTGTGCATGTGTACAATAGAAGAAAAAGTAGAACAATCCCTGCCCAAACACAATCCTACACCATTTCATTTACTTGTTTGGTTTCGTTTGGGTTTTTTTGGAGGTGTGGGGGGGGTGTTCTTGTTTTGTTTTGTTTTGTTTTTTAAATGAACTTAACACTATATTAGGGATGTTGTATTCAGGTTAGTTGGGCAGGTTATTATATTTAGCGGAGTTTATCTGGATGCAAGTGCTCTGTCCATATTTTGAAATATATTTAGCAAATGCAACAAAAACTGAGGAGGAAATGCCTGGAGTTAGAAATTGCTTTTTTTGTCTCTGAGCACAAAGTATCTATGGAAGGTACACGTACTATATGTTCTCAAGAATTTGTGCTAAGCACAGTTCATAACATGCTGTGTAAATCCTGTACAGCACAGACATTTTTCAATGCTAAAATGAGGAAATTAAATGCTATGTATCCCAATGACAGTACGCATTTATACATTAAACACAGGAAGGGTATAGTCTTATTAAACTGCACAAGTTATACAAGTAAAAGGAACAGACCAGCTGCCTGCCACCATAGCCCTAAATTGCGAAGTAATTTTATTATTTTTTATTACTAATATTTAGTTTATTATGCAGTCTCTGAACCAAGACAAGAATTAGGCAGACCACATCTTTTACCAAACTAGCCATCTTGCTGTTCACATTCCCAATAGTGTTTCATTTGAATGCACGCATTTTAAATGTTTTAAATTACATCTGCCAGTCACACTACTGTGACTTTTAGTGTTTTTTCTTTTTCCAGCAGTTACTTTCTCCAGCAGTATTTGGATGATCAGGCAATGCAGTTTTGCAGACAATCTTGTCAGGCCGCTTGGTCCAATGTAGGAGAAAAGAAGAAAACAGGAAAATAAAAAGACAACCTTCAGGCACACATGCCCTTCTGGTCCAAAATGCAAGATGCAGATTTCAAATACAAGTTATTGAAGTGCTCAGAGTTAATTATAAGGTTGCTTCTGAAAGAAGAAGTAGATGATAACTCTGAAGAGAGAATTTTAAAGAGGGACAGAAAATGGGGCAACAGGGAGGGGGGTACAAACAGGAACATTGTAATATGCTATTAAATCAGTTAAGTGTGGGTTTTCTGTTATTATTAAAGATGTCATGAAAACTCTACCTATAGACCTTGTTCTGTTTGCTGTGTTTTCTGACAAAACTAAAATCTTTACTATGCAAAAATGGCTCAGTGTTTTACCACTACTTACCAGAAAGCTAGTAACTGTTACTAGTTTACAATAGTTACTGATAAATATTGATTCTACTTCAAGAAGTAAGCTTAGCTGAAGGCTCAGTGGAGAATTTAGGCCCAACTTCATCTCTTGATGAATTGCAATAAAATTGTATTTCAAAATTAGCATCTCTTAGTTTATAACATGCAATGGAAATACGTAGGTGAGCTGAATGTTGTCTCAAGAAAGTTAATTAGTAGTGCCTTGGTAAAAACTGTTATCTTCCCCACCTCACCCTCACCCTTTCATCTCACAGTGATGTCGTGATGTCGTGAATTGTATTCTCAAGAAGACCCTCCTACTGAATGATGGGGGAGTCCCAACTTTTTTAAAGCAAGGTCCCAGTAAGGGACGCTATAAAGTCAACTCAAATTAGCTTCTTTGAAGATTCTAATAAATAGTCATTGTGAAAACAACTGTAAAAAGGTAGTGATTATTCTACAGAAACTACTTGCTATCTATCCCTTCTTTATCAGAGAGTCCTGTAACCTCCCTCTGCTAGGCTGAAAGGAGTAGGTCAGAAGGAATGGAGGCAAGTCCTTGCTTGGGACAAGAAGACCTTCTTGTCCACCTCACCCTCCCAGGTGCCTCTGCACAATAGGTATGGGGCTCTGGATGTGGAAGGTCAGGTAATGGATGATTAAGATGATGGTGACTCTCCACCAGGGATGTTATCGAGGCCAGAAGGACCTACACCTTGTATCAAGACCAGTCCCTCACAGAAGAAAAGAAGGATTACAGTGGTATATGGTTCCCTTCTAAGGGGAATGGAAGGTCCAATATGCTGGAAGGAGACTCCCCTTAGGAGTGTCTGCTGCTTCCCTGGGGCATAGGTCAGAAATATTGCAGGAAACTTCCTAGCTTAGTAAAGTGCTCAAACTTCTACCCATTGCTGATCCTCCATGCGGGTGGTGACGAACTCACAACATGTAGTCCAAAGGCCATGAAAAGGGACTTCAAGATCTTAGGACGATTGGTGAGGGAATCAAGGGTGCAGGATATTTTTTTTCCTCTATTCCTCCACATGCAGGTAGTGACTGAAAGGAACAGATAGACCTAGTCTATTAATACATGGTTCTGTGGCTGGTGTCCTTTTCAAAATTCTGGTTTGTTTGATAATGGGATGGCCTACATGGCACCAGATTTGCTGGCATCAGATGGGAGCAGAGGCATCACCTCTCCCAAAAGGAGAGGGTCTTTGGTCGGGGGCTAGCGGGGCTCATTATTATGGCTTTAAAATAGATATAATGGGGGGTGGAGATATCATCAGGTAAAACGATGATAAGGTGTCAGATGACTTGCTATCCCACTTACATCAGTTAAGATGCCAGAGCCAGCAAGAGATGCTCAGATCCTGCAGAGGGACTGCAAGTCAGCAGGAGAGCACCTGAGGGATAGCACAAGGGAATTCCAGGCAAGTCAGCTTCATGGGGGGCCCAATTTAAATGCCTCCATGCTAATACACGCAGCATGGGGGTTAAACTAGAGATGTGTGCATGCGTGCACAGCAATGATCTTACTGGCATCATGGAAACACAGTAGAAACTCCTGTGACTGCAGTGCGCTGGAATGGAAGGATACAGTCTCTTAAGGAAGGACAGGCAGGGAAGACGAGGAGGTGTCAACCCCTCTGACGATGACCAGCTGGAGTGCATGGAGCTCCACCTCAGGAGAGACTGGGGAGGAGCTGATTTAGAGCTTATGGCTCAGGATTAAAGGGAGGGCAAGCACAGGTAACTTTATAGTGGAGCCTGCTACAGGCCACCTGACCAGGAGGATCAAGCTGATGAGGCTCTCTAGACAGACAGGAGCAGCCTCACATTCACAAACCCCAGTCCTCATGGGGGACTTCAGCCACTCTGACATCTGTGTGGAGGAGCAGGCATAAGACATGTAAGCATGTTTTCTCTCAAACATTCTGACTGGTGCAACAGGACAGCTGTGATTGGAAGACAGAGTCCTGCATTGGTCCTGCTGCTATGGATGGTCCGGGTCTGGGTCGACAGAGAGAGAAACCGGGACCAATCTACTTCCTTTTATAGTTTACCTTGTCTCTCACATAAAACAGGGGTTTTGCACTATTCCTGCTATGTTGTTTGCATGTGTGCAGTCAGCCTTTTAAAAGAGCCCTCCAGGAAGAGTCAGAGGAGCTGGGGGCCTGTGGTGGTCCTGGAGTGAGGTGTCTGGGACTCTATCCTTCCCTTGACACAGGTGCAGAGAGCGCAAGTCTCAGGGTAGATTTTCAAGCTTAGCAACTGAAAAGGAAGTTGGCTCAGAACAGCAAGAGCTTCAGCCACACTTCCCCAGTTGCAGGTGAAAGATGGGACTGGAAGAATGAAGAACTGCCCACTGTAGGAGAAGACCAGGTTCAAGACCATTTAAGGAATCTCAAGGTGCACAAGTCCATGGGACATGAGGAGATACATCCATGGGTCCTGAGGGACCTGGCCAAGGAAGTGGTTAAGCCAGTACCCATCACATCTGAGAAGTTGTGGCAGTTCTCCATGGAAGTTCCCACAGACTGGAAAAGGTGGAACATAACACCCATGTACTTTTAAAAGGGGAAAATGGGAAGACCCAGGGAACTATAGTCTGCTCAGTCTCACCTCAGTACCTGGCAAGATTATGGAGCAGAACCTCCTGGGAACTACGCTAAGGCACGTGGAAAATACAGAGATGATTGGTGACAGTCAGCACAGCTTCACTAAGGGCAAATTGTACCCGACAAATTTGATGGCTGCCTATGACAGGGTTGGATGAGAGAAAAGTGACTGATGTGACCTATCTGCACTTATGCAGAGCATTTAACACTGTCCTGCATGACTCAGTTCTAAACTGGAGAGACGTGGATTTGATGGATGGACCATTCAATGGACAAGGAATTGACTGGATGGTCGCACTCAAAGAGTTGCATTCAAGGTTCATTGTTCACCTGGAGACCAGTGAGGAGTGATGTCCTCAGGGATTGGTACCAGGACTGGCACTGTTCAACATCTTTATTGGTGACACAGTGACTTAAGAGATGCAAACCACATGAAGTTCAACAAGGCCAAGTGCAAGATCCTACGCTGGGGTTGGGGCAATCCCAAGCACAAACACAGGCAGGGTGGAGAATGGATTGAAAGCAGCCCTGAGGAGAAGGACTTGGGGGTGTTGTTGAGAAGCTTGACGTGACCTGACAATTATACTTGCAGCCCAGAAAGTCACAGAATCACAGAATATTCTGAGTTGGAAGGAACACACAAGGATCACCCAGCCCAGCTCCTGGCCCTGCACAGGACCATCCCCAACAGTCACACCATGTGCCCGAGACCATTGTCCAAACGCTTCTCAAACTCTGACAGGCTTGGTGCTGTGACCACTTCCCTGAGGAGCCTGTTCCAGTGCCCAACCACCCTCTGGGTGAAGAACTTCTTTCTAATCTCCAACCTAAACAATCCCTGACACAACTTCAGGCCATTCCCTCTCATCCTGTCCATGGTCACCATACAGAAGAGATCAGTGCCTGCCTCTCCTCTTCCCCTCACAAGGAAGTTGTAACTGCAATGAGGTTTCCCCTCAGTCTCCCTTCTCCAGGCTGAACACACCAAGTGTCCTCAGCCGCTCCTCACACAGCTTCCGCTTAAGACCCTTCACCATCTTTGTTGCCCTTCTTTGGACACTCTCTAAGAGCTTAACATCTTTCTTACATTGTGGTGCCCAAAAACTGCACACAATATTCAAGGTGAGGCCACACCAGTGCAAAGCAGAGTGGGACAATCCCCTCCCTCAACCAGCTGGCAATGCTTTGCCCGATGCCCCCCAGGACATGGTTGGCCTCCTGGCTGCCAGGGCACTGCTGATCCATATTCAACTTGCCGTTGACCAGGACCGCCAGGTCCCTTTCCATGGCACTGCTTTCCAGCACCTCATTCCCCAGTCTGTACATACATCCAAGGTTGCCCCATTCCAGGTGCAGAATCTGACTTTCCCTCATTGAGTACCTCTTGCTGGGGACTGCCCAGACCTCTAATTTATCAAGGTCTCTCTGCAGAGCCTCCTTGCCTTCAAGGGAGCCAACAGCTCCCCCTAGTTTTGTGCCATCTGCAAACTTGTTCAGTATCCCTTCCAGTCCTGCATCCATGTAACTTATGATGAAGAGCACCAGGCCCAAGATGGAGCTCTGTGGAACCCCACTAGTAACAGGTCACCAGTCTGATGTTACCCCATTCACTGTGCTCAACCCATGAGCCAATTGCTCACCCATCGCATGATTGTGTTTATCCAGCTGTGTGCTGGGCATTTTGTCCAGAAGGATCCTGTGAGAGACAGTATTGAAAGCTTTACTGAAATCCAAAATGATTACATTAACTGACTTCCCTTAATCAACCAGGTCATAAAAGGAAATCAGGTTTGACAAGCAGGACATTCCTCTCATGAAGCCATGCTGGCTGTGACCAATGACTGCATTGTTTTTCAGGCGTTTTTCAATTCCTACCAGAATAACCTTCTCTGTAATTTTAGCAGACACTGAAGTGAGACTGATAGGCCTGTAGTTTCCAGGGTCCTCCTCTTTGCCCTTCTTGAAAATCAGGACAATGTTCACCAGCTTCCAGTCAGCTGAGACCTCTCTGGATTCCCAAGACCACTCAAAAATCAAGAGAGATTTTGTGATGACATCAGCCGACTTTTTGAGGATTCTGGGATGAATCCCATCAGGCCCCACAGATTTGTAAGGATCCAGCTGGAGCAGGAGATTCCACAATTTCAGGGTAAATTGGGAATTGATCATTCCCACAGTCATGGCCCTTCAGCCCAGGTCACTGTGACTCTCTTGGCCCATCATCCATGTTGAAGACAGAGGCAAAGAAAGACTTAAACACTTCTGTCTTGTCTCTGTCCCTGTTTGTGAGGTGACCATCCCCATCCTGTAATGGGATGGTATTTCTATATTTCTATGCTGTCTATTGCCATTAATATATGTGAAAATAGTCTTTTTATTGTCCGCTACACTTCTGGCCAGCTTCAACTCCAGCTGAAACTTGGCCACACGAATTTTCTCCCTACAGCAGCAAGCAGCATCTGAATTCTTCCCATGTCACTTGACCTTACTTCCACTGGGCATACACCTTCCTTTTTTCCTTTACTTGCAAGATCCCTGCTCAGCCAAGCTGGCCTTCTGCCTCTTCTGCTTGACTTCTAGCATTTGGGAATTGTCTGTTCCTGTGTCCTTAGGAGGTGATGTTTGAAAAGAGACCAGCACTGATGGAGCCCAGCACCTGCAAAAATGTTTTTCCAGGGGATCTTACTTACTATTGTCAGTCTGCATCAGTCAGGGCTGCATCAAAAGCACCATGGCTCAGTCCTTAGGTCAAGGGAGGGCATTCTCCCCCTCTACGTTGCTCTGTTGAGACCTCTCCTGGAGAACTGCATCCAGGTCTGGTGCACCCAATGTAAGAAAGACTGACCTCTTGGAGCAAGTCCAGAGGAGGGCCACTAAACTGATCAGAGGGAGCACCTCTCCTATGAAGACAGGCTGGGAGAGGTGGGATTGTTCATCCTCGAGAAGAGAATGCTCCAGGCTGACCTTACAGCACTTCCAGGTGCTACAGGGGGCCTACAAGAAAACTTTTTACAAGGGCATAGAGTGAAAGTACAAGAGGGAACAGCCTTTAGGTGAAGGAGGGCAGGTTTAGATTAGATGTTAATAAAAAATTTACTGTGAGGGTGGTGAGGCTCTGAAACAGGTTAGAGAGAAGCTGTGAGTGCTCTGTCCCTGGAAGTGTTCAAGGCCAAGCAGGATGGAGCCCTGAGCAACTTGGTCTATTGGGCAGCATCCTGCCTGTGGCAGGGGGTCTGAAACTAATGACCTTTAAGGTCCCTTCCAAACCAAGCAATTCTACGATTCTGTCATAGCCTTGCACTCAGGGCAATGGAAAACTCTTCTTCAATGGAAGTCGCTGTGCAGGTACAATAATGGATCCAACCACTGGCTGGGAAATAAAAATAGTAACAATTTTGAATACAAACTGTAGGTTTTCTTCTAAGGGTTTGAATATATTAAATTAAATTAAAATAAAATTTATTTGTGAAATTATCTGTCTGTTTAAAACTGCTGCTGTTAATCTATGAATCTTCAATCCAAGGGAAGAGATTTTCTTGAACTTTTCCCTGTACCATCCAACAGCATTGTTTGATCAATTTACTTAATGGTAAAGTAGGAGACAGCATTACTGGGCAGTGAGTAAAACTCCTCTTCTGTGATAATACAATGCACTTAATGACAAACTGCATGCATGCCTTTGCCGTAAGTTTAAAAAATTTCACTACATACTGAAGTGTGCTCAACTTCTCCTAGTATACTGCATTATAATTCTGTTTCATCAGACTGATTAACAACTTTAACTCAAAGTGGGTAACTTAAAACCACTTGCATGGACTGCTTTTGAGCAAATCGAATTTATACTTGTCAAAAGAGAGAGTGCTCAAACCAAGTGTTTAAAAGCAATACAATTTAGAAGGCATGTTCACAACTACACTGACACAAAAAAACGGAGATGCTATTCATTTAATCTTTTTTTTCTTCTATCCCCACTTTTTCTATGCTAGAAGTCTTCAACATCATGCAACTCTTACTCTCTTGCCTCCATCTCACACTCCAAGAGTTGTTTACTAATCTTAGCCCAGAGCTGATGAATATACCCAGAACTTGCACTCAGATGCTCTGAGGCTGGACAGTCACCCTAAAGCCTGGAGAACGGATCAACTACAAACACACTGAGACAAGATGCTTAAAGATTTTTTTTAATTCATTTATTACCTGTGCACAAGAGAAGTAACTACCAATAGAAACTCAAAAGCTATACAGTATTTTTACTTGCTGGTTAAAAGTAAATAGAGTATCATACGACCATGAATGAAAATAATGTCTTTAATTACAAATCAGAATATGTTAGAATCTCAGTGGAACAAGCCAAAAAGCCTTAGAAGCAATTCCAGAGCACAAGGCCCTGCCCCCTTTAATTTGCACAATGACAAAAGTAATTTACAGTTAATCTTTGTGAATACTGAGATAATGTTATAATGCAAATTTCTGTACAGTTAACTGTAAAGAGACAACCAGAACAGTAATTCTAGTATATCTTAACTGAACTTGCTTAAGCATTTTTTTCTGAAATAGTTACCAAAGGTCCTGGAAGATTCTACACCAAATCCAAGTCTTATGACTTTTTTTCCTGTGTTCTTTTTTGGTGTTTGTGGGGGTTTTGTTGGTTTTTATTTTTTTCCCATTACTTACAATCTCATTCTATTGTAATGTGTAAATCTCTAGAAATGAGCTGTCTGCATTGTATATATTGTGTTTATACAAATTAAAGCAAAAGATGGTACATTACTCAAGTGGTATAAATCTTCCAGCATTTTGCTAGTCAAGAAAAACAACATGCCAAAATCACAGTAAGCAGTATTGGTACCCACAGCTTCAATTACTTTGTTTCCTTTTTATTAATTTGTAATCTACATAAATTACTACTGAAGGATACTGTTTAGGTAGTAAATACATTGGCCATTTGTAGGTCAGACAAAACTTGTTCATCCAACTGTGAAAGCTGATATTGTTTCAAAAAAATCACAAATAATGCAGAACAAAAGAACTGATGCATTCAAGAAGGTGAAGATGCATTGATTCCCACTGTTTGAAGAAAACTACTGCATTCCACCTTCAAATGCATCAGGCTGGTTTCAGTTGTAACAAGACAATCCCAAGAGTCAGAATGAAATAAAGCAATTTGAAAGATTTAAGAGCTGTTATCAAAAATAAATTACATTTTTTAAAGTTAAAAGAAACACTGCTATGAAGGCTGAGAGCCAAGCAGCCTTTCAATAGCTGCATTGATGTCTCCTCCTGTTGCTATTAGTGCTTGTAAATTTGCTTCACGGTTCAGAAAGCCCATTGCACTCAGCTGTTCCAGTTGTTGCTGAAATCGAACTTCTGGGTTTTGTAACTGCTAAGAACAAAATTTCCAACTATAAAAATGTAATAGGCATATAGCAAAATACAGAAATTAAACACAGTTTGGTTCTGCACTGCTTTGTCTTTCCTAACTTTTGACTACACCTTTTTCAAGTTCCAAAAAATACATACTGACAAATTCAATTAACAATTGAATAATTTTTTTAACAAGTCAGCACCTTCAAATCTAAAGAGTAACTACACTTATGTAACATTCCCAAATAACTGCAGGAAAAACTGACTGTTTGATAAAAGAGGCTTAAAATTAAATTGGGTAAATTTATGTCCCATGATCCATTTCTTAAAGATATGCATATACATATTTTTTTAAAAATTAAACAGAGTTCAACATAGCAATGCGGAACAGCAAAGACTATAATGTTGCTGTCAGCAATATTGACCTGTCAGTAATAATGACAGGCCTTATTTTTCCTTGACATAGAAATCACCTCTTTTGTAACACTCCAAGTATTTGTTGATTAAAATTACCAAAACCTTAATTGTTAGAAAGCTTGAGCCTAAGGCAAACTGACAACTGTGCTTTATAGAAAAATTCTGCTTACACAAACTCATGGCAAAAATCTGCATTATTTCAATGATATGACCTTCAGAGGCATTCTTTTAATCAGAACAATAACAGGAAAATAAAATGCTGGGAAGCCAATTTAGATAGGTACACAAAACTTGTGCAGCTACTGCTAATTTTCCTGTTGTTCTAATTCAGCAGTTTCACACATCAAGAAATTACCACCTGTATTTAAAATCTGCATATGGTTACAAACCAATACAAAGAAGATGTAACCTGAAATTTAAGAACTGCCCCCCAGCTTGCTTTCCTCAAACAAAACTGAAGAAAATGTTGACCCAGTAGGGTAAGATTTGACAGCATAAGTGAAAACATGTAAGAATATGGTTTGCTACAGTAACACTCATGAATGCTTTCAAGTGGTTAGATAACAAAGAGGAAAAAAATCTGTCAGATCAGCAAAGCTGAACTAACTCACTCCATGGCAATCAAGGAGGGAAAAGCAGCACTGCCCTTTCCACCAAGAGCCTGCCATTGTACACGGTAGGTACCACAGCATAAGGGTGTTGTTTCACACAACATTCCTGAAAGTTAACAGCATGCTCACCATTCTACTATTACTGGAAGTTGCTACCTCTGCTTGACTTCTGGAGCTCTCTGGAAACCTTTACTCCCACTCAGTATGTTAACAAAATGCACTGCAATCTGGAACTCAGGATATTAGTGTACAAATTCAGGCTGCAAATAGGGAGAGTGGCTATTCCAAAGAGGGGGACAGAGATATAGTTACAGCTAAAGAGTAACAGCAATACAGGCAAAGAGCACACAGGTAAATATGCTCAAGCTTTACTCTTGCCTGAATTCACACTACACTTATCAGTGAATCTTATCACCTCGATCTGTCTCAATCTATACAAGCACTTCTGAAACTCCAGGGAATGAAGATGAGTATATAAAAATCAATCGACACTTTTAGTCAGATTTGGTGTTTTTTCAGCATTTCCTTGCATAGCTGCAACAGCATTTTTAAGCCTCCTCTACTGCCCGTTGACCAGAAGCATCCAGGAGACCCTGCCTTCAATTATCAGCCTTCTTTCCAGGAGGTTGATACCTGGATACTTTTTACCCCAACAAAGTAAAAAGTCAAAACATCTAGAATACGGTGATGTACTTTACCTGAGCATTTGCACCAGCAAGTGCCTGCAACATCTGGTGGACAAATTGCTGGTGACCAGGTTCAGAAGTTCCTGAAGCTGGACTTGTATTTTCAGTTGAAGCAGAACTAGGTACAGTGGACTCTGCAGGAGCTCCACTGCTCCCCAATCCACCTAAACCAGGATTGAATCTGTATAAATTACAGAAAAAGAAATACACCACTTGAATAATAAATACTAGCTTGTCTCTTCTCATTTTTTTAATTACTATGTACAAATTCTGTCAAAGAGGGGATGGCAACTTAAATAAAGTACCAAGAGAAAGACCAGAGTTATCACTGTTTAGAAGTACACAGCAGGCAAAAATGTGAGAGATTCCAGAACAGTGTAGTTAAACTAAAAAGAGGCAGGAAGAGGAGTGTTTAATAAAAACTTAATAAATCTCTAAATGTAAAAAGAATGAACAATACAAGGCCAAAGTTCCTGTCTAAATCAATTCTTACCCTGGTATAAGGCCCGGTGCTTCTGTTGCTAATGTCTGCAAGCCCTGCTGAATCTGTAGCAGAGCCTGCATTGCTCTAGGGTTTGACATAGCTGATAATGTGTCAGGATTCTGCATCTAAGAAAAGGAGAGAAAATCTTAATCATATGCAGATGTTCCAAATTAAGTTTTTTTGTTAGATCTCTTGTAGAATCTGACACAATTTCAGAACTTGTTTTTCAATTATGTAGTTCAATATTTATAGGAAATCCTTTAGTTATCTTTTCTTCTGTGAGAAAACTTTCATAGAAAGTAATCAATGAACTCTCTAGATGTGGACAAAGCCTTTCACATGAGAAGTACACAAGGAGTAGTATTTTTCATTACAGACCTCAATCTTTCAAAGCCATAGGTCTGTATTAGTACAACATTATTCTAGAATTGGTATCCTATTATCAATTATCATACTACTGGTAAGCAACAACGCTCAATGTGATGAAACTTGCCCAGTAGATATCAAAGAAAAACTACTGCATTTCTTCTTCCTAGCTAATTTCAGATCACAGCAGTTTCGTCATGACTATTTGTACTCATCTTCTCACATGCAGTGCCTTCACAGCCTGAAATGTAAACAAATACACTGCAAAAATACAAGCAAGGAAACGTACAACATTCAAGGATTCTCACTCTACTGTGACCTCAATTAAAAATTTGCTTTCATATCCACTAACGATTTAAAAGGCAAATCCTTTTCATTTCTGAACTGAAGCATCCAAAAACCTGACTATTTTAGATACAAAACCAAAACTAGTGGCTTAAACTTACTTCTGCTATTCTAACAAATAGATGATTGAAAAATAAGTTTCAGTTACAAATGACATAGTTTTGGTAGCCAGACGTACTTCAAATAGCAGGCAAGCTTATAATCTTAGCACCCTTCCCCTGGCAACTAGACCAAATTATTTTTGCTGAAAAACCCCTTTTGATTCATGTAGAAATCACAGCTTAAGCTTCCTCTGGTGCAGAGCAGAATTGGAGAATAGGACATGAAGAACTCTGCTCTGGAATATGGATGCCTAAGGAGACTTCAGTACACAAGTTACTACTCTCCATTCATCTCCTGGATTTTTATCTTCCTGATAGCTAAAAGTTAAAGAATAACTAAATATACAGATAGCAAAGGTTACTCAAATTTTAAAGAGGAAATGATTTTGGGTTCTCCAATGAAAACAGCTGCAACTACTTTACTGTCTGATATTTGAAGCTGTCTTACAGAAATGGTGGCACAACTATTCTCAGAGCACTTAGGTGGCCTGGATCTTATCTATTAATATTACTAATTCCAGTAGCAGCAATTCTTTCCTAGTTCTGCTGGGCAATTGCCCTTCATTGCAAAAGATGCCTTCCATTATACAGATTCCATGGTTTCTGTGTCCCAACCCCATAATAAAAACACCAGTAGATAAGCAAAGAAGTACAAGTTGCAATATTATCACCATTCTGAAAATACCCAGGTATTTCTTGAATTTACCTCACCTGCTACTGTTGTTGATCACCCGACCTTACACAGTGAATACAACAAAGAACTAGCTTATAAACTCCACAGTAATACTGACAGGAGATATCCGGAGGAAACAGAAATTATTCTTACTGTGCATTCATTAATTACCACTTATTCACATATTTCAAAACATACGTGTGGTACTAGCTCCTCAGATACTACTGAATCATTACAAAGCAGTGGCATTGTAAAACACAACCCTTTATGTGGTTGAAACAATATAAATGGTATCTTCTAAACAGTGAACTTGCTACTAGAATTCAAGTATGTGCTAATTATTTTACTTATAGAACCTCCTGTGTGCAGTCAGATCTTGACAGTGCACATTTACGCTGATTTGTGAGGACTGCCTAATGATGGAATTCATGCAGTGGATTTTGATTCCTAAAAAAATCATGCTTGCTCCCATTTATGGAACACAGTGCTACTACACACTGTGTCAACTAGTACCGAGCAGATACCTGGGCTGCAAGCACAATGTTGAGGAGAAGACAATCTTTACAGGCAAAAAACGTCAGAAACCACTTCTTTCGAGTCAGCTAATGACTTTGGTCTTTCAAGGCATGCTGAAAGATCTCTTTTCCAAATACATAAGGCAGGTTTGAAGAAGTAAGAAAAGCATAGTGAAACTTTACCTAATAGTGGGAGAAGTACTAATTCTTTTAATTTGTGAAACAAATCTTGTTACAAACAAGTGTTTTGTAAGAACTGGCTGGTGTGCAGCAAGAACAATTATTCCTTCTAAGCAAAGAAGCAAGAGCAAATCTAAGTGGTTGTTCTATCTAATCACAGACAACATTCAGTTTTTTGAAAGGGATGGATACATTAAGCAAGAATATTATTAAGGGACAATATGACTTAGTTTCTAAAGCTAATAAGAATATACTGCAGAAACTAGCTATTAGCCAAAACCAAGACAGGCACCAGTTTACTAAAAATATTGCTCACTGACTTGTAGACATTTACTAACAGCTAGTATCTCATCTTACTTGTTGAAGGAAAGTTGGAAGTTGTTGTCTCATTTGTTCCTGAAGTTGAGGATTTCCAACAAATAAAGGATTATTCAACATCATCTATAAGACAAAAATATTTAACTTCATAGATCAAGCAGTAAAATCCACAGAAGACTTTACAACAACTACTGTCGTGGTAATAGTCAGTGAAAATAACTTCATATTCATGAATAATAATCATCTACTCCTCCTTTGGCCAAAACTTTTTGGAGGTGTTTTGCTTTACTTTGGTGTTGCTTGGTTGGGGTTTTTTATCTTTAAGTGAATGAATTTCCATGAGGTAGGCTTGCCAATTATTACAAGAAAATCCTTTTCTGCTCAGCCTTAACTATAGATCTAAGTAATAGCTCCTTGTAAACATTACTTGAAGTCAAGGATATTTCCAAGTAGTATTTAATATAGAAAAGATAATGTTTTTTCAATCTCAGCTCAGGATTTGACTTCTGATATTACTGCTTTAATTTTAAAATTTGAAAGCACTTCTACAATACCATTCATAAAACAGCATCTGCATTTTTAGAGGGAGCACAGGTCACAAAAGTGAAGTTCAAAACAGTGTAATACCTAGATATGGCACCAAGTCCCCTCCCTTCACTTCTCCCAAGTTAGTGGGGGTATTTATTTACCAATAGATCCACCTTAATTTACCAAAGCATTTGTTCTGTCTGTTTCTTACGCTGGGTCACAAGTTCAGGGTTATACAAAACATACATAGCCCTGACAAGACATACATAGCCCTAACAAGTTATTTTAGAAGCATGTCAGACATGATGCCCAACTACAAGGTGAAGAAACCCCCTGTGACAAATTGTTAAGTGCAAGTAGGTAATAATTTCAGTGAGTTAGAGATTAACATTAAAAACAGGGTCATCCACTACACACAGCTGTAGGGCTATTTGGTTTTTATGTTTTGGGTTTTTTTTTACTGCAACACACACAATAAATACATCACTACACCAAATGCAATTTACCTGTACTGCAAGATCAGGATTCTGGCTTAATGATTGCATCATGCTTCTCATGTAGGGTGCAGACAACATATTCTGCATAAGTTGTGGGTTTTCTGTTATCTGTTGCAATAAGCTCTGCATTCCTGGTGTGTTGAACATACCAGCTTAAAAAAAGTAAAAGGCCACTTTAGTCTGGTGGTAGTCAAGATGTTTACTACCTAAAACCAGGATACAACCACCTGTTTTTTATGTGTTTTAGACCCTGAAATATATCTTACTGTGCTTATGCTTACACAGACACATCTATCACAGAAACTAAGACAGATGCTGTATCCAAGAAGCAGTCCCATTAAGTATCCACATTATTAGCTGTTTTCACATTTGCCTTGAAATAGAAAAAAAAACACAGTTCATCTAAAGATTCCCTACTTTTGTTATTTTAAGACAACTTAAATTTAAACAGTGTTTAAGTAACACTGTTATAGCCCTAAATTAATTTTCATATTTTTTTCCTATGGAGAACTTTGATACTAGTAAAATGTAAATTATACTAGTAAAATGCTATTTACAAAAGTAAATAGCAATAAAAACTTTGAATCAAAAATTCTCTTTCTAATGAAAGAATCATTTCAGCAGGCTTCCAAGTACATGCAAATATATACAATTGTAGCAAAAAACACACCTCCAAGTCCAGGCCCCAAATTTGGTCCAGTTGAGCTCTGTCCTGTAGTGCCAGAAGTGCTATTTTCAGCATTACTATTGCCACTGCTCTCACCACTAGTGCTGGTATTTGTTGTGGAAGTCCGTGAGCTGGACTGAGGAGCCCAGGGATTTGGCAGAGGATCTCTATTTTCTGTACGAGATGGCTGACTGTCTCCTCCTGTTGATGCATTGCTCACTAAAGAAGCAAATGGGTTACCTCCAAACTATAGAGAAAGGAAAGCAAACGTATAATTGACAAGTTACCTTTCCGAATGAATCATGAAGATAAATGTTTACACCTCTTAATCAGTTATAGTCATGATTCTACAGTAACTAAAGTTAAATACTGTGAAAAGACACTAACACTGAGAGATACTAGGACCTCCAAAAAATTAAATCACATTTCTTTTTGTAAGTAGGGTTGCTACTACACTGTATTTTTATCACAGTAAGATGGTATCTTGCATACTGGTTTCCAAATTGAAAGCCTTTTATTCTCATCTTCAGTTTAAAGTTACTAAACACACCCCCAAAAAGATTTTACTGCACCTCCAAATTTTAAGGTAAATAATTAAAGGAATTAAAAATTAAGTAATATAGAAATATATTAACTTTAAAATAGCTTCTCAATCACACAAAGCAATACCTATACCTCTTCAGGCTAACAAGAATACAGGATTTTTAAAGTTCTTCCCTCTCAAGAGTAAAAGGCTACATAACAACTTGCAAGTTTCAAGAAATGTTTTGGCAAGTGCACATTTGGAAATTTACATTACTTACAAGCTTTTATTTCGAAAAAGAAATATTCACTTTTGGTGTCATTTGTAATCTTTTCTCACCTGTTCCTGTGCTGCATTCAGTATTGGCTCCTGAATATCTGTGTACATGCGTCGCAAGGCATTGTATCCCCCTGGTATACTTTCAAGGTTGCTCAAGGCCCGGTCCTGGTTTCGCATCATTTCCTGCATCATTGCAGGGTTTCTAGCAAGTTCTAGTGTCTAGAGAAGTGGAACGTTTAATCTGTATTAATAAGAAATCCGTTCTAAAGTGAAAACGTCAGCATTTAGCAGTATCTTAGTTATCCCAGTCTAACCCAGTTTGAAATTATGATCAAAGCTGAATCAAGCTTAAGTGTGAGTCAACACAATTCGGTGTTTAGCCAGCATTCTACCACAACTGACTGGGTGAAAGAGTGTCTAAGCAAAAGAAAACCCCTGAATGAACTACACTTTTCTTCCTTCATCTTTTCCACACAATATATTCTTATCATTTCTAGCACCATTACACCAGGCAACCTATAGCATGAACTTTAAAGGAAAATACACACAATTTAAAAAGCATCTATTTATCTAGTTGGGTTTTGATACATTCTGCAACACAACATATCTTATGTATCATCTAATTTTAAAAGCATTTAGAAGTGAGATAAAATAAAAATATGCAGTATTTTGGAGAATTACTCTTGTTAAATTCGTTGGCTAGACAACAGGTTTTAAGTGGAGGCACATCCAATTCTAGCCTCAGAAGACATGACTACACAATCTTCAATGTCTTTGAAAACTGCTGCAGGTTTTCTGAATTATCAGTCTATTCTGAACAATAAAAAGTAGAAAAATAAACATTAGTTGTCTATGGCAATGTTTTATGGATTTTCAGTAAGCTTAAATACTTCAAGAACGTTCACCCACTTCACTAAGCATGTTTAATTCCTGCTATGTTGTATATAGTTACAGTATAATCAAAAGTCATGAACAGATCTTTCTACATACCTGTCTCATTATATCTGGATTATTCAGCATGTGACTGATTTCTGGATTTCTCTGTATCAGTTGCTGCATTTGAGGGTTAGCCATAATTAACTGCCTCATCAGGTCAGGATTTGAAAGCATGCTCTGAACAAATGGATTTTCCATTATCTGAACCATCATTTCTGGGTTGGACATAAGTTGCCGTTGCATCTGACTTTGCAACTCTGAAAAGTTTGAAGTATTTAAGCCCAGGCTACTTAGACCTGCCAAACCTCCAAGGCCACCTTTAAGAAGATGAAAAAAAGATAATTGAACTTCCAGTTTCTAGTGTACTTCCAAACACATCCAGATCCTTTCTAAATACAAAACTTGAACATATCCTACACTTCAAAATAATGAAAATGAATGGAAAGGCCCATCTTTGCAAGGCTGTTAAGGAGTTACCCACTAAGAGTTTTGCTTCTTTAAATGACAAAAATCCAACGAACTGTATCTTAAATATAACCTGCTACAATTCTAATAGCTTTTTTTCTCATTTTCCACAGCCAGGATACAAGAAATGTTTGAGTTTTGGGGCTTTAGATCCAGGTCTCACTCCCACCAGCAACACTTACCAACTGCATTTGTAAAAATCATTTATCTGTCTCCTCTTAGTTAGACTAAAACCAAGACAGAACTTCCAATATGAGTCATATTCCCTACTGTAATTAAAAGCAGAGTTTCTCTTGGCAACAATACACCAAGAGCTAATTATGTTTTGAATTGCTGTCCTTTGCTTAGTCCAAATAAAAAAATTGAGGTACTAGTCAGACTGAGGAACCATTTAAACCTAAACAAGCAATTCCTTACTAGGGTTGGCTTTTCCAATCTACCTCTACCCCACCCTACAAATGCAAAAAAGGTGAAAGAGAATGAAACAAAAAACCGACTGCAATTATGAAAATATGTTATTATTTTAAGTCAATAGAGTGCAGCCTCTTTATTCATAAAAGCAAAGACTCATAACGCAATCAGACTTGAAACCTGAGAAATACTTAATTGTAAGATTAGCAGCAATTTTATTGTTTCTATTGCAGATATGTGCTTTGTGTTACACGTCCAACTTCAGTACTTCATCAGTTCTCAGATAACAGGAATTCGGATGTACGTTTAAGGAACACAAGGATACTGGAAGAAGTTTCATTATCCATAGTGCCAAAATATAACATCAGTAACACCTTACTACTGAAGGTGAAAGGTACAAGTCTGAAGTTTGTTGCGAAACCCTGGCACAGTTTGCCCAGAAAGGAGGTGGATGCCCCATCCCTGGAAACATTGAAGGTCAGGTTGAATGGGGCTCTGAACAACTGATCTAGTTAAAGATGCCCCTGTTTGTCACAGGGGGATTGGAGTAAATGACCTTTAAAGGTCCCTTCCAACCCAAACTATTCTGTGATTCTGTATAAGATAAAAGAAACAACTTTCCTCTGGTAACTTACACATCAGAGACCTTCTAGAACCAACTAGAAACATACCTGTAATCAGCTTTTTGGCTGCTGTGTTTGGAGGGTTTTTTTAAGTTCTGACTACAGTAGAATAAAGTTTCAGGGACAATTACCTGAATCCAAGAGAAGACACCCACAATGCTACCTAACCAAAATTCTTACCCATGCCAAAAGGATTACTATTTGTTGAAGCTGGTGTTGAAGTACTAGTGCTTGATGTTGATGTGGTAGCAGCATTCCCAGTGGTGTTTGCCTGTTGAGCTGGGTGGTCTTGTGATCTAAAAAAGCAATTTTAAAACCTGTTAGTTTAAAAAGTTATTTTAAATAATGCTATTTAATGTAGGAATAGTATTATACTTGACAATCTTAAATTACATTTTGATTCCTTCTCAAAAACCAGTTATCCGTAGATAGCTTCCTAAAACAAATCTTTCTCAGACGTGTAATTTTTCAGAACAGTAGTTTCAAATATTAAAAAAACAGATGGGTACCACTGCATTCATAACCACTTTCTCATCCTAACCTGGGATGCCTGTCAATGAATTATTTCCTCTGCCCTTACCTTGCTTTAAGGATCCATGCCTTCTTCCACTACACTCAAATACTACCAATTACATGCGTGCACCTTAAAGAAATAAAGCCCTAAAAATTGAATGTGGTATTTGTTTCACACCACATTTTAATAGGAAGTTTTATCAAATGTGAAATTCAGTTAACGTTTCATTTCACTACATATCAGACTCAATACCTTTAAGACTTCAAGAACAGGCTAAAAATGTAGTTACATAAAGCTAAAGCCAGCATAATGTAGCACAGGCACTAAAGGCTGCCCATATGATATACTCACCACACCTTCCTACTGCAGGAATAAACACAGGTGTTGCCATGTAGCAAAAGAGATCAAGGAACTGAGCTAGAGTAAAGCCAGCCTGACCTCTCTGTTCAAAAAGAAAAGAGGCTAGTTTGAAATTCAAATCAGCTCTCAGTCTGGTTCAACAATCAATCTCATAAATGCCTGTATTTGCAGTACTACAGCATAAAATAACTTGTAAAACTATGGATTCAGACCTCACACAGATCTCAAAATTTGACAGGACACTAGACTTCATACGTCAGTTCATCTTGGAGTATCTTTCTGCTATAACAAAATTCTGAGCTTGCTCCACTCAAGCAAAGTTCAGGAAAAGAAACCCCAATCATACCAAAAAAATCCATGCTTGGAAGATGGCTCAGATGCAGAGGCCTTCCTGAGGTTTTTTAAGAGTTCTCTAACTCCATTAACAGCAACTGCAAACACAGGATAACTACCATTGGCCAAGGAGCTGTAACTTGAAGGGGGAAGATTATAGACTGTATTTTGACTGTGAATCTCCTGCCAGAGATATTTGGTTTTCTTTAGTCTAAAAAACACATACATTTCTTGTGCATAAGCAAAAGAAAAATATTAAGAATATAATCCTACTTGTACTTTCAACTGAGAAACTGTTTTGAGAAGCAGTTATACCTCTTCATGTAACAAACACAAAAATTCTCAAAAACTTGACAGAAAAGTAGATGAGACTGAAGCTTGCAGTTCATACTTCCATGGAAACTGGAAGAAACTGAAATACACTCCGAAGAATGTGGTCTGAGTGAGTGTCAAACCTGTCAGATTCAAGTCTTTGAGTGAGACTCCTGTAAAGTGCACATCATCTTTTATATCCACTTTCCCATTATGATTCCTCCTGTTACTTGTGAACAAATTACAGGTGTTGACCAAGAACTCTATTCAGATACCCAGTGCATCTTCACTGCCCATTGCTAATCACTCACTGCTACTCTGACACAGCCTAAGCCAGGTTACAAGACTACAATGAAAGTCTGTATCATTCTGGAAAATGTAGCACAGTTAAAAATAACCTTTTTCGACAAGGATTGGTTGGAATATTTGAGGATTCTATTTGAAAGTTACACACCTAATATTGTTTAGAAGGGAAAAAATCATCTTCAGATCCAGTTTTGGAAAAGAACCCTTGTCTATTCAGATATATGGCAGCAACAGTAACTGCAACAGTCAACAGAAAAGTAAATGGCAGAGTGTAAAGTGGTTGGGAACAAATCAATCTTGATACTCACGGCCAAAAATCAGCACTTGCCAGGTCACACTGGCATGGTCTAGATCTTGTGTTTCAGGACAAGAATAAAATTCAGGTATTTCAGCAAGTAGAATATTGAGATGTTTCAGGATAACGTTATACTTTTGCAGAGGTGATTTTCATTGTGCTGACATTTCCCTCTAGTAGGTTTTAGGAGTGTATGTTTAGTTTACTCAAGCAAAGCTAGTGGGTGAAAATACTAATGCCTCATTTGAAGACAGCATAGGCACATGTAGTTTTTTGTTTGTACTTCCTTGTCCAAGACATGATTAAAACACTCTGCAGATGATAGTAATGCACTCTTCTGAAATTATGCAAGAAAGTAGGAGAGAGTGAAGAGATGGATTGTAATGCTTATAGGATATATCCAGGGACACCACTAATTCCCCAAACTCGCCCAGAGGCCAAGTCCAAGAAGTTACCAGAGACTGGCACTGGTATTTCAGTGTGTATAGCTATTGTAGCTCCAACCTCTGAACCCACTGAAGACTGTACAATCGAAAGCATCCTGCTAACACTACTCACGAAGCCTCTCTGACACACTCAAAAAAGCAACAAAAAAATGGTAACAGTAGAATAGTAGTTCAGATAAACAAGGTACAGAATTACAGTATTAACTAATATTGTCTACAGGTTTGGGATGGAGGCTTGTATCAGTCTAAATTTCAGGCAGAGGAGGGCACAGGACAGGAAAGGGAGACCCCTGACAGTACAAACAAGTGTTTTGACTCCAGGACAGAAGAGGTAATCCCTCCAGGATGTGAACACGGAATTGAAGATAACAGTTTCAAAAGGCACCTACATTTAATGCTAATGCTACTAATTTCAGCAAGTGTTTGTATTTCATGCTAATGTTACTAGCAAGCTTTTGTGACTTGGTAAGGCCTGGAAAGGGAAAGCTGTTCTGTTCTCTGTTTCTGTTCTCTTGTATATTCCATCCTCTTTCCTTCAACATCTGACATTTTCCTGTAAGAGGAGGCCCTCACCATAAACAGGAAAGACCTAAGTAGAACAGGAGTAAGAACACTTTCAGTGTAGATACTGAACACCCTATTGACTAAGCAAGCTACATTTGAGGGATATATTCCTCTACTTGTTGAAATGATTTTTGGGCACTTCACAAGAAGTGGAGATAACACAGCTCAACTGATACAACTTTCTCACCATCACTCTAAAGATAACTCAAAAAGCCCAAATCTAAAGTCTGTTCAGCCAGAGAAATTCATTGCACTAAAGCAGTTGTCTAAAATTTTCTTTCCTCATTTTACCAAAACAGTGAGTCTTTACTCACTGTGTTAGAAAAACAAGGAAAGAAAATTCACTGCAGATGAAAGAAAGGAAAGAGGAGAGTGGAGGGGCAGACAAGAGAGGAGAAAAAAGCTTTTCTCAAAGTTTTCATGCATGAAAAGAAAACCTAAACAACATGAATCTATGGAGAATAAGAGCTAACATCTAAGAACTATGGAGCCAAAACACTGCCAGCACTAAACACAAGAAGTTAAAAAAAAAAAAAAAAAAAGCAGGAGATGTGTATTTAAAATCCGAATCTCATTAAAATACAAGATAAACCAAAGAAAAGAGCACTGTACTTTCAGACAGTTATTAGGCACCAGCTGTAACTAAGGAGCTGATTAAAGTGACTTAATAAAATCTAGGTTTGCCCAACAGAAAGCTATAAAGAATTCACAGTCTTTTTACAGGTAAAAAAGACCACTCATCATTAAGGTTTACCTGTTTTGTGTTTTGATAACCAGGTGAACAGTGAGTCCATCATGAATTCCATGTTGAGTCAAAGTATCTTGATCTTTTAAAATTTTTCCAGCAAATATCAACACAAGCTGATCAGTGTGGGACTTGAAACGCTTAGAGATTTCTTCCTTGAACTAAACAAAAAAATTAGTATTATACATTTATGCAATTGAATATTGAACTGTAATTTTTTTAATAATTTATGAACAAGATATTTTTTACATTTGCTGTATTACTTCACCTACACTGCACAAACAAGAAATACTTTATTATGTATTCTAAACTTTTTTTTTTCAGAGAAAGATAGGAAATATTTCTTTTTCATACAAAAAAAAAGGACATGAGAAGAACTTCACATCTATATCACTAGTTATATAACTAGTGACAACAAAAACCTGATTTCTCTTGAAGACTACTGTAGGTTCAATCAGGCACACATCCATGTCAATAGATACACACTATTATATACACTGCTTAAACACAGACATACGTATGCGCATGGTCAAGTATGTATATAATTACATACTAGCAAGTACACACTAATACACATACATGCACACCACTGAAACCATCCACTGCTGCAAGACTGAGGATACGATGTCACAAGCAGGATAAATCTGTCTAGACTTTTGCTGGCAATGAGTATTCTTTTTTCTTGGACATATTTTTGCTGCTTTCTTTCTATGTGTCAAAACCAGCATTCCTTCCCACAGAGGCAAAAGTTACACCTTAGGTGGTTCTGTTTCCTCATTCAACACATGAGGCAGCTACATAAAATGCAGCATAAATTGCTGGCCAGGGCATGGTGAATAGCTGCATTTTTCAGTTCACTAAGAAATTATACCCTCATTGAAACAACTGAACACAGAAGACCACTCTATACCTTCTTGCCTTTCTACTCAATAATAACCAAGTTCTTTGAACAAGTTCTAATTGAAATTTATTCTTCTCTGGAAAAATACTCTCATCAAAAACAAAAAATTTACAAAACTTAAAAAGGAATATATCCAAGAAAAATGCTAAGGACTAACTTCCTTATAAGAATGCCAAATAAATTTATGCAACAAGACTAGTCTGCAGGCTAAGTATTTTTAAAACAGTTCAAGGTAGTTAGAAAGTCTTTCAGAAGTTCACCCTGTTTAAAATTTTAAAGTTAAGTTGACCATCATATTTTAAAAAACATCTCAAACATCCTACAGAAGTCTCATTCCATATAGAAAAATATAATACTAATCTTGCAACTAGTTATTAATAATTACATTTTATAATAGGCAGAACTACAATAGTAAAATACCACTGTATTATGCTTTGAAAGTGAGTCTCTAGTTGAAGTATTTTATAGCACAGGAGAAGGAGTCCAAGAGACAATATACAGTGAAAGTCTCTGTGTTTGTGCAGAAGGTTGCCCTTGGTTAGTTAAAAGTCTACACTGAGTTAGTTTCAGTTCTTGAAAAAAAATCACTTTTCAGTCAGCCTTTATATTGGCAATATTTAGATTTATAAGTATTCCAGAAAGTCATTTAGTCCATTCCTTTTCCAGGTGGGTTACTTATCTGAATTACTTCTATCATGTTTATCTAGTCTGTTCTCTGAGGTCCCCAGCAACATTTTCCCAAGAAACTTATTTCAGTGTTTCACTATCCTATTTCTTTATCATCCTTTCCACAGTGGACAACACAAACAGATTGTTCTTTCCTTTTAAATAAGGGATTCCAGTAAGGTTAATCTTTCCTTGAGGGTTAAATTCTAATCCAGTCATTCCCACCAGCCTTCGGACTTTTCAAAACCAATTACTGTTTTAAGAAAAAGTGAGAAATCCATGTGGGAAAATATTCATGCTGACTTATTTAATAGTTATAAAGTCTAAACATTTTGTAGAATCACAGAAGGGCTGGTGTGCATTTCTCAAATACCAATAGCCAGATGGCTGTGGAGCCAACCCAGGACTGTTGGTAATAAGAGACAAGAATTGCTGGTAACAACCAAGGATTTTTGGTAATAATATGCCTTTGGAAAGAACAGGATGTGACTGGAGAATGGGGCCATGTAGAGGTAGAGGGGCACTTTTCCACGGCAAATATCCTTATTGTAGCTCCTGGAGATAGGCACAACACAGTATAGCGCAAGTGCAAGAATGAGGCTGAGAAGTGGCCACAGACTGTGGAGTGAACCAAGACCAACAAAGACACACAAAGCCCTACAACCCATTTCCAGAAAGGTCTAGAAGAAAGGACTGCACATGACAACAAATTTGCATAGAAAGTGAGAAACTTATCTCCGAGGCAAGGAAAGCCTTTCTGTAAAAAGGTATCCCCGCAAAGCCCAGGCACATGTGTGCCCTCAGGACTCTGGACACCCCCTCAGCTGGATCAGTGCTGGAGCCAGGATTGGTCTCTTTTTCTCTCTTTCTTTCTTATTTTCTTGTTTCCTTTCTTTCTTTCCTTCTCTCTTCTTTTCCATCTTAACCCCTTATTCAAAACCGACTGCAATGAGCTCATAGTAGGGTCACTGACGTAACATATCAATGCCAAGGTGTGTAATTTACAAATAAAACTTCCCAAGATCTTGTGGAGCCTCTGACTTTTGTCATTCCTTTCTGTGACATCTCACTCTTTAAGTGGAAGGAAGCATCTACGAATCTCGAATCTCAAGTGCTCACTTCTCACTTCCACCTTAAGGGTGGAATGTCACATCTTTTTTTGCTGAGCAACTGTTCAGGCAGTTACGTTCTACTTGGTATTATTCTAGTTAATTATTGTTAATATACATTGCAAAGCAACATAAAACCAGCAGAAATAATTACAATTTGGTATAAAGCTAATACATAAGAATAAAAGACTACCATACTGTGACAAATCAAAGAGTAATGACATTTACCCAAACTCACTATCATGTTTTCCACAATATGATGTGACAGTGAGGTCCACAACTTAATTCTCATCAGAAAGTTGATGTTGTAGTAGATAAACAATATTCATGGAATCACAGAATATCTCAAATTGGAAGGGCACTATAAGGATCATCAAGTCCAACTCCCTGTTCTTTGTAGGACTACCTAAAACTAAACCATATGACTGAGAGCACTGTCCATAAGCTCCCTGAACTTTGACAGGCTTGGTGCCATACACTTGGTGCCAGCGCTTCCCAGGACCCTTCCAGGGACTGACAACCCTCTCAGCGAAGAATCCTTTCCTGAAGTCCAATGTGAACCTCACACAACCTCATTCCACTTCCTTGTGTCCTACTGCTGCACACAAGAGAGAGGAGATCAGCTGCTTCCCCTCCAGTGCCCCAGCCCAAGGAAGCTGTAGGTTGCCATGCAAAACCAACACTACAGTAAGACAGAATTGCAACCACCAACATACCAGGACCCACAAAACAACCTCTACAACAACATACATGAATTATTCAAGTGCACACCAGATTTCTTTCCAGTCACAATAATGAAACTGCAGAGATTAATGAGCCAGTTTTGGCTGAGACATATTTACATAAAAATCCTACTCAAGATGCAATGGAAAAGTTAGGTCTCTTCCTCAGCTTCACTTTCATTCGGCACAACCTTGGAACATCTGAAATGACAGGATATAAGCAGCACATAAAGGGAAGAGTGCAGCAGTGCATAGTATTGGAAAGGGCTCAGGACTCATATTCTAGCCAGTTCTGTTCCTTCCAGGGATCCTTCAGCAAGCCACTCCATTTCTCCAAGCTTTGACTTAGGAAAAATGGTTAGCTATACTTCTCTTCCCCATAAAAGCACCTGGCAATCTACTCCCTCCCTGTTTCTTGTGTTCCTGCTCACCAGCAAAGCAAAACTGTCAGCTCCTTGATTTAGATTAAAGACTGGCCAGAACAGAGTTCATTTTTGCAGTAGCCAGGAGGAGGCACTGCCAGAATCTGGTGGTTATAGCACTTCCTGTAATTGCCTGCAGCAGAGGAAAAGGACTCTCTTCTGCGGAGCAGGGGATGCTTCTGGTGGAGAAAATATGGTGGAGGAAGCCATCTGGTATTGTCTATTACTGGGGTACTTTTTTTTCCCATGTGAATTGTTCCTTTTCTTGTACCCTCTGTAACTGTATTATTGCTGTTAGTATTAATTTTCTTATCTCACTGATGTTTCCAGTAAATTGTTTGTATCTCAACTTGTGATCTTCACCTTTTCTGCCTCCAATTCTCCTCTCCAATCCATCACAATGGAGAAAGAGAGGAGAAAACAGAGAAGCAAGTGAGAGCAGCATGTGGTTTGGAGTCTCGGTGGGGGCACTGAACAGGGGAGAACCATTCCTAAACCATGACAGCACTACTTAGGAAGAGCCAAGGTGTCGATGTGTTATTAACATTATTCTCGCACTTAATTCAAAACACACAGCACCACATGAGCTACTAAGAAAATTATCTCAGTCAAAATCAGGACACCATGTCACCATATGTTCCAAATTCTTAATATTTTGCCCTAACTTTACTCCTAGACAGTGACCTTTTTACAGAGCCAAGGTTTATAGTAATTAAGTTGAAATGTTGCCTTGCTCTAAAAATCTTAACATGACACCTCTACCACAGCTAATTATTTATTGAAGTTTTCTGTGCTGTTGGCAATTTTGAACTGTGTAAAGGACAATCTTTAAAAACTCTGTGATACAGCTGACTGAAGGTGATGGATTTGAGCAAAACAAACTCACAGGAGGAATGTAGGTCCTATCTGACATGGAAAAAGTTAAAAAAAAAATCAGAAGAAATATATGAATATTAAACTTACTTTTATGCAGAAGAGTATCTACACACAAGACACTTCACAGTATTACTTAAACAGGTTTTCTTATTTTACTGTATCTGCCAATTATTTATCAGAAAACACTTGCTAAGCACCATGGTCGGATAACTGATACCTTTGAGTTATATCTAACTAAGCCAACTGTACAGAAAGTCATTACACATTTACTTTTGAAGATTTTTGTTCTATCAAATAGCCACCTATCATCACTCTAAAACAATTTTAATCAAGTTCCCAAAATGAGAAGAAAAAACCAAACATCTTAAGAAATATGACTCAGAGTATATTGCAAGGCAGACTCCATAAAGACCATCTTAGACACCACAGGATTGAAAACGTAATGCTAAATGATTCATGTACTCTAGTGCCTTGACTGTCAAGAGAAAGCTAAATCACAGTCCTGGAAAAGAAGAACAAGTCAGATTCCACTATATATTTTCAACCTCCTTTGTTTGTACCATTCAGTAATCCCTGGATTACGGAAAAACAACAAACCAGAATTGGATTAGGTTAAGAGAATTGAAATTAAACTGAGCTAGGCACAAACGTGAAACCTTCGATTTCTGAATTTAAAGTATCAACCACGAGCTGGACTTAAAGTATACAACTTTATGAGATCTCTATTCAACAAATAGCAGAGTCTCTACACAATGTATACATTGTGTATATATAATTATATATACACTATATATATATATATATAATTCTGTAAGTCCGGCTTTTTATCTGTAATTTACTCTAGTACAGAAAGCACATTTGTGTTCACCTAGTTTTAAAACCATATTACAAGCTGTTAAATATGCTATTACTGAAAACTATACTTCATAATGAAGAGAAATTCCATTAAATGTTTCAGTTAAATAAAAAAATGGAAAAAACCACCCAAACCTTCAAAAGAACCAAATCTGTTTTCTGTGGAAGTAAACTCACTTTCACTAAGTTTTCCAGATGGTCATTGCTCTGAAATTTGCATATAATCAAAGAACTGACAACAATTCTCTGCAAGAACTGCAAGCTTCTGAAATTTTTACTGCAGATTTACTATATCCACTCTTTGTTGGCCTAGAAGGTAATAATACACAGCTAGTCATGTTACTCTGTTTCAGAGTTGAAATGTTCACAGAATGCACCACTCGCACTGGTGGACAGTAATTCTGAACCAGTTACAATAAACTGCAAATGTCAACACAGGGCATTAAAAGAGCACCTTGAAGCCTCAGGAAGCTTTAACTCTTCTAAAATTCACTCTGTGTAAATAGTCTAAATGATGAAGGTAAAACTGTTTTCCATGTAACTGATTCCAACACCTCACCACTCAAAGAGCTCAAGCTGTTCACTAAGATAGGAAGGCATAAGTTGTTCCTAACATGAGTGCACTTTTTCTTTGCCAAAACACATTAAGTCAACTCTCCTAGGCAAGAATATCAAAGATTGTATTGCCATTAACTCAGAAAATAAATGGAAAGAAAAAAAAAACAGGACAAGAGACAGTCTTAGTGAGCTGATACTCTAGTACCAATACTGTCAGGGTTAGCTAAAGTCAACAGGTTTATAGGTATGCATTTTCAGCCACCATGTACTCATGAAGTCTTTACACTGAGCAAGATCAGTACCATAACCAGTCAAGAAAGCAAATATTTGGTCCTTGTCCTAATACTGAGCCAAACTGTGCTCAGCACAATCAAATAAGTTCGAAGAAAAATAGGCAGACACTTGCAATCAACTGACCTCCAGAGTGGCTTTGTACTTAAAGGTTACTTTCCATTCCAACTTGCATACTCACTGTTCCTGCTGCACAACACAGGATCAGCAATAACAAACCCTATTTTGCTGAAGTCTTCCAATATAGGAAAAAAAATCTTCACAGAAAAATTGCAGGCCTGATTTACATTAATGGAGCAACATAAAATATGATTTGTGTGGCCTTAAATTTGGCCCCAATGAACCAAAACATTTTCCTAGAAAATCCAGGTTATTGTTCTGGCAATATTCTGAAATGATTGCAGAGAAATAAACAAGTCAACTCACAGTCATAATATGAGCTACAGAAATATACAACTGAATGAGGTTTATTCTGCTGGGTGACTTGGGTTTTTTTGTTGTGTTTTTTTTTGTTTTGTTTGGTTTTTTTGGGTTTTGTTGTTGTTGTTGTTTTTTTGTTTTTGTTTTTGTTTTTTTTTTTCTAAACAAGCTGCAAGTTATTGGGCCACCTATCTCAACCATACAAACAACATGCTGATTCTAGATGCATTTAGACAGATGTTCAACTTGTCTGGTATTTGAGATTAACCTATTTTCAAGTCTGGCTCAAGAAACATCACATCTACTGTTGACGCTTATTACTATGAAAAGCTCATTTTTACAGTTTAAGAGAAACAGCCACCATTAGTCACACTATGGGGACAGTGCATTTTTTAGTGTTGTTACACTGCCTGGGACTTCACACAAATGGCCAACTCATTGGTGCAATCTCACTTCACAGGGACAAAGACATAACTGCAGATCTAATCTTTTAACAGTGGTTCCAAGAGAGACAACACTCAGAGCTAAAGTATCTGTGGACAACAAAGACAGTTGATGTAGAGTGCTCTATTAACTCCCTAAACTTGCAAGGCTGATTATCATAAAAATTCATGCTCTTGCTGGTTGTACAATTACTTCAGTTTAAGACAATTGCTTACTTGAAAGCCTGGTAGCTCCACCAGCATTCACATCTGAAACAAACTTGTTGAAGTCAAATATATTCTGAAATTCACATCTTAAGTAAATCTGTTTATAATTCCTGAAGGATGCAAACTAATGGCTAACTGCTTTTCAGGACAAATGCAATTCTTAGGTTAGATTCAGCTTATGAATCTCTCTTTTGAAATACCCAAACAAAACAAAAGCCCTCAAACTGCAAAGACTTTTACAAAAACTGCATTGATGCTGCTCACAAATCTATGGAGAACAGAGAAGTGAAAAGCACCCCTTTCAGACTGATATTGCTGGGAAAGCAGTGAACAACATTAAAAAGCAAACACAGTCATTCAACCTTCGGGAGAAATGCCTAGATTAAGCTTGCAGAGAGAGCAGCTGATAGCACACAATACTGCAGCTGCCAAAAGACCAGTGAAGACGAGAGCAGATCCAACCCACTGGCAGCTGGAGAGAAGATCTCAACGAAACTCAGGTCTGGGACACTTTTAGGCCTTGATGTTTGTTGATGTTAAAACGAAACAAAACAAACAAACAAACAAGGAAAAAAAACCCTGAATCTAAAAAAAAAGGGTAAAAAACCTGAAAGAAATATCAGCATTTTCTCTCTTCGCAGCAACTAGGTGGAGCAAGAGGCTAACAGGTTAGCCAAGGTGGTAACACTACCTTTGATACTTGGGAGCCTTCACCTTTTGTATCCTGCTCTGATAGCCAGGCAGTGTCTTTCAGCTCATGCATAAGGTATGATTTCAAGTTCTGTATCTAGACACTAATGGCACTCTCCCACATACAACCTTCTTTTGATGAGGTGTGCGCTAAAAAAAATGTAGAGTAACACAGAGTTGCCATATTTAGAGACATTGCAGTGAGAAAAATGGGAAATCCTAAGGAAAATGCAGGAGGCTCTGAATTTAGCAATCCTTACATCCTCTGCAAGCAGGAGATTCTTGCTTTTTATATTTTGATTACACCTTTTCTATGATTTGTAGCTTTCTAATCTAAATAAATGAAGTTCTAGTCGATATTTGCATGGCAAACCTTCAAAAGAAATCAGAAGACTTGCAGGAAACAGTAATGATGAACCAGTAGGTGTTACTACTTCTGTTGAGACAGGGGCACCACGGGGCAGAGACTTTCACACAAACTGCAATAACTTATTACAGTTATCTGACAACACTACCATGCTAAGTACCCTACCCAAAAATAGCACATTTAAGTACAGCAGACTGCAAATTTTACAGAGTACAAAGACATTACTTCCTCCAAACAGAGGCCTATTTACTGTTTTTAAAGGCAGTGTTGGACCAAAAGAAGCACTGGAATTACAGAGGTGCTGGTGACTGCATATGCTTTCTACAGTCATGCTCGTCAGCCAGTGAGACAACTACTGCCAGACTGAGTCAGCTGAACAGAACAACTCACACTCAGAGAATGAGAAAAGAGAAGCTTCAGGGTGACCTAATTGCAGCCCTAGAGTCCCTGAAAGGAACTTACAGCAAGGCTATTTACCAGAGCATGTAGTGGCAGGACAAGGGGGAACAGCTTCAAACTGAAGGAGTGTGGGTTTAGATTAGGTATCAGGAAGAAATTCTCTGCTGTGAGGGTGGTGAGGCACTGGAACACGTTGCCCAGGGAAGCTGTGGGCACCCCATCCCTGGGGTGTTCAAGGCCAGGTTGGATGGGGCTCTGAGTAACCTCGTCTAGTGGAAGGTGTCCCTGACCAAGGCAGAGGGGTTGGAACTGCATGATCTTCAAGGTCCCCTTCCAACCCAGGCCAGTCTATAAAATCACAGACCCTCTGTTGTACAACAGTGAGGAGAAAGGCCGGGGACGGGGGCGAAAACGAGTTTCTCCAGTACCCCGCGAGCCCGAGAGGGCAGCGCTCCTCTCCCGGGCCGGGATGGGCCGTGGGCTCGGCCGGAGCGGCCCGACCGCGCAGGACATGCTTCGTCACCGGGACGGGCTCCCGCCCCGCGCCGCCCCTCACCTGCCGGATACTGCTGGTCTCGGACACGGCGAACTCCTCCTTCTCCTTGGGAGTCTTCACCGTGACTTTGATGATCCGCGGTTCGGCGGCACCGGCGGCGTCCCGAGTGGGGGAGCCCGGCGGGGCCCCCGCGGGATCTTCGGCTCTCTCCGACATGCCGTGGGCTGGGCTGGGCTGGACAGGACAGGGCAGGCCTGGCCGAGGTTCCAGCGGTTCCAGAGGTTCCAGCGGTTCCCGGCAGTTCCCGGCGGCTCCAGCCGAGCGCCGCCGCCGCGCCCCCCACACCGGAAACGGCCCGGCCGTCGCGCACCGTGATGACGCAGCGCAACGGGGAAGTTACTAGAACGGGGCGGTGCCTCGCGCCCCCGGCATCGCGCGTGCGCACACCCCGGGGGGCGGGGCCTGAGCCGCGTGATGGGGGCGGGGCGTGGCCCGCGCGCCGTCCCAGCGTTCCCGAGCCCCATCCCGGGCTCCGCCGGCACGGCCCTATGGGATACGACTCGTCCTGGGGCCCTCCGTACAGCAGAGATAAAGCTACTGGAGAGGGTCCCGCGGGGTCACAGAGATGATCCAGAGTCCGGAGCATCTCTCCCATGAGGAGAGGCTGCAGGAGCTGGGCCTGTTCAGTGTGGAGAAGAGCAGACTGAGAGGGAGTGTCAGCAGTACATTCACATGTCTCAAAGGCGGGTCTCAAGAGGATGGTGCCAGACTATTTGTGGTGATGCCCAGCGATAGGACGAGAGCAGCGGCCATAAACGCAAACGCAGGAAGTTACACCTCAACGCGAGGAAGAACTTCTTTCCCTTTAGGGTGGCAGAGTACTGGAACAGGTGCCCAAGGAAGTAATGGATCCCGCCTGTATGGAGACATTCAAAACCCAGCTAGACACATTCCTATGTAACCTGCTCTACATGACCCTACCATGGCACGGGAGTTGAATTGGATATCTCCAGAGGTCACTTCCAACCCTAACTGCTCTGTGATTTGTGTGATTTTAGATTTTGATCCCATTTTGATCTGTGTGCTTTAATGACCTAGTTAAGGTGGTTAAACTGTGTGGAACTTAACTTTAGTGGTACACTTCTGGTGATGATCAGGTGGTACCAGTAGGTAGTAGAATGAGCCTTGCCAACAAACTTTGCCACACTTTCACTCTTACACAACCCTAGGGAATGTGTCACGGAGGTTTAGCCTGGGTACTAGGGAAAGGTTCTTCACCCAGAGGGTGGTTGGGCACTGGCACAGGCTCCCCAGAGGAGTGGTCACAGCACTAAGCCTGATGGAGTTCAAGAAGCGTTTGGCTGATACTCTTGGGCACATGGTGTGACTCTTGGGGATGGCCCTGTGCAGGGCTAAGGGTTGGACTCAATAATCTTTGTGGGTCCTTTCCAGCTCAGAGTATTCTGTGTTTCTGTAAATCTGCCTTTGCCGATACCTTTGCTGGTGGTTTTGTTGAGCAACACAAACCGCCCACTTGCAGCCGCCCTTCCCTTGCTGTGCCAGGCCCTCCCATCCCACAGGCAGCACAGTCCCTCGCTGACACAAGTCATGGGAAGCTTAGCATTTACTGCCAGATGTGGGGGGCACGTGCTTTGGATTTTCAGTAAATGGACAGGGAAGGTCACCAGGAGTCTCCCAGCCAGGAGCTGGGAGTGCAGGTGCCTGCGGCACAGCTGCGGTTTGCAGGAGTCCCGGTCTGTAACACAACAGCGCGAGGTGTCACAGGGACCTGACGTGACTTGGAGGGCCTTGGTGTTGGAAGACTCAAGAAAACTAACTTGGCACAGTTTGTGAACCTACATGAATGAAATAAATCAACACCTGATGCTTTTAATTTATTTGGCAGAAGCAAAAGGGCAATAAATACTAAGCATTTACTGCTTTAAAAGTATTGCTACAGAAGTGGTCCATAGCTGGAAATCAGATTTTCCTCAAATTTGCACCAAAAAACCTCAGTCACAAATCAAACCTCGTATCACCAAGTCAGGTATTCTTCCCAAATATGCCTGCTTCTCAGGAAATTCAAGATGTCTGTTACTGTTTTGTTTTAAAATACATGTGTAGCTTTGAATTCTAGACTCAAATGTCCTTTTTTGCTTAAACAGTAGCCTGAATCATATGATTTTCTGGTTTGGTCTGCTCTTGGACTACTCAAGTAGACTTCTTGGAAGCTCTCAGTAGATTTGTTCAGCTGGTACTAAAAAAAGTGTAATACGGCATGGTAGGCTCCAGACGTCTAACATTTTTAGTAAAGGAATGTAAGATTTGCCAAGACTTTTAAAATAGGAATACCAAAGACTGGCTGAAGGCAATTCCACATTTTGCCTATTGTAGAGGTTTTGTTTATTTCACACGAAACTTATTCCAGGCATATTTAAGTGCTAAGCCTTTCCTTGGTCACACTTGTTCTTTTCCCACATTAGTTGCAATGCAACAAGGAATTGAATTCTGCTGCAGCAGAAGTCCTTTGGATTTTCGATGTTAGACAACTGAAGCAATTAATCAAATTATTCTCTCTAAATATCTAGCAATTTAATGATATCTTGAAACAGGTTAATTACATTCTGGGAAAAGATAGCTATTCTGGATTTCCTAATGCAAAATTTTTTGCAGATACAAATATGTTGGAAAAGAAGTCACATCTCAAAGTTATGGGCACCAATGATTTGATTAGAAATAAGTCTTGGTCTTGTAACTCTTGGTAAAATATTTCCTGTGGGACAGCAGATAATGGAAAGTTGCACCTCCCCAAATAAAGAGGTTTTAGATTGAATCAGGCTGATAACAAAACAGATTACTTCATGTCACCCAGTAGTGTTCTATCTCGCAGGATAAGATTATGCACACCCTTTGCTGTGTGATTACAGGGTTCACAGTTCTGAAAAGTAGTGTTAGTACCATCCTGAAGATATGGTATTTGGAAATTATTTTCAAAGAGTTGACCAGAAAACAAACAAAAAACAACAACAACGAAAAAAGTAGGTTTTAGACCTATGGGTGTTTTGCTTTGTTTCTTACTTAGTTTCTTCTCTGGTTCCTTCCCTCCAACTTCTGTGTTCTCTGCTTGTTCCCTGGGTCAGAGATTTTATAATCTGTCTCTAGTTAGCCAGTTCCTACTTGTATTTCTGCAATGTTCCACTTTGAGAAATATCCCCAAATAAGTAAGACCCAGGATTTGACACTGCATTCCGTGCTACGCAAACAATTCTGCATTTCTATAGCATATTGCATTCATAGTTAACATGGGACAAAAGAAATATTTGAGCTTGGTCTTTTTAGCACAAAAGGAATTGTTTATTACTAGGCAAGCTCTGAAGAACAACAAAGGGCACTCTCCAAACCTAACAGGTAGGGAAGATCTTTAGCCATGGTATTTGTACATGTCAGTGCCAACATTTTGCAGCTGAAACTCATGTAGGTGTGAACAGGATACAGATAATAGAATCTTAGAATTGTAGAATGGTTTTGGTCAGAAGGGACCTTTCAACATGTAAGTCTACCCTCCTGCCATGGGCAGGGACATCTTTCACTAGGTCAGGTTAGTCAAAGCCCTGTTCAACCTGACCTTGATCACTTCCAGTGATGAGGCACTCACAAACTATTGTTACCAACTACCTATCTCCAACCCATTTGTTTTTAAATTCTACTCATCTTTCCTTGCATTTATGAGCTACATATTGCTTGGAGTTTTTGTAGATTCAGTCCAATGTTGAAGTGGTTAAAAAATCAATATTTTGTCACAATTAAGAGAAGTTCCTTTACAGCTGCAGTGTAACAAGAATGGAGTCCTGTATTTTGTTGTCTTCTCCTATTATATATAGCTGAAATTGGAAATCAGATTCACCATATGCTAAAACACAGCAGGAAAAGAAAGGTTTGTTCGTTAATAATCACATGGTATTCCTATTCACCATACTAGCTAGAAAAATGTCTCTCTCCCTGTTTTCAGTCCATTATAGCAGTGTCTAGATAGTATCTAAAGCAAAACCCCCCAAAAATTTCAAGGAACTGACATTGTAACAAAATCCAGTAAAGCAGCACAGAATTATTTTAAATTAGTTTATTACTATTTTTGTTCATTGGTTGAAGTACACTGAGCAGGCTAACAGATTGGGAGTTTTCTGATGCTTTAAAGAAGCAGTTAATAAATATAAGAACTTTTAATAGCTGTTTTCATTTGAAATCTTCAGAAGCAATTTCTGCTTCCTCTTGACAGGATAACTCATCACCAGCACTGTTATCTAAAATGAAATTTATCAGGAGATAAATAGCTGAAAGTTACTCTCCTGAGTGCCTGCCATAGGTAGTCAATATGGTTTTATAGCATCAGTAACTTGTAGCATGAACACAGTAAGAAATTATCAGCACCTCACATTTTGTCCTTTCTCTTCAAAGAGTTTGCCGTCTACAAAAACATCAGAGGTATTAGCCATTACTCTCATCTGAGAAGATGCTGTTAATAAAAACCTCACCATTCTAACTTGTATCATAGTAGGCAGTCTTGAAATGACTGAACCATGACACAAATTGAAATTATTCATACATTGGAAAAAAGTCAGCAATTACACTAGTACAACACAAAAAACACATTCTGCAAATCTGATGACAATATGCACAAAGGGATTTTATTATTTCTAAAGCTTAGTAACAAATTATAAAGTGTTCTTATTATATTATATAGCAACATGCCTCAAAATGTATTGAAAAGAAAAATAACTAAATACAGAGTATTTCTTATAAAACTTGCAAGTATATGCCTTTGAAAAATTTGGAAATTCACAGGCATCACCTCCCTTCTTTCCATTGCTACAATTTGCCTGGGATAGGTGTTTCCCTATGATATTCAGGATGGATACACTGTCCTGAACTACATGCTTCTTTGTATACTAGACACAAAATAGTCTTTCCCACCTCATTTGTAATCCAGTCCCTGGAATGTTCATGTTCACAGTTTGATAATGTACTTTATGGTAATGAATGTGTTGGCTCATTATCCTGCCCAGAGGGCAAGATCCAAGACTTAATTCACTCTGGGAGTAGCAGGGAAGTGGTTGGCATCTCTTTGTAGAAGGCACAGCATTGTCAGAGTGTAAACAAACAGAAGCATTCACTGGATGAAGAACCAATCTTGCTGAGCCTCAAGGAGAAACATGGGGCCAAGAAGCTATATTGTGCATGAGAGGTATTGTGGTGTCATCGAGAGGTATGAGGCAACCGAAACAGCTGTGAAATTGAACCTTCTTTTCACCTCCACGTGAAGAGCTCTGTTGTAGGTTTGGATTCTGGCAAGTAGGACAAGGAACAATTAAAAAACTTATAGCAACTGTTGGTGTTTTTTGGGTGTTTTCAGTTGGTTGAGGACTTTTTATGTCAAAGCACAGAATCACATTAGAAAGCACTTTTTTTTTCCTACAAGTATGTAAATCCTCTCTTTCAGATTTAGTAAGTAAGAAACTAGTTAGTAAGTGAAAGCATGGAAGTTTTCATTGACAATCTCACTGTAACTTTTTAGATATAAAGTGCATGATATATAACAAAGCTGTTAGTTAAAATACCATCCAGACTCTTTCAGATAGCAAAATTCCTTTGTCTTAACCATAATAATTTGAAGTTGTAGATGCTGAAATTATATTAGAATCCAGGGAAAACAGAACAAAAATTTAAACCACTGTCATACCACTAACAAAGCTATAAATCAATGTTGTCTCTCCCTTGAAACTGAGATGTGTAATATATTCCTGAAGAACAGTTAGTTCAGAAAAAAATATGACACTTAGAGCTATCTGATATACTTCTGTATGTTCACCACTCTTCAAATGGTCTACTGACAACTGCATAAACATTTTCAGATAATATGCTCACATTTACTGGATGGCAATATTTGATGGGATGACTCTCCGAAGAGGCCCTTCAATTTCTTCTTCATCTCTCTGCTGGTTTTCTTATAGAAAAATAATTCCTTTTCCAGTTGCTGGACTTTTACTTCATACCCTTTCAAGGTTTCTGCAATACCTTCACTCTCTTGTTCTAGAAGAAATAAAACTAGTTTAAGAACCAAATGTCAGAAATCAAGATGCCGAGCTAGACAGAGTATGTCTTGTATCTTGATGCGCTTTGCTTGCAATGTGCACATTTTATCTAGAATGACACAGGATCAAAAAGGCCATGTCAACCCTGCTTGTCAGTTTTAATAGTATATAGAAGATTAAGATCAGCAGGAGCAGTGTATTTCTACTTTCCAGTATCAGTGAATTCAGTAGGAAAATACAACAATTCTGATACTTCTTTAAAAAAGATTCAATTTTCTGCTCATGCACACACCATGTTTCTGTTCCTCGGCATCCTACATGACATCAGAATTAGTGACAGCCAAAATATATCTCTGAACATTATTCTTTTATTTTTTCAGTTGGAATACAGTATTTCTATGTAGTGACTGAAGACAATACTTGCTGCCTTTCAAGCAGCAGATACCTTTGAAATTATGCAATATCAACTGTAATTTTTTCTGGTGTTCTTTGCGCTGGAGGGTGAGCTGCCTGTCACACTGCAACTTGATGTGTCCAAGCGCTGATTCTAATTCACGTATTATGTTTTCCTGGTCCGTGGCCTTCATTTCCTGTTCTTCAATCTGCAGTTTTAGTTTTCGTTCAGACTCACGTAGGCCAACAATCTAAGAAAGAAATACACTTATTTTGATTTATCAAAGCATTTTAAGAAAACCTTTTACCCTTCAGTGTAATAGATGAAAACATACAAAACCAATGATCTCTACAAGCTTATGCTGGAAACAGACTTGCCATTGCTACCAGCTGACACTTTAGAACTGGACTGTGTACATTTTGATCACATTGACTAGTGGATTTTTTAATACCCTGTACAAAATTTAAACTGAAACAACAGTGCTTTCCTGATTCTGAAAAACTTCCAGCTTGCATCCTGCAGACAACTTACTTACAAAATCATCGAAGGTCACAAAGACACACCATATCCTAATGCATTTCATTTATATGTTTCCAGATATCAGAATAATTCTTCAGTATGTAGCTGTGCACACTGCAGGCAGTGTATGCAAAACTAGTTCATACTGAATTTAGAAAAAAAAATAGAAATATTAGCCTGAGTTTTATGAAGCTTTCTGAAAGCCTGCAGTCAGGAAGAATTCCAATACACCACCACTGTTCAAATATGCTGCTGCTCTGAAAGTTAGCAACAGAAAGCAATGGAAAGGGGGAAGGAAATATCCAGATTTGCAGCACCTTTCAAGCTAATGACCTCAAAACAAGATATACAAAGTTAACACACAAGTATATTATTTAGGTTAACATAAAAATTAAAATACGTGAATTAATAGCAGATCTATGTAACCTGAAGAGATTTTCACCAAAAGTTTCCTAAATTTACTTTTACTTCTTGCTACCATTTTCTAGAACAGTAATATAAAATGGGATAAAATATTACTCATTAGCCAAAACAAACCTTGTTGAAATAACTGATGATAATAGCTCTGAGCTCAGCAGCAGACAGGGAAACTAGTTTCCCTATTACGTTATTCTCACTCTGTGAAAGACTCTGAGAAGAGGACCTAAGCAAGTGCTGGCGATTATAAATACTTTCATTCTTGTAATCAATAGCAGCCTCTAGAACTTCAATTCCTTCTTCTAGCTGGAAAAGGACATGTTCTTCCTACGGAGAAACACATGAGTGAGATTTTTCTTAAGAAAGCTTAGAATTATTCTTTCAAGACATCTTTAACTTCACTCTCAAGAGCAAAACTAAACTTAAGGGTAAGAAGAAGTGGTAGTAGCACAGACAATGGAGCAGGAAAAACAAGAGGTAGAGTGCAAATCTAGAACATTTGTCTTTTCCTGACATAGTACTCCTACCACGATACAGAGATTGATCAGATGAAAACCAGATGTCATGTTTCCCCTTTTTATCCTTTCCTCATCCTCACCATAGTTTGACTTCTGCTATTTTTTTTTTATTTTTCTTTTTTTGTTGTGTTAGTTTTTATAGGTCAGTAAGGAGTTTGTTGACCAAAACTTGTGTAGGGAAGTGGCAGAAACGAGTGGCCTGAAGCACTCAGATTTATTACATCTTCAACATAATGATTTCAATCCACTCAAGTGTGGGCCATCCAGGTAATATGACTTATTTTTGCTGTAAAAATATGGAGTCCTTCAGGTGAAGTTTGTTATTCCGCAAAATCCTATGAAAATATTAAGGGGATGTCATTATGTGAGCACATTGCTTGTTCTATGTCATGACATTAAAATACCTGCCTGTGATAAACTGATGATCTTCTAGTTCCCTTATGCTCATGATATGATTCTTAGACCAGTGGACTTGGCAAGCCACTTATCTGAATTAAGTCTCTCTGAACCTCAGCTTCTTTCATCAGCATGTAATTGGTGCTACCACAGCGGTATTCTAACATTGCTCTTTACAAAAATGCCCAACCTCAGTTCCTTAGTTCTAACTTCTCTAATATTTGGAGACATTTTGGGTTCTGATTGGAATGCCTTATTATCCAACACTAGTTAAAACCGATATTTATCTCAGAGGTGCTTACTTACTTCAGCTGACAACACTTTACCATCTCTCAGTTTCTCATCCACACTATTTCTCCTTCTGAGCAGCTGATCCCTTTCCATGTGGAGAACCTGAATTTTTTCCAAAATGTCTGTCTTGTCTTCAGTGGTGCTGCTCTGAAGCTGCATACTTTTATCACATAGCTCCTGATCCAGTATAGTTAAGCGAGTAGACAATTTCATACTGTCTTTGTTTAAGGCCTAAAAAAAACCCACAGCAACCACAGATATAGGATTGAGATACTCCCTTTGAGTAAGAAAAAAAATAGGTGAAACTAAAGTGAAAAAATTGCTTGCTTCTTACAGTGGAACCCCATTTATTTTGAGCAGACAGCTACCATAAGATATACAAAAGGTGAAAGAAAACAAAAACACTCAAGGTGCAGTTTTCTACATACTAAAAGTTAAAGAGACTAGTCATTATAAGTGACAATACTTCAAGCTCAGTTCAGTTTTGCTACTGAAAAATAAATATTGCAAGGTATCTTCCTGTCATGTTCTCTAGCCTGCAAAAGGACTGAGTCATATTCATAAATGATATCATATCATGGATATATTAGTTAATGCTCTGCATTAACAGAACTCCACAGTACAGAACTGTTTGGTTTGGTTTGATTTGCAATTTCAGGGAGAAAAAGTGATTAAAAATTATTGTCTGTGTTATTTATATTTTAAATGTTGATTGGTCAAGCCACACAATATCTACATCACCTTTAAAGACACTGGTTACTTGACTTGAGCCTCCTCTGCTATCTTGTCTGTCTTCCTTGCCTCCCCCTTGCCTTAATTTTCCTAAATTACCTGGCTAGATCTCAGTTTCTTGATTTCCAGGTGGCTTTTCTCTTGTAATAATGCTTCTTTTTTGGCTACAATGGTTTCTCTTTTCTTTAAATCTTCTTCTAGTTCTGCTAACTGTTGGTGTTGTTGAAGAATTCTTTCCATTTCTTCATCCAACCACTTCTTTTGCTCTTCTAATTTCTAAAGTTTCAATAGAGATCCAGAGAGCATTAGCCAGGACCTTTTGGGTCAGAATTTTATTATAATATTTACCTTTTCTATAATTGCTGATAAAGCTGTAGCAGACATTGACATTTCTAACATTAACTTTAATTCTGCTACAATATCTTGATTAAAAATAATACAGAAACTGGACTGACTTAACAAGGAACTCAGCAATGTTATATTACTACATCTCATATAAACAAATTTGTACCAGATGCATTTAAGTAAAAGATATTTTTCTTCTTAGAACAGTTATATAAATAGATGTCATCTACCTAAGCACAGCAACTAGCTTTAGAAGGTACCCTGAGAGTTCAGCTAGCCCATCATCATTGCATTATAGTTGCCCAAGAACGGCTCTTTGTGGAAAAAACATTAGGTGACAAGAAATTGTGATGCTGAAAGAATTAAAGACAGTAAATGGCATCTCTGATCTTGCTAGTGTAGTCCATTAAAAATTTATTCTGAATCCACAGTTTATCAGTGGATATAGTCCTGGCAGGGCTTAACAATTGCATTTATTTAACTTTTAAAACTTCTTTTCACCTTTAAAGACTTTAGGTAACTCAGGTTCCAGTGTCCGCATTTAAATAATGTAGGTGGCACCACTGCATAGAATACATACTTTTCTAGCCCTGTTATGAACCACCAGAATCAGAGACCACAGTAATTTATGTCAGAGTAGAAAACCAAGCAAAATAAAATCCCCAAACAACCCATGGAGCATTTATAACATTGCACAACAAGATCACCCTCAAACCTACTAGACAACCAAACTTGTTGAACTCTTGGGTCTCTGAATCAGCATTTTTGACAAATTGTAGGGGGAAAAAAAAGACTTTTAAGGCCCTCCTTTCTTTCTTTCATTCAAAAAGAGTAAAAGAGATGCTAGATTATATTGCCATTTATTTGCTACAGCAAAAAAGAAGACAAAACTATGATGGAACACTCTTTTTCCAAATAGTTCACAAAGATATATGACTAGGGGTGAAAAAAGATTATTTTATTTCAGGGCTCACACATATTTGGAATAGATTAACTACCTGTAGTTCCTGTGGAGTTCCCACAGAGTTATTTTTCTTCTTTTTGAAATCAGCAATTTCTTTATCCTTCAGCTCAAGGATCTTCTGTTGTTGCTCCATCTTAAGTTGAAGTTCCTATGAACAAACAAAAAGGACCATTCCTCCTACATCAGTCAAATGCATTTAATGTCAGAGTTCACATAAGTATATAATCTGAAATACTGACCCTAAATTTATCTGTAAAATTGCAATTCAGAACTAGACATCACGTAATAAAATGAAAAAAAAAAGCTGAAAGCAAAAGGCAAACTGAAGATTTATATGAAAATGTTTATAGACAATTTCTTAAGTGCAGTTATCAAGAAAGTTATTAAGTTATTACTGAAAATTTTTGAAAGCCTGACAGTATAATTTATTGTCTTTGAGGAAGCAGGGACGTCTCATTCTTTGTCATAAAGAAACAGGAAAAATCCTGCCTTAATTTGTTGCTGGTTCTGCTGAAGTTCCACTTCTAGTTGCTTCTTTTTTTCACTCTCCTCATACAGTCTCTTCTTCATCTGGGATTGCTGATGCTTCATCTGAGCCACATTCTGCTCAAGTTCTGTTGCTTCTCTCACACTTTGGTTAGATAAGGAAGCCAAATTCTTAATGTCTTGCTGCTGCTTCTGTAAGGTCTGAATGTTCATGTCAAATTTTAGTTAATACCAGGAAAACTTGTAACTAAGATTCAACTTCAATCTTTATTTTACTGAATTTTTAGAGTCAGCAAGGTTTACTAACTTCTGCCCAAACAATCTCTTGATATTCCTGTGGTTTCTGAGCTATCTGGTAAAGTCGCCCAGGCAGAAAAAAAGGTAAAATACAGTTCATGCCTGGTAATACAGTGAAAGTAATAAAATCTAACAGCTCTAGAAAATGTGCAGAGACATAACGGTGCCAGAATGCTAGTTCTGAGCTCAAGCCAAATACTTTTTTCCATATGAAACTTTTCTGACTACCATTCTAGGATAGAGAGGCACAGAGCACCTAAGCTGGCCCTACACAGAATTTAAATTTAGGTGTAATAGAACTCAAAAATAGAAGGTCAGTGTCAAACAAGTATGGCTGTACTGGGCCTGGTCTTAGAAATGATCACATGAATTTACTTAGAGTTGGAATTTATATAGTATTTTCATAAAACATTGATTTTATTTATGGCAGGTAATAAATTTGTAATAGACTCCTCGTATAGGTTCTTTTATAAATAATAATAATGGCCAGTCTTCGCAAGCGAAGATCCGGGGAAGGTCTTTCCACCTTCCAGCCTGCGCATTGGATTTTTTAGGTGAGACACAGTGTGCGCGGAACTGAGCCCACCCTTTAATCCTAAGGTTCATCTGCCGGGGCCAAGCGAGCTTGGACGGTGGCAGCGAGGTCCTTAGGACGTAGGTGGGTTGCCTTTAAGGGCTAACGAGCCCCACCTGCCCGGGAGTGGCCCTGACCGGGAATCGAACCCGGGTCTCGGCGGTGATAGCGCGGCGCCTTTACCACTAGACCACCAGGGGAGGTTCTTTTATGATACTACATATAATGGTGTATGGACAACCTATATCTCCCACTTCTTTTATGTCTTCTTACCTACCAAAAAATATTGTATGTATCTAACCATGTATATGTTAAATAGCATTCTGAGTATAATTGTATTAAGTTTTTATTAGCTACCTCAATCCACCAAACTTCTAATGTGCGAAACAGGTGAGAATTTTACAAGCAGAGTGTTAAGGTTCAGATATGACAGGGAGACAGAGATTTGCAAACCTTAATGGTCAGATCAGAAATACCTGCACTTTCATCTTAGCGGCATCCATCTTCTTCTGGAACTCTTTTTGTAACTTGACTTTCTCAGGAACATCTCTCACCTCTTTACTGTCCAGCTCCTGAAGCTGCTTTTGTGTTTCAGCCAGTTCCATTTTGGCCTGCTCAGTTTCTTGCTCCAGTTTAGTTATCTTCAAAGAATATTGACTACTTACAGACTGAGCATCCTTACCTTAAAGACAGCATATTCAAATAGTTTAAAACCTACAAGATAATCAGTTGAAATGTAATATTCAATTTTGTAGCTGAATCATTACTTACTTTGTTCTGGCTAAATCAGCAATTTCTGATACAATTTCCAACACTAAAGGAACATGCAGTTCCTTTATTACTCTGAAACGGACATAAAGGAAGGAGTCTTATATATGTCTTTTTTCATGAGTCACCTGATATCACCAAATAAAGTGCCACCTGACTGCCAAAGTTAAATTCTTCTGCCTATTGTAGTGTTTGCCAAAATGGCTCCCTGTATTTCCTAAATTTGGGTGGGTTTTTTTCCAGAATATGCAATTTGTTTATTACTCAGCTTTAAGCTTAATAATTAGGAAAAACCTTGGACAGTGTTTCTACTCTGTGACTTCCCGTTTGGTGGTGGGGCACGGAATCTTTCTCAGTGCCGAAAGACAACAGCAAGAGAAGGAAAGCATAGGAGAGGAGTGCGATTGAGGGAGCTGAGCAAAGAGATCCTTACTGTCACTATAAGGCTAGTTTCTGTATCAGGACAGATGTGAAAGCGATGTAGGCTAACAGGAACACTGACATTTTCCCTCATCCACTTCCAACTCCTGTCTCTCTACTGTGATAAAATACAGAAGATACAGGGATGTATTTTCTCCCCTATCCCAGACACCATACGACAAAATCCATGAAGAGATCAGTAGCACTGAGCTTACATGAAAAATTACACTATTGTTGGATAAGAGCAATAATCAACAAAGTACAAAAAATATTTAACAAATACATTTGCATATCATAGCAGAGTAGGCTGTAATGAAAATTTACAGCCTTCAGTGCAACCATAGCAAATAATTAGCCAAAGTTATTAATCTAAATTGTTAAAAGTATTCTTGTGTAAATAGGTAAAAATTAAGACACACAGGACTTCAGGTTTTTTGTGGCTTTTCTTTTGATTCTGAATATCTTCACTCCAATCATCCCAGTTACCTGTTCTTACTAATTCCTTAATAAGTTCCTCCTTCCTTTTGATATTAAGTGCAAGTTCTCTTATTTTTTGCTTGGCCTCAGTGAATCTCAACTCTGAGATCTTCAAATTCTGCATGTTAAAAACATGAATTTTCTGGAGGCTGTCAATCTCTTCACCTTGAAAAAAAAACAAAGCAGAATGGAGATAAAAAATCTGGAATACCTGCTGTATCCAAAATGTACTGCTCTGGAACACTATCTGTGTGGAGTGCTTCCACATGAAGTATAAGAATCAAAAGGAGAGAATAGCGCCAAGAGTCTTTTCCCTGCTATGTGTCTAAACACGAAAAGAAACGTATACACTTTATTTCAAGATTCTAAATGTGAGGAAAAATATTCCTGAAAGCATTTCAGTGCATTTCTGGTAGGATAAGAGAATCCATTTTGTTTCATTGAAGAAGTACTAAGGATTATATCTAACTAGCTTTTTGGATGACAAATATTACATGAACACTAAAGCTACTGACATCAGTTTCAGAAAGGGAAAGAAGAATAGAATTTTGAAAGCCTACATTGAACTGTAAGTAAAAAAATATTTGTATCAAATACACACATTTTGCTGGAGCAAATAGTTACATGTGCTAAAGACATTCTTGCATATGCTGATACTGTAATAAGATTTGCTCTTATGACTTCCATTTTACCTGTGGCTGTGTCAATCTGTAGTGCAAATTTGTTGGATAAACCAGACTTGTTTATTTGACACTTCACGTCACTTAGATCATGGGGAGAGCACAGAGAAACCTGATTTTGTGTCCATGTTTGGTTTATGGAATGCCTAAGGAAGAATGATAAACATGCTAAACTGCAAATTTAAAAAAAAAGGGATATAATTTGCTTCATGCAAATTATGTAATTTGCTTCATGCAAATTATATGATCCTAACAGAGAAGAATTCCAAACTTACCACTGCATTTGTACCTTCTTTCCCATCTATGCTCCACACCACCCACAGACACACCATCCCACCCCACTTCCCCAGTCTTCAAGGTAGACTCCGGCCTCAAACCAAGGATTATGCAATATTTGTTAAACCTATGTTTATTAAACTTATTTTGCAATATGCCCCATTGGTCCCACAAGTTTACCACAAGAAACATTACAGACGGTCTCATATCATGGCAGGATCAGGCAGTAATTCTACCTTTATACCTATAGATTTGTCTGTAACAAAAGTTATAGAACAAAAAAAAATTACTTTAATGAGGTCTTCTCTTTGCTGCCTGTATTTTCTTCCTCTTCATCACTCTGATCAGAGAGGTGACAGTGAAGGACTTTATCCTGATCTTCTATTTTGCTCAGTATCATCTGTCTGCGAGCATGGAATTCTGCCATTATCCTGTCCAGTGAGAAGGCACAGGGGCCAGTATACACCTGCCAGAAAGCACACAAAAATAGTGATGGGTAAAACCAGCTGCAACAATTTAGTAATTTTTTACCGATATTTTTAAAAAAATGTTTCAATTTAAAATTCTGACATCACCTGAACTTGTAAGCAAAATTAGAGGTTTTCTCTAATAACTCTGAATACCTTTGTAACAAAGTTTTGCAAGAGCTTCAAATGTGAAAGAAGGCACTGTTAGCAACTTGTTATTCCACATATTCAATATAGTGGTAAAAATAATAATTCATTTTTGTTAATGTTTCATATTTGAACCCTCAAAACCCCCAGAAAAACACCAGAAAATATTAGAGCACTTGTAAGTAGGAATTATAAGTCTGAATATTGTGGATAATTATGGCATAGCAAGTGTTGCAAGACAATAATTTTTCAGAGTCTTTAATGAGAAAGCTACTGTCATGTCGTGTCTAATTATTTGCCCATAACCATTACAAAGTAGAGGGGGAAAAAATGTAACATTTGGGTAGACTTTACCTTTTGGGTCTCTGTACCTGAAGGTGGGTGAAGGAAGCGTAGCAGATTTTTTGTGAGTGGGACACTGTAGGGCCTCCTTGCAAATGTTGGCCCATCTTCACAAGCACTTGAGGTATCTAAAGTTTTCGCATCTGTAATCTTCTCTAATTTCTCTTTTAGCTGATCAATAAGCATTTGCTGTTCCACCATTTTCTCAGTCTCATGAGAAAAAAAAAAAAAAGGCAAAAGTGAGCTCTGTATCATATTCACCATTTCTAAATTCCATACAAAGGTCATGAATTTTGTAAATCACTCACTGACCCTAAATTATTCTGCCAGGCACAGCAAATTATGTAACAAATTGAAAATGCTATGACATATCATCAATCAACTCACACAACAATGCCAATAAATTTTAGACAAATTTTTTTAAGAAAAATCTATCCTGATTAAGTTACATGAGCCTATCTAGGCATCTAGTGAGAGGTGGACAACATAATTAGCAGCTCAAACTTCCTTTATATAGGTGTTTATGGAGAAATAGAAGGGGAGTTCAACAAAAACATTCAAATGAAACACATGGTCTGAGTCTTATGAATTAAACATGTATATGGGCTTCCTCTTCCTCTTTGAGCACTTCCACTTTAAAGATTATTTGTATAAATAAACATATACATGCACGTGATCCTAGGATCACTTGCTGCTTTTTTCTTCCACCCAGCCTCAGCTTTTGTTGATAACGATAGTTTGGAGATCTTATCTGCTTCTCCTACAGCATTTGCTGTATGTTGTTCAAAAGTATTTATGTTATCTAAACTGATTTATCCACAAGGCCAAGACTATATACATTTTCAATTCACTTTCTTCCTTTTGATTCTTTTTTAAAATATGGTTAAAATCTGGCCTTGCAACAATAGAAAAGTTGGAGAATAGCTCATGATACATTTTGCATTCTCCCACTTTGAGTAAAAGTTTCTATTCATTCATATGTTGTTCTCTTAGATTGAAAGTTCCTTCCAAACACAAACATACAATGCTGTTGCCGTTATGTCATGATGGTCCAATAAAATACACAAGAAGGCTGATTCAGGGCAACATAAGAAAAGGCCTCCTTTATTAAAAATCCCAGCTCTTTTTATATCATTGTCAAAAAGCAGCAAGCAAGCAGCGAGCAATCAGCAAGCAAGCAGCAAGTAAGTGGCAAGCAAGCAACAACATCCTAATTGGCCACTCGTCATTACTGATACACTTGGTAGCAATCGTGAGACACCTGGAGATGCCTAAGGACAAGGCTGTAGTTCTCACATACCAAATCTACGGACTCACAGTCCACCCTCACTCCCCAATTAGCCTATGTGTAAAACTTACTTATTTTCTAGGCCACACTCGAAAGTTTCCCAAGTCAATCTCCTCTTCCAGGGAGCTAACAGACCCGCTGTTAACTCCTACACAATGCCTTACATATTGACATTGTTTTGGAATACAATATATATTATTCCTATGTTATAGGAAGTAGAATATATGTATGAATATCACATTCATTATAATTTTGGAAGCAGCAACAGCAAACTGATTGACTAGAAGCTATTATTTAACCCTTTTAAGAGTCTTTGTCCCTGGTACTATTGTACATACAACCCCACAGTGTAACACCCAAGCTATAACTATGTATGTTTATAAACATTTAATACCTAATACTTGTTACTTTTAAAGTTTTTATTCTATTATGTATCATTAAATTACATATTCCTGTGAATACAAATTAAAATATTTGACAAAAGTACTTGATTTTCATTATTCTATCTGTTTTTACATAGAAATGGCATTTTAGTGAAATAAATACCAAAATAGTGCTTGAAAGCTCCCAAGCTTCTCTGCTGTCTCTGATACTGAAAGAGTCATGATCTTTTACCTACACTGTTATAGAATCAGTTCATTAACTTTACCTTATATCCTCCAGTATTTATATATGCATTATCACAGTGTTAGTTGACACTATGATGTACAGATTAAAAATAAAAATATAGACAGAGGTGACAGAAAAGAAAGACAGAAGAAAGTGACAGAAGAAAGAAAAAGATGATGACTAGTATACTTACCTTTCATTCATTGACTATCCCCAAGCCATCAGTAAAGAAGAGGAGAAAGGAGAAAAAGTATAATAAGAAGAGCACTAGCTATCCATGTTTATGCTTTTCTCTTTTAAAAAAGTTATATAATAATTTATCTGACATCCATGTGACAGGCAACACCAGGAGATTGTTAACTATTCTATCTGTGGTCTTCTTGATCTTAAAATGTTACGCACATGAAAGCCATCTTAATTTCATTAGCAAGGACAAGATCTAGAGAAGGAAAGAGGCAAGTAGCCTCTTTGTCACTTTCCATTATGTCATTCAGTTTTCTCTATTAGTAAAAGATCAGAAAGTTAGAATAGAATTCTGGCTTATAAACTCAAAAGGGAATAATACTCTAATTCTTAATAAAGGTATAATAAAATAAGTTTCTATGCAATCTTTCAATTAAGGCATTCTGTAGGATATTTACAGTAATTTTTAGAGTCTAAAGAATCTTTCAAAGTCTTTCAAATTCTAATTCATTACTTGTCCTGAAACTACTTAACAATAATACAAATCTGGGGAGAGGGCTATGTGTTATGCTTCAGGAAGCATGGAGAGAGTGAATGATTCATCTCAGGTTACATAAACTTCAGGAATCACATTATTGTGGTTGACCCAGAGGATGAACCCAACTCATTAAGTGGTACAGCTCTAATTCAATCAAAATGTTTCTAATACTGACTGGCAGTTAAGTAAAAAAAAATACAGGGACCTGTTGAATGAATTCACACAGTGGAAGGATGGTTCAATACAGATACATGTGTACCAGTGGAAAAATACCTGTAATCTATGTGTTTCTTGAGCCTCCTTTAAAGATTCCAGTTGTTCTTCATTTTCCTGTAGTAATGTCTTTATCTTATTCTGTAGTATCTGCATTTCACGATCCTTCTGACTGAATACTTCTTCATCCATAACTAGTGCCTGCTAGATAATACAAGAAAAGTTCAGCTGGGGAAAAGGAAGGAAAGTGGAAAAGCTGGCAAATGAATCAAAATAAACAAAAACCTCATTTGTTGTTAAAAGCCATGATCAGAACTGCAAAATTTTGAAGTATGTATGGCAAATTGTCTAAGTGAATATCTGCTATTTCTACCAGTTATTTTTTCACTTCATCTATTGATTTTGTTCTGACAAGTTTCATTCTTCCAGTGGGAATAATTTACTCATAACCAAAGCTCCTTCACTGAAATGTATATCTGAATTCAATTATTCTCCTTAGCATGCTGTTACATGCAGACACAAGATCTCAGCATCTTGTGATTAATACATACGTCAAAAGAAAAAATAAGAACAGCTGCTCTCATTCTGAAACTCAGATAACAGCTTAAAGAAACTGTAAAAATACTTCTTCAGGTGTTCTTGTGAATGAATAATTCAATACTGATTGAAGGAGACTTCCAAATGTTACTCTTCCAGGAAGCCTGTAGAAGCCAAATGCAAAATATTGAAACATAATGCCAACCCACAAATCTTCTCATTCCTGTTCTTCCTATTTTTAACTCCACGAGTCCTGGTAGTTGAGGCACAAATTAGTTTGGCTGTTAGTTATGACTAATTCACTATGTCAGTATTTTAATTTTGTGCAAGACAGTATTATACAGGTAATCATAGCTGTTAGAAAAGAAATGGGTATGTACACACAAGAATGGGTCCACTATTAGCTATTAAATCTGCCATATACAAATGCTGTTCTACAATCTGTGCTGTCTCATTTATTTTAGCCTTTCCTTAACCATCTCCTCCTGGCTGTGGATGGCACATTCTCCTGGGGAAATTTAAGTTTAAGCTAAGCTCACTGTTTTGAACCTGGAAACAGGGGGTTAAAATAAGCCACAGAAGACAATGAGGAAGCAAGGAAAAAGTTGTGACTTAGATTGCTTGAGAACAAAGAAAAGACAATATTTGTTTATGTAATTGCCTGATAACAGTCTACAGACATGGCAGTTTGGTGTGCAAACTAAAAATGGGTTGATGTTACAAAATTCTAACTTGTTGGAGCACTGTCTCCTTCCACTACACAACAGACTCAAATTAGTTGTTCTAGCATTCATCTTATGTCAGAACTTCACTCAGTTTCCAACTAGTGTACAGTTGTTTTAACATTAATTTGAGACTGTTTATCATACAATAACCTGCATTATTTCTTACATTTTGTTATTCATAATCAACATTTTAACTCAGCTTATCCAAAATTTGTACTTCCTAAATGTATATGGGGATGTTCCCAAGAAGATTTATTTATTTGATCATGTTTCAGTTCTGCCAGGAGACATTACCTCGCTTGAGAAGGCTGAGAGCTCTTCTCCCCATAGGTCATTGCCTAGGACTACTTTCTGCTGTCTGAGAAACAGCTAATTAGAACTAGCAGCAGGTAGGGACCCTTATGGGACATCTGCATGTTAAGACTCACATATCTTGTTTTGAAATTCTCACCTCAGCTAGAAAACCTTAAAGAAGCAAGAGTTGATACTTAACACAATAGTAAGTGTTAGAAAACTGATTACACAAAGAGATCTGTAAATAGTTTAGAAACTCAGTTAGTTAAAGGCACGGTAATAAAAATTAAATACAGGAATTTTTTTGTGAGAATATTGCTGAAGAAATACAAGTTAGGAAAAGCTCAATAAGAGTCACCACTGGAGGCTGCAGGTGGCTGACCCTCTTCTGATCCCTCTGTCAATCCCACAGTCCCCAGCAATGGATCCCAGTTGCTGTTTCCCTACCTTCTAATTCCAGACTGTTAACCTTACTACTGCATCTCTAGAGCAAACAGGTAGCAATTAGCTCATCTTGCTGTCAGACAAAATCTTTACGCTCATCTTGCAGCCTGGTCATGGATAGGGACCAAGTATCTTCCAGCTTTCTATTATTTCTGTTTCTTTGCTTTCCTGTCCTGCTGCAGAACAGGCTGCCTCTTCTGATTCTTCTTCTCTCCTCCTCTGAACAGGAGATGCTTCTTCTCTTACTAAGTTGACCTCTGCGTCCACTGTTTCTTCTTGACTACAGGAGTGATTATTAGAGCTGAGGGTTCAGTCTCTGGTTTAGTGTTTTGTTTGTGTGGCCTCAGAGCAAGAGACTTCCTCAATGCCTGTTTGTGGGCTTTTAGATCAGGAAAACCTCTTGCATTTCTAAGAGCACTGGACAATGACTTTAAAGGCATGGGCCAGGTCTGACACAGCTTTTCAAGTAACTGTGTTTCACCTCCCCTCCTTCAAATGATGTATTAGTTTGATGGGTTAATAAGCCTGTTCAGGCACAAAATCCCAAGCTGTCAGAGGTAGCAATGACGCTATGCACCTTCCTAACTCCTCCCATACACACTGATACTGCAGGGATCAATCGCCTTAGAGAATGTTCCTGTGTGGCATCCCCAGTTTAACCTTATGAACAATAATCGAAATCGGGATCACAACACATCACTATAAACAGTCTAGTTATAAGAGGATACTGAGGGAAATTAGAAGCCTATAGGCTTTAAGGCTATAAAAAACTATCCTGGAGGAGAGGAAAGGATAAATGTCATTTTTCCCTCTCTCCACAAAATGTCTCTCAGAGAAGAGGGGAAAAGTATAGTTGCTGGTTCTTGGTGTACTGGAACACCCACAGTGCAAGACCCAAATACCAAATCAGACTGATGGCTGATGTTTTTTTCATAGGTCTCCCATGGAAAACAGAGTGATAAACAGCACACAAACGAGGTAAATCTGAAAAAAGTCATTAATGTCTCCTCAAGGCTGTTGTACAGCTAGAAAAGAATCAAGCATGTTATTATTCAAGGAAGCACACAAGTCAGCACCCAAAGCAGATAGGCAGCTTCATGACCTATAGCACTCACTCAAATAACAACTTAACAGGTGTAACAGCTAGAACTTTAATCTAGCACACTCAAATCAAATCTGTTATTATCTTGAAGGCCTTCAGCCACAGGTTGGGTGCCAAAAAAGACCGTTGTGGGTTAACCTCAGTAAGTAGCTAAGCACACACAGGTGTTCTCTCTCTTCCCACCCTCAGTGGGATGGGGGAAGAGCAAAGGAAGAGTGAAAGGAAGAAAATTTCTGGGTCAAGATAGAAACTGTTCAGTAAGTGAAGGTGAAGTGGTGGAGAGAAAGAAAGTAAAAGAAAACAAATGACGCAAAGGCCATCACCCACCACCTCCCAAGGCTGACTGATGCTCAACCAGTTCCCAGGTAAAATACAGCTAATCTCCCTAAATATTCTACTCTCCCTTTTTATTGCTGAGCATGATGTTGTATGGCATGAAATATCTCTTTAGATAGTTTGGGACATTTGTTTCCACACAATTTGTGAACCCCCCAATCTATTCACTAGGATTGCAGAGCCAGAAACAGAGAATGCCTGTTGCTGTGCAAACACTGTTTAGCAAGACCTAAAACATTAGTGTGTTATCAGCATTTTACTGGTTACAAATCTAAAACATGGGACCCTAAGAGCTGCTACAAAGAAATTAACTCCACCCCAGGCAGACATAGCATATCAGCATAGCTAAAAACAAAAATCTAACAGATAAAACAGCTCAGCCCCAGAGTCATCTTGAAACTGATTAGCCATTACTTTACTTACCTCTGTCATCATTAGGATGACCGTCTATTCAATGATGCATTAAAATAAACGTATGTCCCCGTATGTAAATTTAAATTGTCAAATTGTCAGGTGACATCTTTATACATATTTCAAATTTGCATTCAAGGTGTGGCAGATTGCTTTTTCACTTAGTTATGTAAATAATGAACTTATAATTAAATACCTGGCATTTCTTTAGTTCCTTCTTTAGCTGAAGAATTGTTACATGATGTGGCTGTGGGTCGGTCTCAGTCTCTGTGTCAGTTTCCTGGACAATGAGAGCTTCCTTTCTTACTTTCTGTACCATAGTAATCCAGCTCTGCAACCTGTCCCGCTGACTTCTTCTTAAGCTAACGTCATCATTCAAATCAAGTAGAAGGCGGAAAGCTTCATCTACACAATTTCTGTAACTGAAATACTGAACCTGAAGACGGGTGAGCTGCTCCTCGAGTGAATTGATACGAGGTTTTTCTTCATTTAAGTTGTGTAAATACTGATTACTGCCCTGCTGGTTCTGCAAAGCGTCCCGAAGCAATCTGATTTCAAGTTCCATTTCATCAATGCGGTCTTTTTCAGGGTTGTAATTTACTACCGGTTTATTTCTAATGTTTTTGGCTCTGTTGGCATATTTAAGGGAATTTAAAGATTCATCAAAGTCCAATGAGGATGGACTTATACATGTTATCATAACAGTCTTGGCATTTCCTCCAAGGGAGTCCTTTAAAATACGAGTGATTTTAGCATCCCTGTATGGAATATGTACACTTTTCCTTTTTGGGTCTCCAAGGGCACTGATGACATTTCCCAAGGCCAAGAGACCACTGTTGATCTGAATTGATTCTTTGAAGCGTTCACCAGTATTTCCAGTTTTTGCTACCCTCTCTGATCCTGCCAAATCCACAAAATGAAACTTCGAAGCAATCAAATCCCGTGCAGCGTCAGTATTTTTTTGAGACTCTGCAGCTTGCTTCTGACAAATACTGATGGTAAAAATGGCATGAGATCGACTAGAGTGCTCATTCATCTGTGTTGTGCCTGTGTGACGAGCTGCATTGCCACTTTCCAGCAGGCTTATCACTTCATCTGCACATTCTACTTGGAATTCTTTAGCGCCAACAATCACTTCAAACACCGAAACAGGTGAAAGTAAGAATAATCCAATTAATTCTAAACTCTTCAGCAAAAGTTTACAGTAATAACTATAAATATATATTAGAGAAACACACAAGCCTGCATTATTAGGAGGTCATAGCATATAGCTATAGAAAAAGAAGACACCAATATGTGAAAAGCATGAGATGCAACACATCTGAACCCTGCAGATATTTAATATATGGATGTATTGTGTCATAGCATTTGAAATAGTATCTTAGACACAAGACACAACTCATTTAGACATTGCACATTGCCTTACACAATTCACAGTCTAGTGCTAGCTGGAAAAAGTATGACCAAAGTCAGCTGAAAGGATATTTTGCCAGTTTAAAAAAGAAAAAATACTAAAACCAATAAGATTTTTAGTAAAAATGATTCCTGGACTGTGGTAAGAACAGAATTTCTATCCTAAATAGCTTGGATAGTTGAGTCTTTGGGATAGGTCAGTAACCTAATAAAGTACAAGTGTGCTTCTACCAAATACTCCTACCAACCATATTTTTTGTCATATTTTTCTTTAAATTAATGATGGAAAATGTCCTAGCACAGTCTACTGAAGCTGACTCAAACAGTACTGAAGAAGAGAAATAGTGTAACATGTATAGTGGGATCGTTTTTAAGCAATTACATGGTATGCAAGATTTGTGCTAAATTAGTGCCTTCTTCCAGCTACAGACAAGAAAACCATGACAGCTCAGTAAAGCAGTATAACAATAGTAAACACAACAATTAAAATATAAACAAACAAACAAAAGTCAAACCTAAAACAGATAATACAGTTTGAGAATAAAATATCTCCAATGAGGATTCGTCTAGCATTTTCATGTGATGAACAAGATACCTAGAGGGTGTTAATCTCAAAGCCTCCAAAAATATCTACTACTACTACAAAAATACCTACTCCTCTTAATGAAGAGGTCTCTTCCACTCATTTTATAGTGAAGAGGGCAGATATTTACAATAAAGGGGTGTTAACAATTATAACTTTGAAGGGAGAAGCAATGGTTTAATCTTAAAATACTTATTCCAGTGAATAATCACACACTACTTTATTTCTAGACAGAATTTGCAGAAGAAATAGTTGCGTATTTACTTTATCATTTGTTGCCATTCCCATCCATATTGATACATCCGTATTACTCACAGGCGTCTAACCTCAAAACTGCTTCAAATAAGTTAAACTGAGTTTATATTCTGAAACTTCACTATTAGCATTAGTAATGAATGAGCATTTTCATGAGAAGGCAAAAATAACTTGGAGAGGCAACTGAAACCCAACACATCAAATTTTAGAGCTGAAATCCCACCTGTATTTCCCTTCTCATCTTCTCGGATATGTAATTCTTTCACAGAGGTCTCCAGCTCCAACAAATCTCGAAGTTCTTCCTTGTAAACCTCTATATAAGATACTTTCACATAGAAGTTAATATTAGGGTTTTCAGAAATATGCTGAAATAATTCCTGAATAGCTCGTGGGATTATGCCTTTTTCATCCACTGCAACAGACGCTAAAATACAAGCACAAGTGTCACAGAGGCTGCCAGTTATTCTGTCACATAAATTACAAAGACTGAAAATTGAGAGAAGTCTGTGAGATTTGGCACTCAACATTCTAGAGCACAAGTCCTACGAGGAGAGGCTGAGGGAGCTGAGGGTGTTCAGCCTGGAGAAGAGGAGACTCAGGGGAGACCTCATCACTCTCTACAACTCCTTGGAAGGACATTGTAGCCAGGTGGGGGTTGGTCTCTTTTCCCAGGCAGCTATCAGTAAGACAATAGGGCATGGTCTCAAGCTCTGCCAGGGGAGGTTTAGGTTGGATATTAGGAAGAAATTCTTTATAGAGAGGGTAATCAGGCATTGGAATGGACTGCCCAGGGAGATGGTGGATTCTCCGTCCCTGGAGGTTTTTAAGATGAGACTGGATGTGGCACTCAGTGCCATGGTCTAGTAACCACAGTAGTGTTGGATCAAGGGTTGGACTTGATCTCAGAGGTCCTTTCCAACCTGTCTGATTTTATGATTCTGTGATTCTAAGAAATCTGAAGAGCACAGTGTTCACAAGGATTTTTGTAAATATTTATTTTTTTCTGTGGGGCAGAGTATTTGTTTGCATCCATTATTAGGATTCAAAGTTAAGGTCTAAATTACATGTTAGAGGCCTGAAAGTTTTGAAAAATATGGAGTCTGTTTTAAACCTAGACTCCTTAGAGTAAGATTTCTTCTTTATCCTTACTCATTAAGGTTGGCAGTCATGAGATCTCAAGGGTTTGAGAAACTATATATTCTACTTAAATTAAAATCATCAGTACCTTGATGAGACAAAATTTATTACCAACATTTACAGTAGTTTCCTATTTTTTCCAAGTAGACATGGAACACTAACACCAAACTCTATTTTTGTTTTTTAAATATTTGGAGTAGGGCAATGTTTCCATTATTAATTTGTGTTCTTTATTCAACAATATGGAAACTGTTTGTCTATGAGAGGATACCAAGAATTTTTTCACCAAAAATCTAAAAGGTTGGTCATATCTAACTATGAATTTAGTAAATATATTTATAAAACTAAAAGCTTGTCATTCCTGAGCTATAAACAGCCTTAGATTGTGACACTCACTACCTAAACAATTTGGCTAGCAATGCTACTTAGAGGAATATTAAATATGCAATCAAATTGCTAATGGAGGGAATACAAATGATGTTACAACAGTAAGCAGAATAAAGAAGGCAATGGTATGAAGTTCAACAAGGCCCAGTGCCAGGTCTGGCCCTCAAGTCACAACATCACCATTCACTGCTACAAGCTGGGGGAAGAACAGCTGGAAAGCTGCCTGGCAGAAAAGGACCTGGGGGTGCTGGTTGACAGCAGCTGAGCATGAGCCAGCAGTGCCCAGGTGGCCAAGAAGGCTTGTATCAGCAATAGTGTGGCCAGCAGGACCAAGGCAGGGATCATCCCTCTGTACTCGGCACTGGTGAGGCCACATGGCAAATTCTGTGTTCAGTTCTGGGGCCCTCACTTCAACAAAGACATTGAGGTGCTGGAGCATGTCCAGAGAAAGGCAGCAAGGCTGATGAAGGGTCTGGAGCACAAGTCCTGCGAGGAGCGGCTGAGGGAGCTGGGGTTGTTCAGTCTGGAGAAAAAGAGGCTCAGGGACGATCTTATTGCTCTCTACAAACCACCTGTAAGGAGGATGTCGCCAGGTGGGGGTCAGCCTCTTCTCCCAGGTAACAAGTGACAGGACAAGAAGAAATAGCCTCAAGGTGCACCAGGGGAAGGTTTAGATTGGATATTAGAAAAAATTTCTTCAGGGAAAGACTGATCAAGCATTGGAACAGGCTTAATTGTGGACTTAGCAGTGATAGGTTAATGGCTGGACTTTATGGTCTTATGGATCTTTTCCAATCTAAATGATTCTGTGGTTCTATGACTCTAAATAAAAGGAAAATTTTAATACCTACCAAGAGATTTAGAATAATCTATTTATATCCATTTGGAAGAATTAAATCAATTAAATAAATTTCTTTGATGTCACAGAAACGTCTCTCAAAAAAACCCAAACAAACAAAGCCAACAAAGAGTGAGCAAGCAGACAATTAAGTACCTAATGCATGAATTTTCAAGGTAAGATAAACACAGGAAAAACTCGAAAACCACTGCATTTCAGAAACAAATTCTAGTTTAAGTTGCATTTTACAATGTGGAGTGTGAAAGAGCAATTTATAATTTTTTTTTCTTAGATATTTTTGATATAGCCTAATTTATGGATAAGGCTTTAGAACAGTGTAATTAATCACATTAAAAAAAAATCACATAAATTTTGAAGCTTTTTTCCTTACCACACTTTATTTCATTAACTCTTAAAATTCTGCTGCATCATCTACTGTGTAATAAACATTTAACTTGCACAAACACACTGCTGGCCAGTTTAAAAAAATAACCTACCAATGTGGTCACCGCCGATGGTGTAAGTCTTCCCAGAACCAGTCTGTCCATATGCAAACACTGTAGCATTATATCCCTCAGTCAGAGACACTAGAAGAGGCTTAATGCAAACAGTATAAACTTCTTCTTGGGTTGAGCTTTTGCCAAATACAAAATCAAAAGTGAAGACATGGTCCTTTCCAATGATAATCTGTTTTGCATTTGGGACTAATCTGACACACACTTGGTGGTTATGAAGTATTTCTTTGGAAAGCAGAGGTCTGACTCGGACTGCAACTTTAACTGGGATCTCCTCCATGCCAGACTCCAGCCCTGTGCTTCCCACTCAGTGTTCACATAGTCAGCAAGAAATCTCTTTCTACTGCTTTGTTCACATTATTCGCAGTTGTCTGCAACTAAGAAAAAAAAGTTTTCCACATTATATAATAAATAAGAATTAATTTCCTGAAATAGAAAGTTGACATTTCCTAAAGTTAGAACCATTACAATCTTGAAAAATACCTGATAAAAAAGTAGCTATATAAATGTTTAATCTATTAATTTCCAAGCTAGCAGACTTAAGCCTGAGAGTTGTCTGATGTTTTATTTGAACATAACACAGCCATATGAAGCAACTATATTGTACGAGCTTGTTAATAGACACTGTTGATAAAGAAAATGCTTGCAATGAATCCTCTCATTTTCCTGTTCCTGCATTCATATTGCATAGGCACCATAAATCAGTGGAACAGAACCTTTTACTCCAAAAGTTGTGTGTATACACCTGAGTTTTAAAACCCTCTTCCACTTATGAAGCACCAAACACTTGTAACTCGACAAGCACAGAGAAAGAAGTTGTGTTACCTGTGAAGGAAGTGTGATTTTAATGTATCTAGTTACTACATGTAAAGCATTCCTCTGATTTTAATCTCCACGTTTAAGCACATACGTGGGAGGGAAACCCTATTTCAGGGGGATTCTATTTTATAAAAAAATGTGGGAATATGAAATATTCCCAACATGCCAAAGCCACAGAGATACTTCGGTGTGGATGCATCGTTTGCCCTCGACTGCCTGCCATAACGCAGGAGCAAACACACTGCCGGGATGTTGTGAGGGCGGCCCAGAACATTCTCCGTGTTTACCGCCTCTCCAAACCTGAGAAGGAGCCGGGAACGGGATCACGCCTGGGTGTCGGGAGCCGCCAAGGGCCGCGGAGCCCGCCGTCCCCCGGCTGCCGCCGCGTGTGGCCGTGCCGCCGGGCCGGTGCGGCGGGAGGGCAGACGAGGGCAGGGCGGCAGCGGCGGCCGGGCCGGCGGGGCGGGCGGCGGGAGGGCAGGCGAGGGCAGGGTGACCGTGGCGGCCGGGCCGGCGGGGCGGGCGGCGGGAGGGCAGGCGAGGGCAGGGTGACCGTGCGGCCGGGCCGGCGGGGCGGGGAGGGCCGCGCCCCGCGCGCTGTTGCGGCCCTCGCTAGGCAACGGCGCCATGTCGGCACCGCCCGCGCCGCCAGCGCCCCCAGCGGCCGGAGGAGCCGGGCACGGACGGGCCGCCACGGCCGCCACTGGCAGCGCTCCAATCCCCCCCCACCCCGTCCTTGCCCAGTTTTGGGCCCTTCGGTCAGTAAGCACTTTGATGTCCTGGAGCGTGTCCAGAGACGGGCAACGAAGCTGGTGAAGGGTCTGGAGCACAAGTCCTACGGGAGCGGCTGAGGCAGCTGAGGGTGTTTAGCTTGGAGGAGGCTCAGAGGTGACCTTATCGCTCTCTACAACTACCTGTAAGGAGGTTGTAGCAAGATAGGTATCAGCCTCTTCTCCCATGTAATTAGCAGTAGAACAAGAGGACAGAGTCTTAAGCTGCATCAGCAGAGGTTTAGGTTGAACATCAGGAAGAACTTCACAGAAAGGGTGACTGGCCATTGGAATGGGCTGCCCAGGGAAGTGGTGGAGTCACAGTTCCTAGAGGTGCTTAAGGAAAGAGTGGTTATGGCACTTAGTGCCATGTTCCAGTTGACAAAGTGGTGTTCGGTCATAGGTTGGAGTCGATGATCTCAGAGGTCTTTTCCAACCTAAATGGTTTTCTGATTCTTTCCCTCCTTCCCTCCCTGCAGCAAGTGAGCCCCCTACCCTCCCATTTTCTCAGGGGCTGCCCACACCAGTGAAAACACAGACACACTCTGTGCCACATCTGTCAACACAGTATTTATTGGATGAATGGGACAGTTCTGCTTTCACCTCTGAACGTGTGCCGAGCACCCTGGTGTGAGAGGGGATGGGCCAGCACAGGGCACCAGCCAGGGGGAGGCGAGGTGCACCACCAGGTATGCTCACATACGCAGGTACACACACAAATACAGAGCTCGAAACAGGACTAATAAACCCTGCATTAACGTGGGCTGTCTGGCAAAGTATACACTGTTTATTCCAGTCAGGACAAGCAAAAGATTAAGAGAAAAGGGAAAAAAAAAAAAAAGGAAAAAAAAAGCCAGTTGTTAATACATCACCAGAAAACAAATATTTGATTTAACCAGCTCCAAGTTAGTACATGAAAAACCACTGTATGAAAAGCAAAACTGCAGTTCAAAAGATAATGCAACAATACAACAGCTATCAGACTGGATTTAGTAATATATACACCGTACTCGGTGAAACGGAATATCTTTCATGTCTTCCCTGTGGTCCCTGGCATAGTCCCAAAGATAATAATCAAGTAAAACTGCATTGATCTTTTCACGCATGTCCTGACCCTTCTTCTGATAGAGCTCCTGCAGGTGCTTACAAATCAATGCACAACACCAAATAGAACAGCCACGGATCTCCACCTCCTCTTTGTCTCCAGACTGGAAAAGTGTTCCTGTAGACACAAGAGACAGCAATACATTTATATGCAAGAGACAGAAAGACAAGGACTGCCTGAATTTGCTCATTTTTTCCCCCTTCATATTTATTCTGTTCAAGAATCCAGTTGTCATGACTTACACTATAACTGTTAACAATAATTTTCTAATGATTACTTTAATTTTACCATATGCACTTAGAAGTTTACCTCCCATTCAATTAAAGTAACAGAAGAGGCTATACTACACATCATATGACCATTTCTTTGCTTGTGGAGACAAAAAGGATAGTCTTTTATGAAGTATACCTTTTAGTATGTAGTTACTATATTTTATAGTTTATTTTCTGCCAGGGTAACACTAAGATTTTAAAATTAAAAACAAATAACCCCCCCCCAAACCTAATGTAAAGAGAACCACTGGAATGACTTGAATGGGAATGTTCTCATTAGGATTCATGGAAAGAGAAAAAGCCCACCTAGTGTACTTAATATACAGATACACACATAGACATATATATACATATGGCCATTCTATTAAGATCCATGGACAGTTGCATTCATCTGTTTATCTTACTGAGTAATTCTACAATCGCATAACAACAGCCTTATCCTAAATACAGTATTTTTAAAGTGGAAAATGGATTGGCTTATTTTTTTGATTCACAAAAGATCATGCTTAATAAGTACTGGAAGTTGGAACCATGCTTAAAAAACGAGACTCTAGTTATATGCAATTAAGTTCATTTAAAGCAGTATTTTTTTAATGGACCCTTATAATATTGCTTTGCTTGTTAACTAGAAGTTCAGTACAAATAAACAGGAATTCCCATGCTTTTACATTCACCTTTGAATTAATGAAGAAATCATTGCTTCTTTTATGTAAACCTCAAAAATCACTACCATTCTCATGCTGAAAGACGGTTTTGGCAGCAGCAGCCCTTCAAAACCTTGGAAATCAACTAGTTTAGAGTTTCTTTAATCCCTCCCTTATCAATGTTTAATCTACAGAACAGTTAAGTCTCTATAGAAAGAAACCTTAAAACTTCATTCAAAATCATGTTAGGGAAAAAGTTCCTTCCTGTTACCTCATCACTATGTAAGAAATCCTTGTTCCTTGGAGGAAAAAAATGTACATAACCCTTACATGGACAAAACATTACATTTTAGAACTAGCTTTAGTCTACCATATCAAGAGGTAGGATTACTTAATATTAGTAAGGGCAAAACAAACCTTCACGTAGTTTCTTCATTAATTCTTCAGAATACTTCATTGCTTTTAAGTGAACAAGAACTTGAGGAATTCTATAGTCTGCGAATATTGTTAGACTAGAAATATCATCAAAAGAGCCATCTCCTTTGCCTTCTAATACACTCCATGTATCAGCCACAAGTATTTGTGCTCGTTTGTAGAAAGACACCTTCTTTTTCTGAAGAAAGAAATTTATGGATTATTTAAGTGCCTGAAACATCAATAAATATAGTGAATAACATGAAGTTATAGTTATAATATGGTTAAGCATATTAGTTAACTAGAACAGAATAAAAGTGCAACACTCTGAAACACCTTAAAATATAAAAAATACCAAACTACAAACAAGGATTACATGGAATGCTCATAAATAAACTGAAATAAAAGAATAACATCTTAGAATTCACTGCAGTGGAATAAAAATTGTTTAGTATCTGCTTGAATCTCAGAACACATTCATGTTGGTATACGTCCACTTGGCAAACACTGGACTTGAAAGTCCAGCAAACATTAATTTTCAGACACTTAAGCATTCATCCAACCTTTTAATTTGACAAGAAAAGCATAATAGGCATATGTTGGATTAGACAATTACAACATTTTATTAATCAATTTATCTGTAATGTTAAAGAAATAAAATTCTACGAAAAGTTTAATGACTGCTCCTCTGTGCTGTGCAGAGGAGAGTGGAAAATTAATTCCAGTGGAAGATGTACTTACATATACAATATTTTCCTAGATAACGTGCATGGTTCTATTTTTGTCATAAACTTTTTGGTTTGTTCTAATCATGCTAATGATTTACAGGCTTTTGTGACTACTCACAAGGGTAAAAACTAATGACAAGCTATTGAGGTTTTCACACTATGATGAATGCAATGTGTGACTGCATCTGCATCTTTAGGGGAAAAAAGTATTAGTGGGTTGTGTTTTTTCCCTCCCTTTATAGCTAGATGAGATATTTGACTTTTGACAACATGTGCTAAACAATATGTAACTGGAATGGTTAACCTGAATTACACATAGCTGGGGATTCGACTTATTTCCAGTCTTTTTCTGCCACCTTACTGCCACCACAGTTTACAAACATTTCTATTAAATTTTCCCACTATTATTTTCAACAGAAAAAGCAAGGAAAGCATTAGGTGGATGATACCACATCTCAAAGAGGAAGAACTTCTTTACTGTACAGGTGACTGAGCACTGAACAGATTGCCCAGAGAGGTTGTGGAATCTCCCTCACTTGGGGATATTCAAGAACCATATGGATACAATCCTGTGCCATGTGCTCTAGGATGGCCCACTTGAGCAGGCAGCTTGGACCAGATGACCACTGCAGTCCCTTCCAACTTTACCCAGTGTGTGATTCACTCTGTGAAACAATTTGTCCAAGGAACTGAACTTTTTACAAGGTGACAATACAACTATGCTGCTTTTTTTTTTTCTGCAACACACTTCCTTTCCATGAAAAGCTACCACATACAGAGACACTTATGTCTTCTCCAATACAATGTGCTAGTACCAAGGGATACATCTAATTACGGCCTACTGATATTAAAGGTTAGGAGGAGTACTGTGTTGGCAAAGAACAAAATGTGATAGTGCAGCTAGTAAATAAAAACAGCAAAGAACACGAAGATCATCAGAATTTTACAACCCCAGTCCCAGGTAATGGTAAATAAAAGATTCATATATGAAATGTCAATGACTGGAAGATTAAAAGGACTCCACTATGTCTATGTCAGAACACAAAACCCCTGATATGTGAGTTTAAAGTAGTGTAAAATTTAAACTTCTGTTGGGAATCAAATGCAGCACAGCATCTAAATACGAACTATCCACCCAAAGAGAAAAAAATGTTTTGGAAATTTTGGGTTTGCTTTGCATTTCCTTTTTCAGAAGAAACAAACACAGGCAATTCCTAAAATTAAACATGTAATTTTGGAAAATATTTTGTGTATGTGTTTGTATAGCCAAATAATTGTGTTTATTTTAGAAGTTCCCCTAGAAGGTCAGAACTTAGGACAATTGTAACAGTCTGTGACAGTATGATTCTAATGTATAATTTATTTTATAATCATGTGTATTTCTACTATGTAGAGCTACATGTAGTGCTGTAAAAGCACTGGTTTGCTCTTGGATGTCTCACCATCTTTCCAGTTCCCTCTTAACCCTTTGCTGAACACAAAGTCTTACTTGTGAGACCTCAACCTGCTGCCATAGAATGATGTTGAAAATGTGATCCACGTCACCACCTTCAAAATAGAGATCTTGCTTACTGAAAGCAGAAGAATAGCTTCCATATTCATGCAACAGGCTTTATTACTATGTCATTGCTTACGGTCTGGGGTCATTTTTGGAACACCTTTTCATTCTGTAGTCTGCTGCTGCTTTTAGGGAGGCTTGCTTTACAAAGCACTCATCATCATCTCATGAAAGACATAACGTCAATGAATACAGTCACTATAAAGATAAGAAAATACTCTATCACTTTACTTGCAAAATATTTCCTTTTTGGTAATAAAAATTGTCAAAATATTACTTTATATGTAAAAAAACCCACCATATAAACTAAACCAATATCTTCAAAGATTAATTAGAAAGAACCTCTGATTTTTCATGTAAACATATCTTACTTCATAGCAGGAGACAAAGGAAAATATAATCATGCCACCTACTGAAGGATAGTAAATGCAACAGGTTCCAAGCTCCAGTGACTGGTATTCCAAGGAGCTACCTTAAAAAGACTGCACAGACTATTAGTATAGGCTACACTATTACTTAAATAGTTTTTTGGACTTAATGATGTAACAGCTGAATACAATTGCACACAACTGAGCACAGGAGCAGCATATGTCACAGATGCTAAATGTATTGGAGAAACTGGGAGACAGAAAATACCAGATGGACTCTGTTAACTTCCCATCAGTTTCTTTCAGGAAAACAGCTCCAAAAATCTTTAGTATACTGTCAACACTGATGAAAGTAGGAGTTACTTCTAACCTGTAGTCACTTGTGCAAGGCCTGTTGAATCAACAACAGTTATAGGGTGGAATCCCAGTAGCTGTACATTAATACTGCCAGTTTTGTCTCCTTCATTAGCTGTGGAAAACCTCAAGGTAAAAGAAGAGAGAAGATGGGGCAAGTAGGGTTGGCAGCAATTCAAGGGAAGTGAAAAAAAGGAAAAAATACTCTGATTTTTCAGGTAGGAATTATCTCAAATACCATGCACGAGTAAGGAGTACACAGGAGGCGTGATCTAATTGGGAACCTGGAGTATATCAAAATAAATTACAACAAAGTAATGAAGACAGAGAGCATATGAAAAAAAAAGGCACTCCTCTGGTGGGAAAAAAAGTGACTCCTTTCCTGCCTAGTTGTACACTATACAAGACTCTTTTACTGTTACTAAATTGCAGGATTTTGTTTTCAGAGATTTAGAACTAGCTTACCTCAAATACAGCTACATCTCTGTAAGAAGGAAAATTTTCCAGTATGAGATGTAGTAGTTTCTGAGCACTCTTCTCACTCATTTTAACACACGTAAGGAAAGATCCTCCAAACTTCTCTAACAGAACTATTCCACTTTCATTCAGCACCCGATGTCTTTCTTCAATCAAAGGTATAGGCACTTCTGTGTCAGAGCGAAATACATGCCTCACTTGTTCAAGCGTCATGGTGGCAAAATATGATGCACTGGTGATAGGTATTCCTTCAGAAAAGTGAAAATAAGACGTTTAGGCTATCATAACATATCCCAGAACCTAGCACCATGGTCTGCTACAGATGAAAGCACTTGTACAGGAAGATCTAAAAACTCTTATCAACTCTTACAATCACCTTAGTTTTCAGTGATAACAGCACTCGCAGAGCTGCTCGAAATGAAATTTGTGAGTGCACACAAAACTTCCTTCTGTAGAGAACCATTTCCAGCAGGCAACCATGGACCCTTTCTTACATTTTGTACACAACTTTTCCCAGCAGCTTAGTCTTTGTATTTTGAGTGGAGTGTTTACATAGCATGCTGGCAAATATAGTCAGTAATATAGCTAGAGTACTCAGCATAGGCCTGTTTTCCCTTGAAACCGTATCACGTTGTCCATTTACAAAGTGTCTTAATGCTAATATCCCCTCAATTTACAACCAACCATGTAGAAAATGAATTAAAACTTTCCTTTATACCTACAAACAGATTTTTTTTCCTGAGGACAGCAACAAGCGTGAGTGCTAAAGTCCTATTTTTAAATACAAAACTTTAAAATACTGGTTTTAGAGGCATATGGGTTTTCAGACTTACTGGAGCTTGCTCTGGTATGAGCTTAGTCCAGAGGATTCTGTTTAAGCCTAATTTTTTTGTCAGTCATGGAAATACAGGATTTATCCTAAGAACACACGTGAAGTCACCCACAGCTGACTACTGCCAATCCTTTAAAGTCTTTCGAATAGAAGAGATAACCCAGAGCCAAAAGTTAGGTAGCTTCAGTGCGAGGATGTTTTGGAAGCGCCTCCAGTTACCTCCCCCGAGTTCTACGGGACGGACCGCACACACAGGGCTACCGAAACAGCGAGCAGCCTTTCACAGCAGCGGGTTCCGCTTCCGAGGCGCCGTCTTAGTTTTACCCTTGGCGCTGGGCTTCTGTCGCCCCTAGCCCTGCTGCCCCCGCCCGGCCCCGCTCCCCCGGCACTCACTGACCCTCGTCCAGGGCCCTGTTGACGGCGGCGCAGAGGGACCAGTAGCCACTGTAGGTTTTATCCTTGTACTTCACCAGGTACTTCTGATCCTCTTGCTCGGACCAGAAGGAGAAGTTGAGGGTGTCCACCAGGAACACCCAGTCCACAGCCTCCTTGTCGGCGGCCCGGGGGTTCAACTCGTGGAGACTCTTCCACCCCGCCAGTCCGAACTCCGTGGCCGAGGCTTTGTCAAACAGGCTCTCCGCCACCCGCCGCACCCCTTCCTCGTCCACGAAGACATCTTTGCTGTGGTCGGCGATGAACTTGGCGGACTCCAGGGGGGACGGGAACCCCTCCATGCCGGGCAGGACACGAGCACGCTGCGCGGCCCAGCGCTCCTCGCTTCCGGCCCCGCTCCGCGCCCCCCCCGCGGGGACACGGCCGTGCGCAGGCGCGCGGGGGGCGGGCCCGTGCGGCTCCCGGGGCGGGGGAGCCTCAGGCTGGGCCCCGCTGCCCGCCCGGCTGCGGCAGCACACAGGCTCTGCTGCCGACACAAACCTCTCCAATTTAAACAGGAAAGCACAAAACTAACGACCGCCCACAACCCCGCTCTTCCGAACACACCCACGTCGGAGGCACACAAAATTCGGCTATTGTTCCAGTTCACTTGCGTTTTGCCCAAAACCTTTGCCTCGATTGTAGACTTCTTCCTCTAACTGAGGTTCGTTGCTTAACCAGCCAGGTGCCAGCCGCCTTCCCGCTGACAAAACACAAGGTGATGGCATAGTTTACTGTCTACAGATTTGTTACAGCTCCACGAAGTAGGCCAGCCTTACATGTAATGTCTCTGGTAAAGCTCCTTGACTTTACCATTCCATTTAAGGAGTAGCTGCACTAAAAAGGCCAAGCTCAATCAACACTCCAACCATGGGGGAAAAAACCACCCCCACAACCAAAACAACACAAGAACCCAGGCTTAGTCTGGACCCATCATATCTGTAGGTGCAACACACTTCTACAGTTTTTAATTTGTTTTTATTCAGGAAGTAAACTTAAACTTTTAACTATAAATACAAATGCCAAGGTATTACATGAGATATCCAGAGGCTTTATATTTTTTTTAATTTCTCACAAATAATTCTTATGGAATTCAACATACATCTGGGAAACCAAACAGGTTTAAGTTTTGCATACAATTAAAAAGTTACAGAGTTAGATACTGTCAATTTGCCAATTTGCAATTTCTACCTCATACAAAAAAAAGCTCAGTAAACAGCTATAATTTATTCAGTAATGGTAGAGCAACTGTCATTTCTAACAGTGTTATCTGCATTAAGCAAGCTGTCTATAACCAGGTGTACTTTACCACTGTTTACTCAGTGACATCACAAAGTTTTAAAATATTTTATTTATATACTGTCACCAATATATATATGTACTGCAAAAAGGGCCAAACACTTGCAAAAATGTCAAGTTTTACACAACGTTTGCGTGAATATTTTCACCTTTTTTTTTCCCAAACAGCAAAGCAGTCATTGTTTTCACACGATTTCTTTAATTTGTCAAAAAACCCCACATAACTCCATCTATATCAAGGAAGCTGAAGAGCAAGCTTAACAGCAACTTTAATTCACATGGGGAAAAAAAACCCAACCAAACTAGGTGTATCCATTTTAGTTATTATCTTATGTAGACCTGAAGAAAAATGACCACCAAGAATAGGTTCACTAAATTTATTTAAAAATCCTAAAGTGTTTCTTACAAAAAAGCATTACATTCTGCACACTGCTCTCAACAGATACCAGGGACATGTGGCCTACCAGTATTCATCCCCCTTTAAATAAGATACAGTGTACATAGAAGCAGGGTGTTCACAACAATTACAGAAAAACATTACAATTTACCACCAACGATGAACAAAAATAGAATTCACTCTCTCTGCTGCTTCAAAATTTCAATGTTAGTCTCGTGCTCCCTCCCCCCATGTATTTGTAAGGAACTAAAACATTACATCTGGTGGACAGCAAAGATTCCACTACATCTCAAATGCAGAACACCTATGAAGCAGAGGAATGTTGGCTTTTTAAACAGAAGCAGATTAAAAAAAAAAAAAAATAGGGGTGCAGGACTCCTTCAGTTCTTCACTAGTCTTAGAAAAACTTTCCAGAATACTGCTTCACACTATAAAAAAGAAAAAATAATCTTGCATTAGAATCCTTCAACATCTGCATACTGCTTCACACTATAAAAGAAAAAGAAAAAAGCATGTATTAGAATGATGGACCATACATCTTGCATCAATATTCATAATGACATTTTTAGAGCAGATTAAATTACAAATTCCTAATACATTTAAAAGTAAATAATTTTAAAATATCAATGGCTAGTAATTGTATTAGTATATTTATGGCACATTTAAATATTAATAATCTAAAGCCAAACATTCCAGTTAAAACATTAAAATCTACTATGAGAGCCAGAAGTTAATAAAGCAAATGGTATCTAAAGCTGTTAATATTTGGCAGAAAAGGCAAAGTAATGTCAGCAAGGTGTGAAATGCTGCATAACAGCACCAAATCGATTTCAACTTGTCCTGTAGAGGCATGGTCTGTGCCATATGGCAGACTGTGATTTGTTGTCAATTTAGTTATCTAAAAACAACAAAATCACTAGTCTTCCACACAGAACTAGGCCAACATCCACTGAAATCTTCTATATTTTCTACAGGCTCTATATAATTTATTACAAGTACTTTTTCTGCAGCAGTTTTCACCAGAGAAAGGAGAGGACTGCTTGGTTAAGGTGTCGTCCAGCAAGATTAGTTTTGAGGGTGTCTTCATTTTAATTAGAATGGAGAACAGAAGAGAATCAAGGCAGAACTAAGCACTGGAGAAGTTAGGTTCAAATAGTTACTTAAAACCTGCCTTCTTAAAAAATTGATTCACAGAGAAGAGCAGTTTTATAATGTACATGTCAATTTAAAATTGAGAGCAGGGAGAATATTAAACTTCAACTTGCCTGTTCTGCAGCAAATACTGTGCATTTTGTATCTGGTCCTGTGTTCCTGTGATAGTTATTATCCGATCTTCCGAGCCTTCTAATGGTTCATCAATTTTGATCGAAGCTCCTGACTCATGACGTATTTGTTTGATTCTCTGGCCTCCCTTTCCAATAATAGATCCTGCCAACTACGGAAGAAAGCAAAAAATTAATTTCCTGATACAACTTTCTTTCTAAAACAAGTCAGAAAACCACAGCAGCATTTGAGTAGTTTCTACAAATTCAGTTTAAAGAGTTGGAATGGAAGCTTACTTCTTTACAGCCTAAAAATATCCCGTGCAGTATTAATTGTATAAACACGGGTAGGATAAAGCTGGGACAACCAGCCGCTTATTTGTAAAAAACAAGTTACTATTACTGAGTATTAACTCTTAGCAAAATTGTTTAGTGAGTCTTTGAAGACACAAACCAACAATCCAAGAATACTCTTGCTGATTTAGAAACACTTATTTTGTATTAGAAGTACTTATCAAGCACTTTAAGTGCTTCTGATTCACTTCAATAGTCTGAGAAATGACTGACTTTTTTTTTTTTTTTTTAAGAAAAAGCATAAGTTGAAAGCAAGTTAAATTTACTCACATCTTTGGGAATCGTTACTTGTGTTGTGATGATGGGTCCACCAAGATCTCCATAGGAACCACGCCCCCCTGCATAAGAATAATCTGATTTAGGTGTATGCATCAAGCCCTTTAGTAACTATGTAATGAAGTACATGTAACAGTTCTACATAAACACTTACCATAACCAGAGCCACCCTCAAACTGTAAGAGAAAGAGAAAAAAACCCTTAAATAGTGAATTGCTATTAACACATTTTTGTCCTAAATACTGTATTGTTAACTTTGAGCCTAACTTATGCAAACATCTCAACCCTCAACCTGACTATAAATATAACTGTTGTGCCAGCAAAGGCATCCTGAGGCAAAGAGGGAACACCAGAAACAAAAAGGGTGAGTGCGATATCTCTCGTAAACCTTTGTCCAGTTGGACAATGCTTTCAGGCACATGGTGTGATTCTCGAGGCTGTCCTGTGCAGGGCCAGGTGTTGCATGTGATGACCCTTGTGGGTTCTATCCAACACAAAATATTCTATGATTATGTGATTCTCATCCTGCCCTGCCAAAACCTGACAGTCTACCAAGGCAGTCTCACTAACTCAGCTTCTCATGGACAGCTCTTGATGATGACCTACTTGTGACCCTTGAATTAAACAAACATTCAAATTACAAGATCAGAGTACAACCTAACTAATGCTACTAACACAGCTCAGGAGAAACTCAAGTTTCCAGTTTCGGGACAAAAAGTTTACCTAGTGACTGTCAATCCTCCTACTTCATCTACACCTTTGGGCAAAAAACCCAGTAAGTTCTTAAGAACAGCTCTGTAACTTGTCTCTTGATTCAGACTATGCTATAATACTTAATATCTTAGAACGGATAATCATGACATGAGTTACTTTCTTTTCCATTTAAACCACCAAATGCAAATCACTAAAAGCATTCCTGGCCCCTTTTTATTTTTAGTATTTGTAAACCTGTATTTGACACTGTTTCACTTCATCTACTGAAATAAGTGCTTGAGACCCCATATTCATATTTTCCTACAGAAGTAGAAAATAAATATGTAGGGTTCCCTTGAATTCAACTTCTTAGGACTCACGAGTTCTGTGACAGGAGGCCAGGAGCTGCCTAAAGCTGAAACTGCTAGCAAAGCTGGTGGCACCTACACAATAACATTTAAAAAAAGAGTAAAAAAACCCAAAACCTCTATGCACTGATTGCAAGAGGTGAGCAAGGACGAAAAAAGTGAGTGAAACTGCCCTGCAGACACCACACCTGCAGAGAAGGAAAGGAAAAGGTGCTCCAGGCACTGGAATGAATACTGTCTTGCAACCTATGGAGAGAACCCTGTTGGAGTAGACAGCTACACTGTATCCCACACGCAGGATGCTGTGATGTGACCAAGCAGATAAGCCTTGAAATAATATGCAGTCTGTGGAGATTCCAAGCAGGCACAGGTGCTTGGTAGGACCTCTGGGGGACTCCCAGTGAATCAGTCTGTTCCTGAAGGACTGTACCATGAACAGGACCTACACTGGAGCAGTTCATGAAGAACTGCAGTCCAACAGAGACAAACGCATTTGAGCCATTTATGAATGATTGTATTGCATGGGAAGGACCCTACAGTGGAGCAGGGGAATAATGTGAAGAGGATGGAGTGGATACAGGCGTGGTGAATCGACCTGTAACCCGACATTCCCTATCATCCCTGCACCATTCATGGCAGAGGAAGTACAAGGGCAGGGAATAAACGAGTGACATTGAGTCTGGGAAGAAGTGAAGCATGACGGAAAGGTGTTCTTAGTTCTCTTCTTTGTTTCCCACCAATATACGCAATGTGCCAGTAAATCTTCTGCAAGTCAACTCTATTTTGCCCATGATATTAATTACTAAGTGATCTCTCTGTCTTTATCATGAGCCACAGACTTTCTGTCTTGCTTTCTCCCCTTACCCTGATGAGGAAAGGGACTGAGAGAGCAAGTAGGCTGGACAGGCAGGCAGTCAAGTTGAACCAACCACAACTATTTGTTCAAAAAAGTTACAATGTAACAACTTATCAAAAAAAACCATTATTTACCATCTACCTACCTTTTTAGATACAAATAGAAGCTACTCAAAGTGCTGAGCTTGTCCTCTGTCCCTAAGCAACTTGTATTGTCGTGTTACTAAGCAATACGGACTGGAATACAAAATAGAACTTGTAGTGGAGTCCAAAATATGAGAGAATGAAGGACTCTGCTTAAGGCTTAATTCAGAGGCTGATCATACAACACACTGCATACACACATATTGCTGTTGGTATTTGCCACAGAATTAATTTTTGGACTTATCTGTTTCAAAGAAAAATCCTTTCTTTGATTATATCTGCTTCCCCAGACTACAGAATAGCATAATTTGATAACACATTCTGTGTTTATGTAAGCCAAGGACATTTCATATCAATTAATCAAAAATATTAATTTGGTGGCATTTTGCCAACTACAAGATAGCCCAAACACCTGATGTACTTCATAACTTCTACAATGGAGTCACTACATCAATGAATGAGGGAAGAGCTACAGATGCCATCTACCTGGACTTCTGTAAGGCCTTTGACATGGTCCCCCACAACATCTCTCCAAATTGGAGAGAAATGGATTCAAATGGGTGGTTTGTTTGGTAAATAAGGAACTGGCTGGATGGTAGCATCCAGAGGGTACTGGTCAATGGCTCAGAGTTCCAATGGACATCAAGTGGTGTCCCTCAGGGATTGGTACTGTGAACAGTGCTATTAAATGTCTTCATCAATGATGCAGACAAAGGGATGGAGTGCACCCTTATCAAGCTTGCAGATGACACCAAGCTGAGCAGTGCACTTGGGTCGGGGCAACTCCTGGTATCAACACAGGCTGGGATATGAACTGCTCAAGAGCAGTCCTGCCAAGAACAACTTGGGGGTGCTGGTGGATGAGAGCTGGACATGGCCTGGCAATTTGTGCTTGCAGCCCAGAAATCAAATTGTATCCTGGGCTGCATCAAAAGCAGCATGGCCAGCAGGGCAAAGGACGTGATTCTACCCCTCTATTTTGCTCTGGTGAGACCCCACCTGGAGTGCTACATCCAGCTCTGGGGTCTCCAATATAAGGGCACAGACCTATTGAAGCAAGTCTAGAGAAAGGCCACCAACAAGATCGGAGGGCTGGAGCTCCTCTTCTGTAAGAAAGCCTGAGAGAGTTGGGGTTGTTCAGTCTGAAGAAGAGAAGGCTCTAGGTTGACCTTATTATGGCCTTCCAGCAACTAAAGGGAGCCTACAAGAAGGCTGGAAAGGACTTTTTAAAAGGGTATGTAGAGGGAGGAGAAGGGGCAATGGCTTTAAATTAAAAGACAGTAGGTTTAGTTTAGATATTAGGAAGAAATTCTTGTGAGGGTGGTGAGGCATTGGAACAGGCTGCACAGAGAAGTTGTGGATGCCCAACTCCCGGAAGTGTTCAAGGCCATGTTAGATTGAATCCTGAGCAAGCCTGTCAAGAGCAAGATTTTCTGCCCTTGGCAAGCAGGTTGAAACTAGATGATTTTTAAGGTCCCCTCCAAGCAAAATAATTCTATGATTCTATAACTTTCCTCCCCAAAATCTATCTGAGCAAATGGCATATTTTCAAATATATTGATAAGAAAAGCACTGCGGTTTATCAAAAAATGTAAGTAATACGCTTTTATATTTGCTGTTTGGAATGAAAATCTAGCAACATTATGAAATTAACAAAATATAAATTAACAAAATATATATCCTAAATGCATGCATCTACAGTCCATCAGTTATGGAGAAAGTTACTATATACAAAATGAAAATAGGGTGTAAAAGAGGCAAAAAAGAGGTACAGAAAAGCTCCTCTGTTTTTACTACGCTGTTGCACAATTCCACATTTCTATTAGCATCACCTCTCTTCAAAGAACACACTATTAGACTGCCAATAAATTCTGAGTCCAAAGGACAGCTTTATCAAGTTTCATAGATGCAAGCTGTAACAGACTACACTCAAGATCTCTCAAGACATTAACATGTTCAACAAAGCAATTTTCAAAACATAGGTTGAACACACTCACCAACTCTGGGGGCTGCATGTCATCACAAGCATCCACATGACACTGCATCATCTTCCAGACACAACATAAAGGAAGGAAGAAAGGAAGCCCAGGTCATACAAACTTTTAGTGAACTTGGCAAGCAAATACAATATATACTAGTAAAAAGAAATCTTTATACCATAACAAAGACTAGAAATGATGTAAGTTAGACCACTTTCAAGACTCACTCCCTTTCAATTTCATTTTGAGGGAACTGTAAATGGTCACACGTTTTCACCCTCTTTCTGTAGTATTAACAGATTTCTCCTCTAGCAAAGAAGGTCAGAGAGCTAATGGCAAGGTAAAGCCTGAACATGCCTTTTTTTCTGCCTTTTAAAAAAAATGTGTAAGTGCTATTACATACAATAATACTTTACCTCGCATTAGAAAAACCTTTTATTTCTGCCATCTGTTGGAAAATGAAGGCCAAGTAAGACTGAAACAAGTAACTGCAAGTGATTATGCCAACAGCAGGTCAAGCACGAAAGACACTGCTTCCCATTTTCTACCAATTCATTTCCATATACCTCATACAGTCAAGCCGACAATGAATCTACTGCTGATTAACTACACTAGACGTTTAGTTATGTTTTTAAAACACATGATATATGGCATTTCTTTCTTTCAGAATTTTATAGTTTCAGCAATTGATATCCATTTGTGCATTCTAAAACTAAAGTTTCTGAAACAGGGTGTCTTAACATAAATAACAAAATATTCTTTGACTGCGGACTCATTTGTGCTAGTCACTACTGGTATTAGAATACAAACCAGATGACAGATGAGCCAGGTAAGGCAAAGAGCTCAACTTTTACATCTAATGAAAGAAAATGCATGCAATCCTAACTGATGTCAAATTCTTTTGTCCTAACTTTTTCTGGTTTTACAAGTGAGTTAAGACTGAAATTTTGTTACTTCCTTCCAGAATCTGCATGAATAAATAGTACAGTTATCACACATTCTTCCTTTACTAATTTTTTACATGCCTGTTAATGTCACATCTCTTAAACCTGGAAAGTGTTTCATATTTTTTAAAACTTATGTGCCTTTATTCGAGTGTTTGTACATCAAGACACATACATAATGAAAAAAAAAACAAACCCAAGAACCAGGAAGCACTTGAAGGAGCAAAAGCACATTACAAATCTGAAGACACATCATTGTGAAGAGACAGTCCACTTACCACGAGACATTCTGATTTAAATCTACACTAACTCAGATTTTAAAGTTATTAGTACTTTCAACAGTTTAATAACTGAGATAAATGGACTTCATATGCTTGTCCACTATTTTCTACTCCTCTAAGTGGTATCTGAGTGCATTTCTGTATGTGAGACACCCCAAAGAATGAAAGAGGGTGTTAAAAATGAAATACAGGAAATTTAGGGTTTTTCAGCTGACAATAGCTGTTATGGTCCACAGGCATTTGATCTGGAGTTGTTACACACTGAAATACATAGTTCCATTTGCAGAGAAACAGCACATGCCTGTACTTTAGGAAGAAGTTTCAGAGCAGATTATACGCCAAATGAACATTTTTAACAGCAGTGCATAATTATACTACAACTCTAAGTCAGGCTAACAGACAATATCACCTTAAGTGAGTGACTACATTGGCAAGAGAAATTAACCTGTCTTTTAAAATGTAAATTGGCTTTTCTCATCTCAATCTTTAAAAGGCAGTCAATCCTGTCATCTTTCTGAAATTCCAGAACACTCACAGCATCCAGTCTTAAACTGAACTCACAATCCAGTTGATGAGTCATCAACCATTCCATCTTTCTGCTTTTATGGAAAAGAGAACTGGCAAAAAAAGTTTCTGCACGTTCAACTGCTCTAGAATTTTTGAAATTTTCCTCTATTCTTGCCTTTTATTGCATCTATGTAAAATAAGATCCATGTGAAAGAGCATTTCTGCTCTCTAAGAGCAGTTTTTCTCATCATTACTTAGATCACAAATCACAACAACATTGATTTACTCTAGTTAAAAACTTTAGCTAGAGAATGGTTGCTATATGAAACAAAGGGTAGCACAGAAAAACCTTACATTTCTGGCATGGCACTTGCAGTTGCAGCTTCACAATCAACCTGAAGATCTCCTTTCTGCTTACACGGTTTAGGACACAAGAGCCATGATTAACTAAAACTAGAAATTAAATACAATCTGTTCTGGGAGGTAGTCCTCTCTTTAACCAGGCTATGATACTTGATCATAAAGGAGTAAAAGTCATGAGTAGTTTTGCTATGAAAAGGAAATAAACATCCTTTTTTTTGCACAAAAACCCCTCATTGAAATGACTCCACTTGCTCGCAGAAATTCACATCAATTAAGTGAAAGTTAACCCGATAGGCTAAACCTAAGTCAAAACAGATTTTCTATTCTGGCTGGAATGGAATAAAAATAGAACACATCACTGCCCCAGAGTCTAGCTAAGTAAGACTGTGCTTTACCAGATACCTGAAAATGGGCAGGCTGCTCAGTTTATGTACTCTAGCACTGGCTTTATTAGCTGCAAACAGAACACAAAACCTGATTCTTCCAACCAATGCTTCCTGCTTCTTAACATTTAGGCCGGGTAACACTTTTTTTTTTTGTAACTGTGTGGGGAACCTTCATTATTTCTAGGTAGCACATGACATTGTTGCAATTTGTAGTTCAGTAACTCTTACTCCCAAAGCGGACATGTGTAAAAGCACATTCAGGTAGCCCTTTTCATAGCTCTTCTCCACTTCTTATCTTCATTTAAAAGAAAAAAAATACGATGTCACCTGTCATCTTAAAGAAGATGCCAGACAAAGTCCAAAGAGAAAAGAAGGTATTTTACTATAGAGATTGACTCTGTTGTGGTTTAAACCCATCTGGCAACTAAACGCCACACAGCATCTTGCTCACACCACCCAAGCCTCATTCCCCGAGGAAATGAAGGGCAAATCGGAAGTATAACAACAATTTAGTAATTGAAACAAAGTAGGAGATAACAGTAACAGTAAATAATAATCTAAAGAGGAGCCAAAACCCGAGATAAAAAAAAAAAAAAAGTAGTGGCATGTAAAACCACCCCCTGACCACTGCCAGACCCCTTTGGCCAGTTCAGGTCACCTGTCCTGACCCTGCTCCCACTGGTAGAGCACAAGAGACTCAACAAGTCCTTGACTTAGCATAAACACTACTTAGGAATGACTAAAACACCAGCGTATTACCAACATTATTCTCATACTGAATTCGAAACACAGTACTGTACCAGCTAAGAGAAAAAAGTAACTATCCCAGCTACAACCAGCATAACCTCCCAGTCTTTCTTCTGAGGAAAGAGGAATCTTTCCTTTCTGAGGAATCTTTCTTCAGAACACCAGATAACTGCTGGGAAGTCACAGTTCAGAAGCAACACGTATTATCTATAACCCCTTGTTTTAAGTCTCCACATAGTCTGAGACATTATTTTTTCCCCTCAGCAAGTACTCACTTAGGATAAAACTTAGCAGTGGTCGTACCTCCAAAACATCTGGAATTACCAGAAAATAAACAAGAATTGATTCAAAAGAGCAATCACCTTCCAGATCAACTACAGCTCTTCTTTGATAATATTCATTATAATCTGCATTATGGTATCTATGCTTATGTTTTCCAACATTTAGTGTTAAGAATGCTTGTATAACATATTGGTCTGTCTGACATGTTTTCTGTATCTGAAAAATCTCCCAATTCTATTTCTATCATCCTGATTAAAAAATCTGAAAGGCAGTCAATGCAAAATACCTGCAGGGCTGAGCAAAGTCAAACTTTCTGTATCATTTTTGATGGCAGAAAGGAAAGAAAGAAAATAGATCTCGTCTTAAATACCACTTACACCCCATATACTATACTCCTCCACAGGAGGACTATTTGTATGGACAAAACATTTTGCTTTTACCATCAGAACCATGCATATCCCACATTAACATGCATGTGTCAGCAACAGTATCTCGAGACAGCACGCTAGCTGTGGTTACAGAACAGAAGGCCAATTTTAAACTCATACCATGCCATCGTAACGATCTCCTGGTCTGCCCCTTCGGTCATAGGACATCAGATCTCTGAAATGAAAACAGCACCAGCACATTAATTATGTTATCTGTGTTATGAACCAGCTTGTTTATTCTCATCTAAATTTTCAAATTCATAGTTCACATACAACTTAATACCAAATTACTCTAGCCAAGTACTGGATGACAGAATTTTCAGAAGTACCAGTTACAGTCTGGCAACTTACTATGGTGCAGCAGGTAATTAAACTGCAGTACTTGTCAAGGTACTCTTTTCTAATACACATTCAATCCTGCACAATAATAACAACATGGAAGCATGGAAAAAAATGGAAATACGAATATGATTCAGGAGAATATATACAACATCAGTTTCTGTATAATGCATTTAGGCAACAACTCACCCGCCACGAGGAGGCGGTGGAGGAGGAAGAGGAAGATTCCGAGCTCTGCTGCCGCCTCTACCACCACGACCTGGTGGAGGTGGTGGAGGTCCTCTGCGAGGGCTCATATCATCATAATCTCTTCTTGAGGGAGGCATAGGTCGTCCACCACGACCAGGGGGCATTCGATCAAAGCCTCCTCTTCCACGCATTGGAAAGCCCACTGGACGTCCCCTTCTATCATCAAACATCATTGTGAAGCCACCGTAGTCATATGTTTCATCATAGAAATTGGGATCATAAGGCTGAGCCCGTCCTTTAATTGGAGACTAATACAAACAAAAAGAACAATCCCCCCAAATCAATTAGGACTATTACAGTTGGCATACTTAATTAATACAGTAAATACGTAAGTATGAATTCATGCAAATGGTTTTGATTTTACAAGACTACTAAAAAAGAAAAAACTGTTGTGTGATAGACAAACTACTGTTACTTATCCATAGCTTTGTCCCCCTTCCTCTTCAATTTTTTCATTTTAATGACATGCAAAGCATGAATAATGGCCCACTAGTAGCAAAAATTGCTTTCCTCTCTCATAAGGTGCACCCCAGTTCTAGACAATGGAAACAGTTTCAAAAGTTCCTGACAATCACTTCACTGTTGGGAAAGCAGGAGGCACTGAATTCAAAACAAACTGCAAAATATTGTTTTGTATCTAAGATTCATGAATGCCAATGAAAGAATAAAATAAATTTAATAAATATTACCTCAGAGATAAGATCCAAGATAATCTTGATGCACTCAACAACCCTATCAGGTTTGCCACCAATAAGCACCACTCTGTCAGTAGAATGAGGACAACATTCCTGAAAAAGCTTAATGGTGGTCTGAGTGTTCTGTAGAAGAAAACAAATGCAAGCTTGTCAACTATATTTTAAACAACTTTATAAACCCATTAAAACATTTAAAAAGAAAAAATCCAAAAATAAAATTAAATTCCAAACTACTTAAAATTGCATGCTTGCTTCTGACATCTTTTAAAGATCAGTGCTAACATAACTTTTGTATGAAGATGGAAAAAAGTTCAATTTTCTCCTATTTCAATTATGACTCATTTACACAATTACTTAAGTAAATATTAGAAAAAGAACACATAGCCATTGCAAGCTTACAGGCTGTATTAACTCTCAAATGAAGAAAACAAGCTCTGGATGCTAAGAGAGATGTTGCCAGGATCATGTCTAGTTATCTAGCCCTTCTCAGCCCATGCAAACAGGTAGCATCCTATACGTGAACAGACCTGCAATGGTCTCTGACACAATGCCAAAAAAGGAAAACATGTTTTCAGCTCACAGAGACCATTACATTTTTAAATCTTATTGTTTCACTGAAAGAAAACAGTAGTCTTCCAGGAGTAAGAAGAAGTAAAAAAGAAAAAAAAAGCTCTTCTACAGTAATGCTCAGACATCTACCATGTAGATACTTTCACCCTAGATCATTTTTTATGTCCAATGACACAAATAATTCTTGACTATGCAGTTCATTCTAGGAGTGATTTTAATAAAAATGCTCTCTTTAAAAACAGTACTCTACCACATATACTGTTTAATCAAGTCCTAGGCTCTGTCACGAATATTACTTCTGAGGGTCTGCAAGGAAGTTGCAATTTACAGCTCCATCTCAAAACATCAGAAGCATGTACACAGTATGTTCAGTAGGAATTCCTGCACAGAAGATATTTACACTGGCCTCTTACAAACAAAAAACATTATTTATTGAACAAAAGACAAATCTAAGAGCAGGAAGCAAGTACCTCTCTAAGTTCTTTAATTTTAGCACCCTTGACACCAATGATTCCTCCTGCCAAACTCTGGTGAATGAGAAGTCTTAATTCGCAGTCAAAGTCGCTGCCTTTGTAGTGTTGATACTGCATAAGAGACGCATATAGGGAAAAAAATAAATACAGTCAAATAAAAGCTCAAAATATTTGGTGTCTCTTTTCTTCAAACACAACCAAATGACTTACTGAATTGTAAACTTGCATTTCTTTTGATAGGATTACAACTACTTATGCACCTCCCCTCTAGGTGAAGTATCAGTTTTCCTTATTTATTACATTACTTATTACATTATTTATTACCTTACACTGCACAACTTGCAACAAAGACTTAACAAGGTACTGAACAGTGCAACACCTAATATTTTGAAAGGGGGAAGGCTGTTCGAAATGTTAATTTCATAAACAATGACACTGTCCTCCACCAAAAAATGCCAACATGTAGTGTGAGAGCCATAACCCTTCTTTTAAAGGCCTCTGGCATTTGTTTTTTAAATTTCCTGTATGTAAAAAGCAGAAAATCATCCAGACCATCTTGTTCCAAAGCTCATCTTTTATCTTTAAAATGAAGAAAATATTAAGAGACATACCTCTTCTAAAGTAGGAATAATCTTCTTCAAGATTTCTCCAATTGTCTCTATATCCGCACTTATACTCAAAATGCTGTTGAAAGCCACAATGCCAGACAAGATGGAGAAGGCAGAAAAGAAAAAGCAGAAGTAAATTTTTTTCATCATCACAGACAAAATTTTAACAAGATACACTACAAAGAAGAGTTTACAATTAAGATTCCCCATTTTAAGTAAACCTGTTTGCTCAATTTATAACACATGCATCTTTGTTTATGCCCAGTATATATGCATGAGAAATTTAAGATTAGGTAGGTCTTGCAGAGAGAGAAAGACAGAATGGGCTTTTGGAAGGGCTCAGATTAAGTGGGCAAGAAATTGATGCAGAACTGAAAGTAGAAGTGAATATTCATGTTCCCCGCCACCACTAATTAGGATACCCTCACTATTACATTATGCTGGCACACCTTCTCATATTAAAAGGGAGGATATGCAAGTGGTGAACGTTGTATCTGGAATAAGGTTATGAAATCAGATTACTAATGGGCTCTCCAAGAAAACAAATACAAATGCAAGACAAAAAAGACAAAACAAATGAGAAGTGAAGGAAAGCGAACCGGAATTAGCATTTCATCAGAAATAATTATGAACAGGCAATGTTGGGGGAGCAAGGTGGGCCACAAAGACAGAGCGAAAGACTATTTTGAACCAATTTGATTTACAATGCAGCAAATATGCAACACTTGAAGCTGTGCTCCTTCCATTGAAATAAAATTAGTGGATTGTTTGGGTGGGCAACTCACGTAAAAGTTCAGTGACAAAAAGACTTAATGGGGAAAATAAGACAGAAAACTTGAAAAAAAACAATACACCGTCTATAAGGGGATACTATTGAATTATATCAAAGGCAGGTAATAAAATACATTTCTCTCTTTCTAATCAGGCAGTGAGGCATAAACTGTTGGGACATACCGCTCGGGGCCACTGCTGTCTGGGACTGAAACACTGGCATTGTACTGCATTGGTCATTGGCGTTCGTGGATGTTGGCATTGGGCATGGGTATTCAATCAGAAGTTGTCAAGTATGGTACCCGTTTGGCAACGAGCACATTTTTGGGCATAGCCAACCAGGGTTTTCACATGGGCGTTCAGGGGCGGATGGGCCAACGTCATGGTGGGCAACGCAGGGGCAAGTCGATCCAGTACATGGGCAACGGAGATATATGGCCAAAAAAACAAGGAGAGGGAAAAGGGGGAAAAGCAATAAATTTTAATTTAATACAAACTATACTCATCACTCTCAATTAATGAAACAAGCTTAAGTTGTTCTGAAGACTAACACAATAACGGATTGCTACACCGACTGTGGCTTAACAGTATGGACCTTAAAAATGAGTCACTTGCTCTGACTAAACTACTTTTTACTTTTAAATAAATGACCTTTCAGTAGCAGGCTGGCTTATGAGGGTAGACATGAAACCTGTCAAGACTGATAGTACTAGAACCTTGGGCAAATCGGGAAAGTTTGTATTCCAGACCAATCTAGATTATCAGGACTTAGGTGACATACTGATTTACTGGAAAAAAAAAAAAAAAAGAAAGAAAGAAAGAAAAAAACCAAAACAATAAAAAACCCTAAAAGAGAAGAAAAAAGAACAACTAGCTGCCAAAGTTAGTGAGTATATGCATGATTCCTGACCATTTCAACTAAAACCTCAATTCAGTTGTGGTAGTGCGGAACTTCATTGGAACTGATTTGTAATGACATATTGCAAAATCTTGCGTTGAACAGAGTCTTGATAGGAAAAACTGTTGAAATTGTAGCTGATGTTAAGAACAGGAGGTACAAATGGAATTTAAGAAGAGTTGCCAAGTTTTATAAATACACAACATTAACGCTGAGCATGTGTCTAATCACAAGAGTCAACCCACTATAAAGTGTGAATGGGCAGTAAGTCACGACCATTTAAAAATGCTTCCAAGTAACAGAACAGAATTTTCCTTTAGTGTTTTATATCCACATCTAAAGAAAGAAACCTTAACATTAATGTTTTTGTTCTTCATGTGCAAGCTGTTAAGGAACAGATGGATGATGTCATATTGCTCTTTTTAAGGAAGTTAAACAATTCCTCTATCACTGGATTAAGCCAGCCACCGGCAGTGGTTTCAGCAGTACTGTAATTGATTCATACATATGGGAAGTGGTACTATTAATGGGTTTACGCTTTGTCAATGTTTTTAATTAGGATGTTAACTCGCTTGAAGTGTGTAATTCAGCAGAATCCTATTAAAAAATGAAGAGATTTAATATAAACCTCTCGTCCCAAGAGTCAGGCTGGGTTTTAATTGTAATAGAAATTGAAGAACTAAGTTATCTACTCTAGCAACCAATACAAATGGTTTGTAACTTGACTACTGATGCCTACGGAGTTGAATTGCTCCCATTTCTAGAAATGCACGCAATCAAGCTTTCGATGTAGTGCTCTGAAAGAATTGGTGTTAAATTAGTTCAAACTCGTATATACTCACGTCTGTACGAAGTGCCTTAATATTTTTGCCACCTTTTCCAATCACAGCTCCAGCATTCTGGAAAATAGTTTTCAAGAAGTCAAGTTATGACAACACAGCACAGATTACATTTTTGAATTCAAGACTAAAAAGGGTAAATCTATTTTTGCATTGCCCTGCTGGCCTAAGAGGGTAGGCAAGCACTCCTTTAGAAAAGTTCAAATAAAATTGAAACAAATGGATACAGTTTATCCATAAAAAAAAAAAAATCACTAAAAGCTCTTACTACCACCAAACATAGCAGAGAGAAAAATACCCAGTTTTGCCATTAACATTTCAATTGCAAATGAAGTCCCTAGGCAATTCTGCCCATGCTAAACTTATCTCATAGACTATGTCCCTCACAAAATATACTGTATGAACATAACAGGTCAACAATTTGCTTGATTTAATTGATAACTTTTCCTTTTTTTTTTTTTTTTTTTTTAAGAAGTACCTTTGCAAATTTCACTTTTGTGCTCCCAACATTTGATAACTGCAAGGGCCAATTTTGGTTTATACTTCTGTAATGTAATTAATTTCTCAGAGCAGTATATTCTGAAAAAGGTTAAAGTGAATGTTAACAGCCACGAACTTCATTCAAGCCACCAGAAATAAACTGGCACATAGTGAAGAACAGTAATTGCAAAACTACATTTTTACCAGGTTTCCTCAAGGATTACATATAAAATACTGCTTTTATTACACAGATCATACATTATGCTAAAAGCATGCAAAACATTTCATGGTATTCCATGTAACTCAACTATTAGTCAGAAATGCCACATGGAGTTAAGGTAACTATGTTCTGTGCCAACGCAAGAGACTGAGATACTTCAGAAACTACAAATGATCTGTAGCCAGTGGGAACAGAGGAGATTCATATTCAGCAACTTTTCATTATTTACACTTGTCAAAAAAATCGCTGCAACCCCTGAAGTATTACTCCCACGTTTCTTCCTGTTGACACAGTTGAACAAGTTCAGTAGATCTGTTTAGGAAGGTTACTAAAATCCTAAGTTTTCATATCTCATATTTAATTTAAAATCACTAGCTTGAAATTCCCTAAACAGCTTCTCTTCCAAAGACAGTCATTTCCCTCAAAATAACAAACTTCTACTTAAATGCAGACCTTATGATTTCTGTTGCTCTAGTTCTTCAGCAAATACATCCTTAAAAAAACCCCTGTGTGGATCCTTCAGAACTTACGTTTTTAAAAGAACCCTGTAGACAATTCTACTGCAATACACTTGCAACTACCGTTCATACACACTGAAAGTTATTAGAATAAGTTATCTCATTTTAAATAAAGAACGTACGCTTTTTCAACTTCTATCTCAACATACACTCTGTCATCGCCACCTTGAAAAATGCTAGATGCAAAAATGGTAACAACAAGAAAGCGTACTTTGCTCTGCAGCAAGATGCGCAGTTCCACCATCTCATCTGTGTTCCGAGATCTTTTGAAGGCCTGCTCTTCCTCCATATCTTCTGCAGGACGTTTGCCTGTAGAGAGGTCCATAGGGGGGAAACATAAACATTTATTTAACTTTCTGAGTCATAATAAAATGGAATATGTGCCAAACTTATGCTCTGTACTACTAATACATTCTTTCATATTGGTCCAAAACTAACCACAAAAGTCTGTTCTGAGCATCCATAGCATGGAAACAAGTCTTTACTTCATCAGCTTTCTTACTGGGTAACTACTGAAAACGCATTTAAAAAGTCTGTGAACTTTGGCTTAAATGAGAATGTTGTGAGAAATTCATAACACATTGTTTAAAGCAGTGAAGCATCGCCACTTAGTATTCACTTATAATTCACAATATATAATTATAACTTATAATTGGGAAAAACCTTCCAGGTATAAAGCGAAAATGTAGTTTGTCCAACACTAAAATACCGGTGGAGTAACAGTAAAATAGCACTTCAGATACTGTTTGGGAAAAACTGGCACAAATCAGTAACAGTGATGTCCTATCTTCCTTGGTATTTATTCCCAAGAAATTCTGCATGAAGTGCTTTAGAGTATTTCACATATTAGTATTCCTGCATGAAAACTGCAATAAACACAGAAATGGATACGGAGGATATTCTTATATGTTCACACACTCCATACAGCTTTGAAATACTTTTCAATCTTTAGTCATAACTTTCAGTTACTTATGTCGTGTCTTAAAGATGCCAACTGAAAGATTATGTTTATGCTTAAAAAAATATGTAATGCCACAGCCTAATTAAGACAAAAAATATTTAATACAGAATGAAAAACTACTGCTGTAAAAATATATAGTAAAGTTAAATCATTGCAACATTGTCAGAAACACTGAATTTTAATGAGGTTCTTTCTAAAAAGAAATAGTCCTCTAAAAGATTTACCATTTGTCTCTGTGTTGGTAAAGGTCTCTTCCTGTTGTTCAGTCTCCATTGCCTTTTCTTCTTATGTGGGCAAGCAAAACCTGTTGAAAAATAAAAAAGATGGTACATCTAGTCTGTCAAAAGGCAAACTGTACATCATGCTAAAGCAAAAACAGTAACAAAAATAAATGCCTGCTGCTAGAACTTACCGCTATTATATATCACTGCAGAGAAAAACTCAAGTACTGTGGGCGGGATCAAAATCCAACAGCCTATTGCTTCAAGAGCCTATGAAAACAGCATATATCAATTGTGAGTCTCCTCACGTAACAGCTCTGATTCTCACTACAACCAAAACACAGAGGTTTGACCTAAGCTGTCACGAATCTTTTCTTTATAAAAGAAAAAGTATACCCAAGATAAACACACCACTAAGAGGAGACAGAAGTCAAGTCTGTAGACTTATATAAACTCTTACCATCTGAATTACAGATTTTGGGCACATGGTAGTTTTAAGTAATCACACTTATTACAAATTATTTTGAGGAATTTAAAGTGCCTGCATTCAGCTCTTATTTTCAACATGTTATATGATACATGTGCCTTGGTTTCACTTTATAATAGGACACTACATAAGAATCTGCTCCTCTTGTTTAGGTATACACAATTTAAACTTGAAAATAAAGTCCTATTATGGTCATTGTCAGCATTACTTTTACAAATTTTCTACCAACATACCAGCAAGCATTTGAGCATGCCTGCCAAATGAACAAAATAAAAATTACAATCATCATAACTGATGAACAAAATAAAAATTACAACTTCTAGCTACATTAAGAAACTGTGTTTTCAGAAATACCACCCACTGTATATAATTCTCATATAATCCTCTCTGCACACACAAGAACTCCAAAAGCAACTGAATCTCATTATGATTTTCTGAAATAGACTGCAATCTGCTTTTGTTAAATTTATCTTGGAATGCTAATAAATCACATCAGAGAGCAGTGCAGACAAAATAAGTAATTTTTCAACTTATTATCTTTAAAAATGTGATTTACAGACAATGCAGCAAAATAATCATATAATTCCCTTCATATTGCATTAATTTCACTTGCCACAAGCAGCAGGCACTCATTCTGGTACCAACAACAACAAAAACAAAACAAAGCAACACAAACAAACAAACAAACCCCCCCGTGGTTGCAACTTTATAAACACATTCAGACAGCTGTTTAATTGCTGCCCCGCCTGTAGTGGCTTAAGAGCATGCACGGCTTTCCCAGGCCCTTGAAACGAGCTCACGGGCGCGCGGAGTTAACGACACCGGCATCTCAGGCACACAGTGCCACAATCTGCGCTGCTACGCGGACGAAGAGTAGGAAACGACCGGTCACGGTGAAATAGCCTTTTTGGACCCTGGTTAATCTGTTTCCATGTATCCCGAGAATTTCAGGGCTGCAGGGACCGAACTGTAATATCGGTTACAGTTACAATTCACGGCTTAGTCTGCCCTAGTCAAACCTGCGTATACGTCAGGTACTCTCTAGCCTCGCTCAATTGGGTAAATCGAGGACGTTAAAATCACTAGCAAAGTCCGGATTCCTAAAAACACCGAAAGGCTAAAGAGGCCACGAGAACCGGGAGTACCGATCACAGATACAAGAGCTGGAAAACGCCAGCGCGCCTCAGTCCAAGACTCCCTCCAGGACGCAGCGGCTCTTGCCACCCGCCTGCCTCCCTCCCTCCCTCCATCTCTCTCCCTCTCCATGCGCCTCCAGCCGCCCGCCCGGTGCAGGGGGAGCGGAGCGGGAGCGGCGGCGCCGCAGAGCGCCCACAGAGCACCAGAAATGGCGCCCTCCGAAATGGCGCCCGCCCGGCCGCCCGCCCGCGGCGAGGCGGAGCCGACAGCGGAAGGGTCGCCGCCACCACCACGCGGCCGCGGGGAGAGTTACCCGGTTCTGCCCGGGCGGACACAAAGGAGGCGCCCGGAGGCCTGACGGAGCGGGGCAGCCCCGCCGGCGCGGGAGCTCGGCCCACCCCCGACAGCGGCGCGGCCGCCAAGCGCGGCAGTCCCCGATGGGCCCCCGCGCCTGGTCTCGGCCCGGAGCGCCCTCCCTGCACCCGCCATAATCCGCCACAGTAGCACGCCCCGGGCACAGAGGCACCAAGGGCGGGCGCGGGAGGGCGGAGGCCGCTCCCCCGCCCTTGAAGCGCACCCGGCGGCGCTGCGGAACTTGCGGTGGCCGGGCGGCAGCCCGCTGCTCCCGCGGGGCACAGGGAACAGAAGCCCTGGGAAGGTCCACCCTAAGCAACAACCGAGGTGGCGACACCCCGCTCTCTTCCACGCAGAGCCCGCCTCGCTGCACCGCCACCCCTGTCGGAGCTCACGGGACCCCCGAGACCGCGGCGGCGCCGGGGGCTGAGGCCCACGACAGCGGCCCCGGGCCCTCCCGCACCGCTGTGTCACGCAGCGGCGCCAAGCAGGCCCCGGCAGCGGCTCTGAGGGCCTAGGAGAGGCCCGATCCGGCCTACGCCCCCCTCCCGCCTTCTCCCCCTCCTCGCCAGCCCCGGCCGCGCCGCACCGCGCCGCGGGTGCGCGTACCTGCACCCGCCGCCGGCCTCTCCGCGCACGGCAGAGAAAAGGCAGCACCCGCGGCCGCCGACGCGCACAGGCAGCAGCGCCACCCGCGATTGGCTCCGCCACCCTTGCCGAGCGGCGCCGCCGGCGCCCCGTTGGGTGAGGCCGCTGCCTGTCAGCGCGAGGGGGCGGCGCCCCGCCGCGCCCCGCCCTCCGTGCGGGACAGGGCGAGACGGTGCCGCGGGAAAGCGGCGCTGTCAGACCGACGCGGCAGCCGGCCAGGCTGTCCTACCTGGGCGGCAGGAGCCGCGCTGTCGGCGGCGCGAGCGGCGCAGGGCGGCCCAGCACGATGGGAGCGGCTGCTGCCGGGGAGCGAGAAAATGGCGGCCGCCAAAACCCCGCCTTGTGCGCGCCGCCCGGCGCCGGCGGCAGCGGAACTCTCGCGATGAGTGCAGGCGCTGCTGCCATTGGGTGCCGGTGCGCGCGGTGTTTGTGTGGAGCGGAGGCCGCGAGGGAGCCCCGGAACGGTGAGTGGGGGGATCCGCCCGGCGGGGGCTGCGGGGACAGAGCATCCCTCTCACCTCCCTGCGGAAAGATTGTGCGAAACAACAGCCAAACCTACTGTTCCTTAAATATCCTTATGGTAGTGCTTGTTTTCTGTATGCTCTGTAGGGAAGTTGATCTCCTCGATCACCGTTTCTAAGGGATTGAACATGATGCAGGCACACTTAGGCAGTCTAATATCTTTTTAATTGTTTGTATTAGTGATCTGGATGCAGGAGTTAAATGCACTGCAAGTGTGCTGTTGATACCAAATTGGAAGGTCCTGTTGATTCTCTCGAGGGACAAGAGCTTTGCAGAGGGATCTGCAAAGATTGGAGCACTGGGCAATTATCAATGGCATGAAATTTTACATGAATGAATACCAGATTCTGACCCTGGGATGGACTGCTGGTCACAAGTATAAACTGGGAGAGGAGTGTCTGGAGAGCAGACACTACACCCTACAGAGGGCTGTGGGGGTGCTGGTGGGCAGCAGCTCAGTGTGAATCAGCAGTGTGCCCGGGCAGCCAGGAGGGCAAACCCCATCCTGGGCTGCATCAAACACAGCAACATCAGCTGCCAAAAGTGGATCATCCCGCTGTACTCAGCCGTGGTGCGGCCTCACCCTGAGTCCTGTGTGCAGTGCTGGGCCCCACAGTTCGAGAAGGACGCGAAGGTCCTTGAATGGTCCACAGGAGGGCAGCAACACTGGTGGAAGGGCTGGAAGGCATGTCCTGTGAGGAGCAGCTGAGGACCCTGGGCTTGTCTGGTTTGGAGAGAAGGAGCTGGGAGTGACCTGAGGAGCAATGTGGAGAGGGAGATGTTGGTCTCTTCCTGGCATTTGGTGACAGGACACCTGGGAAGGTTTCAAAGCTACTTTGGGGGAGATTCAGACTTGACAGTAGGAATAATTTCTTTAGCAAGGGAAACGAATCGCGTGAAAGGTCCAGAGCGTAAGTCGTACAAAAAGCAGCTGAGGAAGCAGGGCTGGAGAAAAGGAGGCCTAGGGGAGACCTTATCACTCTCCACAACTACCTGAAAAGAGGTTGTAACAAGGTGGGGGTCAGTCTTTTTGAGACCACAGCCTCAAGCTGTGGCAAGGGAGGTTCAGGTTGGACATAAGGAAGAATTTCATAGAATCAGATGTGTTGGAAAGGACCTCTGAGATCATCAAGTCCAACCCTTGATCCACTAGCATCACAGTTACTAGACTATGGCACTAAGTGCCACATCCAGTCTCTTCTTAAATACCTCCAGGGGGGAGAATCCACCACCTCCCTGGCCAGCCCATTCCAATGCCTGATTACCCTCTCTGTTAAGAATTTCTTCCTAACATCCAACCTAAACCTCCCCTGGCAGAGCTTGAGACAATGCCCTCTTGTCTTACTGATAGCTGCCTGGGAAAAGAGACCAACCCCCACCTGGCTACAACCTCCTTTCAGGGAGTTGTAGAGAGCGATGAGGTCTCCCCTGAGCCTTCTCTTCTCCAGGCTAAACAACCCCAGCTCCCTCAACCTCTCCTCATAGGACTTGTGCTCAAGTCCCTTCACCAGCCTGGTTGCTCTTCTCTGGACTTGCTCCAGCACCTCAATATCCTTCCTGAACTGAGGGGCCCAGAACTGGACACAGCACTCCAGGGGTGGCCTCACCAGCACTGAGGACAGGGGAAGGATCACTTCCCTGCTCCTGCTGGCCACACTGTTCCTGATCCAGGCCAGGATGCCATTGGCCTTCTTGGCCACCTGGCCACACTGCTGGCTCATGTTCAGCTTCCTGTCAATCCAAACTCCCAGGTCCCTTTCTGCCTGGCTGCTCTCCAGCCACTCTGTGCCCAGCCTGTAGCGCTGCAGGGGGTTGTTGTGGCCAAAGTGCAGGACCCGGCACTTGGCCTTGTTGAACCTCATCCCGCTGGAATAAGCCCAGCTCTGCAGTCTGTCCAGGTCCCTCTGCAGAGCCCTCCTGCCTTCCAGCAGGTTGACATTCCCCCCCAGCTTGGTGTCGTCTGCAAATTTGCTAATGATCAACTCAATCTCCTCATATAAATCATCGATAAAGATGTTAAACAGGACTGGACCCAGCACTGATCCCTGGGGGACACCACTGGTGACCGGCCCCCAGCTGGATGCAGCCCCATTCACCAGCACTCTCTGGGCCCGGCCCTCCAGCCAGTTCCTAGCCCAGCACAGAGTGCCCCTGTCCAAGCCCTGGGCTGCAGCTTTTCCAGGAGTATATTATGGGAGACGGTGTCAAAGGCTTTGCTGAAGTCCAGAGAGACACATCCACAGCCTTCCCCTCATCCACCAGGTGGGTCAGCTGATCATAAAAGGAGATCAGGTTGGTCAGACAGGACCTGCCCCTCCTAAACCCATCCTGGCTGGCTCTGATCCCTTGTCCATCCTGTAGGTGCTGTGTGATTGCACTCAGGATGATCTGCTCCATAACCTTGCCAGACACTGAGGTCAGGCTGACAGGCCTGGAGTTTCCCGGGTCCTCCTTCTGGTCCTTTTTGTGGATCGGCGTGACATTTGCCAACTTCCAAATTTCTGAGACCTCCCCAGAGAGCCAGGACTGTTGGTAAGTGATGGAGAGTGGCTTGGAGAGCTCTTTCACTACCTCCCTCATCACCCTTGGGTGGATCCCACCTGGTCCCATAGACTTGTGGGGATCCAAGTGGATCAGCAGGTCGCTAACTGTTTCCTCCTGGATTACAGGGGGGCTATTCAGCTTCTTATCCCTGTCTACAAGCTCCAGAAGCCAGCTGTCTTCAGGACAACCTGTCTTACTGTTGAAGACTGAGGTAAAGAAGGTGTTAAATACCTCAGCCTTTTCCTCATCTTTGATAAGTATGTTCCCACCCCTGTCCAATAAAGAATGGAGGCTTTCCTTGTCCCTCCTTTTGCTATTGATGTATCCATAGAAAGACTTTTTGTTATCCCTAACAGAAGGTCAGAAGGCAAGGTCAAGTTCAAGTTTTGCCTTTATCTCTCTGGTTTTCTTTTGGCAAGACCTAACTATATTCCTAAACTCTTCCCAAGTAGCCAGCCCTTTTTTCCATAGTTGGTAGATTCTCTTTTTTACCCTAATTTCCTTTAAAATCTCCCTGTTCAGCCAGACCGGTCATCTTCCCCATCGGCTTGCCTTTCAGCACACTGGGACAGCCTTCTCTTATGCATTCAGGACTTGCTTCTTGAAGCGTGCCCATCCCTCCTGGACCCCTTTGTTTTCAAGGGTAGTTTCCCAGGGGACACTCCAAACTAGTCTTCTGAAAAGGCCAAAATCTGCCCTGTGGAAGTCCAGCATAGAGGTTTTATTGATGGCCCTCCTTGCATCCTTGAGTATTGCAAACTCTATTATTTCATGGTCTCTGTGGCCCAGATGGCCTCTGACCACCACATCTCCCACCAGCCCCTCTCTGTCTGTGAACAGCAGGTCTAGCAGGGCCCCACCCCTGGTAGGCTCATTTGCCAGCTGGAGCAGGAAATTATCCTCTATACATTCTAGGAATCTCCTAGACTGCCTCTTCTCTGCCTGTTGAGTTTCCAGCAGACATCTGGCAGGTTAAAGTCACCCACGAGAACAAGGGCTGGAGATTTTGAGACATCTGCCAGCTACTTGTAGAATAATTCATCACCCTCATCATCCTGGTTGGGTGGTCTGTAACAGACTCCCATCAGGATGTCAGCCCTGATTCTGATCCGCAGGCACTCAACCTCATTGTTACTGACTTCAAGTTCTACAGAGTCAGGAGACTCTCTTAACACACAGAGCCACTCCTCCACCTCTCCTACCTTGCCTGTCCCTTCTGAAGAGCTTGCAGCCTTCCATGGCAGCACTCCAGTCATGCCACTCATCCCACCACGTTTCCATGATGGTGACTACGTCACAGCTTTCCTGCTGCACGATGGCTCCCAGCTCCTCCTGTTTGTTACCCACCCTGCATGCATTGGTGTACGTGCACTTCAGCTGGGCTGCTGGTTTCACTCTTAACCTGGGCTTCCCACCCTTAGGCTCATCTCTGGAGAGCCCGGTTTTAATCCCTTTCCCCTTCAAACCTAGTTTAAAGCCCTCCTGATCAGCCCTGCCAACTTATGGGCTGTAGTCCCTTTGGCCTTGCTAGACAGATGAAGCACATCTGATTTGAGGAGTCTAGGTACCATAGAATTTGCCCCATGGTCAAAAAACCAAAATTCTGCTGATGGCACCAATCCTTTAGCCATCTATTGATAAGATGGGTTTTCCTGCTCCTCTCCTCATTCATCCCTGCTACTGCAGGAATAGAGGTGAACACCACCTGTGCTCCTGTCTCATTAACTACCCAGTGCCTTGAAATCCTTTTTAATCACCCTGATACTTCTTTCATTAATGTCATCACTGCCAGCCCAGACCACTTGCAGTGGACAATAATCAGAGGGTTGGATTAGCTCAGGGAGTCTCCTGCTAATATCCCTCACCCAGGCCCCAGAGAGGCAGCAGACCTCCTTGTGGGATGGGTCTGGTCGGCACAAAGGACCCTCAGTTCCCGTCAGAAGGGAGTCACCGACTACAACTACCCTTCTTTTCTTTTTTATAGCTGTAGTTGTAATCCGTCTGGTAGACAGGGTGGAACCAGGAGACCCTCCAGACAGGTCTTCCTCCTGACTGTCTTCTATCTGATTCTCTGGGTCCAGGGCCTCAAACCTGTTCTTTCTTCATTGTAAGGATATTTAAACATTGAAACAGGCTGCCCAGGGAGGTGATGGCATCACCATCCCTAGGAGTGTTCAAGAAATGACGGGATGTGGCACTTAGTACCGTGATCTAGTTGACATGGTGGTGTTTGGTCAAAGGTTGTACCTAATGGTCTTGGAGGTCTTTTCCCACCTGAATGATTCTATGATTCCAAAAGGGTTATCAAACATTGGAACAGGCTTCCTGGAGAGGTGGCTGATGCCCCAAACCTCTCAGTGTTTAAGATGCATCTGGACAATATCCTTAATAACAACGTGTTTTAACTTTTGTTGAGCCATAAATTGATCAGGTTGTTGGACTAGATGATTGTTCTAAGTCCCTTCCAACTGAAATACTTCTGTTCTGTTTGTGGTTATCTACTTCCTGAACTAATAAGAAGCTAGAGCTTATTAGCCAATGATGTCTCTGATACGATAGCTGCAAAGACTCGCAGCCAAACCCTGGATAGAATCTCTGAATAACAGTGTTTCAGGCTAGCTTTCTGTTGTAGGGTAAATGCTTTCATCCAGTTACAAACTGAAAGTCACCCCTCTGATATAAGTGTTGGTAGACCCCAGCTTGGTTCTGTAGGGTCTCTTACTTCTGTTCATAACAGTACTGGTGAACTGGGAGAATAACATCTCAGGTCAATTTCTAAAGTAAACTGGTTGTTAACAGCAACACCCACAGAAATGAAGCAGTAAAAAGTACAGGATATATATTAAACAACTTATCTTTTCGTTTGGGTTTTTTATCCACTTTCCATCCACAAGAAATAGATTTCAGTTGTATATTTCTAATTAAGTCAACAGAAAAGAAGTCACAAAGCACGGTTGCTTATACAAATCTCCATCCTTCCCCCATATTTTGCACACACTTCTTGATAATTGCACATCATTTTTATGCTGATTGAAGTGCTAAATATTGGAAATGTGTCTGTAGAATGTTTTTTATTTAAAACTTCTATATAACATGAGCACGAGACTCATCATGTGTTCACCTTTTGTCAGAAGAGTAAGTATGTCTTTTTGGATTCTCTTTTAGGGAATTCACTGTTACTGTAAAAGAAAATGTCTACATCTAACATTGCAGTAAGAGTGGAAACCTGGCTTTCATCCACATGGCATGTTAAAGTTCCTTTGACATGGCTGGAAGCATGTATTAATTGGATCCAGGAAGAAAATAGTGGTAGTAACTTAAGTCAAGCTCAGATTAACAAGCAAGTATTTGAGCAATGGCTTCTTACCGATCTAAGAGACTTGGAATATCCCATTTTGCCTGACTGCATCTTGGATGCTCCCAAAGGAGAGTTGTCAGGCTTCTACTCCATACAGGTTGATTCATTGGTTGATGTTAGCCAGCCAGCATATTCTCAGTTGCAGAAGCTAAGAGGGAAAAACACTGTAAATGAAGAAGTAACAGCCAGTACTCAGGCATTTCAGAAGCCCTGGGAAGCAAAGCCTACTCGAATGCTAATGCTGCAACTAACTGATGGAATACATCAAATTCAGGGCATGGAGTATCAACCAGTGCCTGTCCTGTGCAGTAATCTTCCTCCTGGAACAAAAATCACTCTACAGGGTAATATTACATATCGTCTTGGAGTCCTTCTGCTTAAACCAGAAAATGTGAAACTGTTGGGGGGTGAAGTGGACGCTCTTCTTGAGGATTATTCTCAAGAAAGAGTCCTTGCTAGATTAATTGGAGAAACTGAAAACCATAATTCTGTTGGACAAGCTGGTCTTGAGCAGACTTTTTCCAGGCCTGTGGATGAATTAGAACAAACTCTTGGTCCTTCAGATGAAGAGCTTTTAGCTAGTCTTGATGAAAATAATGAATTTACTTTAAACAATAGAACATCTTTAGAAAGTGGATATTGCAGCAGAAGCAACAATTTAAGTACAGCCTCAGGTTCACTGACTGTACACAATGGAAATGTTTTGATAGAGAAATCTGGAAGCTCTTTGCCTCGTTCAGATGAACAAGTTTCACCTCCTACAGAATATGCTGATGGCTTTTTAAATGACTTTCCTTTAGAAGATGACTTTCTTCTGGAAGAAGAGATGCAAATAGAGCTAGATGAAGTGACACCAGTGGTCACGAACAGAAACACAGGTTTAATTACTGAAAGACTTCCACATACACATAGAAGATTGTGCAATTCGTCTTTAAATGGCACGTGTGAAAAAAGTGATGTGAATGAAAGAGATAAACCTATGGAAGCTATAAGCAAGGAAAAGAATTTTGGAAAAGCAATATTTGATGAAGGTGGAAATAGTACAAATAGCTTTTTGCAGCTCAGAAGCATACGTCAGACCTGCAGTTCTTCAGATTTTTCTTCGGAAAATCCTCCTGAAGAAGGGCAGAATGATACAGACTTAGATGAAAGCAGATGTAAATCCCAGCACACTTCTGACAGCAGGGTGTTGAATGGTGATCCTATATATTTCTCAAAAACAGATCCAGAAGCAGGTCAGCAGAAGCATGATTCGCATACCTTTCCTTGCAGAGCGGTAGAGCCACATTTAGATTTAGATTCTTCACCTTTCACATATATTTCCCTTCTCCTTGCAAAAAAACCAGAAACTGTTACAATTCTGAAAGTTAAGTGTTTTATTGTTACTCTCACTGGAAACCTCACAAACAGCAATGGGTCCTGGGGTATAAAGGCAAAAATTTCTGATGGTTCGGCTTATCTTGAAGTAGATTTTGCTGATGATATTCTAACGAGCTTGATTGGCTTTTCGGTGCCTGAAATGAATAGGCTGAAAAAGGATCCAGCTTTACGTCTAAAGTTTAAAGATGGTTTAGAGAAATGTCAAAAACAACTGATAGATCTCTGTTGTTTGATGACTATTGAGTTTAATCCATTTCAGTCTAAAAGTACTGTATTAATCCTCCAGGATGCTGATGCAAGGCATCTAGAACAATTGAAGAAACGATTGAATAAATAACATGCAAACTTGCAGACTGTGTTTTAGGAAGCATTTAAGTTATATTTCCCCTGAGGGACCATTGGAATAAAGTTAAGTGATGTGTCTTTTATCAGGAGTTATAATGGAAAAGTGAGAGAAGGAGACTACTTCACAGAGCCAAACCAACAGTTTCTGATGGTGATAATATTGAAATAAACTTTCAAATATTTCTGTCTTGATTTAAAACACTCATGCATCGTTTTCATTCTACAAAATCCTATGTGTTTTGGACTGGTAATCCAGAGTGGCAAAATTTGTCAAGAAATATATAACAACAAAAAAATTCCATTATTATACTTTTTCAAGTACTTACCTGATTTTTAAAAGAAAGATGTGGGAGACTCTCAGTCTTTTCTTGGAGGAAATCAGTTGAGTAAATTTAAATAAAGAGTTATTGTTTAAATACAGTCACTTCTGATTCTGATTTGACAATCTGAAAAATCAAATATGTATTCAATGCACAAGAATCTGAAGTGCAGAGAAATGAAAGATTTTCTCCAAAATGTTCAGGTGTGGGTGGAAAAAAACAATTCTGTGGGAATATGATATTAAAAGACCTGTATATTTTTAAAAATAATTTATAAGAAAGCCAAGTATTTAAAAGTATTTTATTAACAAATAATGGTTATATATAGGGTTTCAATTTTTTGTCATGTTAGTGTTAATCATTGCTAATAGTTTTGAACCTACAGGCAAACTTATTCATTAACACTTCTGATTACTTGTCAGCTTTTTCACATAATAGTCAAATGCTGCAAACCTGTTGAAAAGTATATTTAATGTTGGTGTTATTTTTTATTCCTTTTTTTTAACTTTCTGCTTCTAAAATATATACAAATAAATATATTAAAGTTTTCATTTAAACTTTGTTGGAAGCTGTCCAGTCACTTCGAAAGAAAAATATACATCTTGCTGAGTCTATAGAGTATCAGAAACTATTTGATTAGGGTTTATGTTCTTTTTACTGCCCTCTTGTTTGTCTTTTGTCTGTTTTTGGTTGGTTGGTTTTGAGTTTGGTTTGGTTTTGTGTGTGCTTTTTGTTTTGGTTTGTTTTTGTCCTTTGTTTGGTTGAGTTTGGCTGGGTTGTTTTCCTGTGAAATTAGAAGAATTAAAATTGTAGCAGGGGAAGGAGGATAAAGGAGAGGAGCAGTCCGCACAGTGTTGATGTGCTGGCAGAGAATGTAAAATTGGTGGCCATTTTTTCAGTTGGCTTGTCAGTATCTTTCTTCAGAGCCTTTTCTTTCTCTGAAGAATGTCTGTTACAACAATGAGAATTGCTGTAGGAGACTGTCAGTATTGTCTTACTAACTCATCCCAGAACTGAGAAGCACCTTCAAGACTTCAAGGAAAATGAGGTAATTTGCTAAGTAAGGTGAAAATGGAGGGAGGCGGAGGAGGGGGAATCTTGAGGGTTTTCACGCTTGAGACATGAGAGGTTTTAGGTGTTATTTTATACATTTTAGAAACATATAAATTCCTGTGTTGCCTTCCTTCCTCTCCTCACCTTTCCCTCCCCACTCTGGAGAGAACCTGATCAAATTATAACACAGTGAGTCACCTTTGGGTTTATTTTCTGAGGCTTTTGGGAATTGCAGATCATTTAGAACTGTAACAGCAAAAGCTTTTGTCTGTGTGGAACCTACATTGCTGGATCTTTAGTTATTTATAGAAAAAATCGCTTGTCAGTAGGAAACTGACCAGGCTTCATTTTGTGTAATCCCTGTAGAGGGTAACAGAGCTGACTGTAAACATTTTTTATAGTTTTATGGGACTATTTCTCCTATCATGAGTTGGGAAACTTCCTTTGAAGTTTTTGCCCAGCCATTTAATAGGATAGGTAGGAGTCCATAAATGTTCAAGAGACAGGAATAATCCACAGACTTTATTCTACTTGTACAAAGCAAGAAAATGTAATTCAAAATGCAAAATCAAATTAAGTGTTGGGTTTGTTTTAGATGATGAAGTCACACCTACCCCTCTTTGTGTTAAAGTTTAACCGTCTCTGCTAAAATAAGTTCATATGTCTCCTGTCCTCTTCCTCCCTCCACATAGTCCCTGCCTTAAAGACATTGTTACCTGTCTGACTTTTTCTTCTCCTCCCACCTCTGTTGTCCTTGTCTTCATTTTCACGATATGCTTCCTGGAAATCCACTCTGATGCCTGTTATCCCATGCAAGCAAAAAGGTACATTGAGAGGGTTTGTGGGGAAAATCCTCTCCGCCCTCTGTCTCACAGGGACAGAGCTGCTGTGATGTTGATGTGAGTCCCGGTGTTGGCTAGCTGCAGAGATCACACAGCACGCAGGCAGTCCAGAGGCAAAGAGAGTTTTTTCAAATTTCCCGCAGCTTATTAAGGCTGCTGGGAGGAAGGGAGGGGATTGGCTACTCGGCTACCAACGAGAGGGGACGGGAGGTTAACACCCAATGGGAACCCAGGGACCAGGGAGAGACAGGTGAGACAACCAGTGGGGTTAGGATAGGGGCGTGGGCTAACTGTGTGCGGAACAAACATGGCAGTACCCAGGGCAGCCACTTGGTGACCGAGTGAGGGAGGTTTTATACAGCATAGGGAGTTCCCGTACAATAAATTCGTGATGCCTGAGTTTAAACTGTAAGTTTTTCCCTATGTTGACTCCAGGAAACTTCATCTGTGTTGGTTTTCCCTCTAAAGATGTTGCTTCCAAAGTGCATACTCTTTACTGTCCCTCACAGTACATCTAAATACTGCTAGCTGTTCACAGTTTGACACTACAGATATTTCAGTGCAATCTTCTAGTATATAAGGTTTCCAGTTCTGTGTTCAAGCTTTTAGAATTAATGAGAAGTACTGTATAGTTTTTCTGACAAGAAAAGAAAGTATATTAGTGATATAAAGAAAGCATACTTAGTTAAGGATAGGATGTCAGACAGAAAATGTCATATATGGCTGTTTATACCAGTCATTGGTTCCTGCCTTATCCACTTTATTTGCTCTCAGAACCAACTGTCTATTACCAGACATCATTTTGTGGTGCTCTGTGTGTGTACTGTGTGCATATATTGCCTCACTGTGATAAGCAGTGATAGGTGTCGCTTCCCTGATACAGGGAAGATTGAGATTAGAAATGTGATGGTTTTGATCTAGGCCTTCCTGGTGACCAGTTTGTAACCAAGGAAGTGACCAAGTACCCAGTATTCCATACGATTTTTACGTAAACCAGAGTATAAATAAGTTGGAGATTAGAGACCTCTCTCTCTTCTCTTTCGGCGAGGTTCAGGAGCAGTGAGTCCTTGCGTTGGTCTCGCTTATCTAAAGCTGGGGCCTGCAGCGACCGCTGGCCTGCCACTTGGGGGGTTCGGAGAGTGCTGGCTGTGTCTGCCAATCCAGCTTTTCTAAGGGATGTGGTGAGATCTGTTTTGTTAGTTATTAGTATAGTTCTTGAGTTTGATCGGGTATACCTGTTTAGTGTCCCTTTTGTTCCCTTTTTTCCCCCTTTTTTTCCCCTTTCCCTATCCCTTCAGGGGGTGGATCCCCTTTTGCTGTGTATATAACATCTTAACTATATATAACTGTAATTTACGTAAATATATATATTTTTTATATAAGCAACTTGATTTTGGGTTCTTTAATTTTTTTATATAGTTTTTTTTTCCTTTACCCTAAGGGAAGAAGAGAGGGGGAAAGGGGGCTACTGTCGTGACTTTTGGACATTTGGCAGGGAACCAGGTCCTAACTATCACAAGAAATTAGGAAATTTTTTTCACTATTAGGATGGTCAGGCACTGGAATAGGTTGCTTAAGGAGGTGGTGGAGTCACCATCCCTGGAAGTGTTCAAGAGGTGTCTGGATGTGATGTGGTTTAAGGGTTACAGGGGCAGTGCTTAGTGGACAGTTGGACTGGATGATCTTAAAGGTCTCTTCCAACCTTAACAATTCTATGATTATTCTATGAAAAATAGATTATTATTTCCACTTAAAGGGTCTAGGACTTGTTGTAGTTGGTGGAAATTGCAGCCAGCTAGCTCAGGGAGCCATTCACACACCCGCTCACTCACGCAGCTCACAAAGAGAAGGCAAGAGGCGGAGTCAGGTGCAAACGGCAGTCCCTGGAGCAGCGAAGCTACTTCTAGGGAGCAACCGAGCCGAATCTGCTTTATTAGAAAATGGAGAGTTTATATAGGGTCGGTTAGGGTAGGTTCTGGAATTTGGGCGGAGGGAGGGAGGAGCATGCAAATCCTCCTACAAACATTGGGTAGGGGAAATGAATATGGATAAAGGGGTGGTAACTGGGAGGTAACAATCAGGCTTTCCCGCCAACAGGGCAGGGGGAGCCCACCAAACTCTGTGATTGGTCAGTACCCCATGGTATCTGACCAATAGAAGAATTGTTGCTGTGCCTACCAAGGCAGGCACCAAGTCCTTATGGGAAGAAGGAGGTGAAAGTAAAATGGAGTCCAACCTAATATTAGGTTTTCTTCCTAAACACAAAACACCAGACATATCAGTCCATCATGCAGTAAGCGATTTGGTCGGTGTCCCTTCCTTGCCAGCACCTTTCACTGCGCATGCCTTCAGCTCTGCGAAGGATGTCTCTGCTGTTTCAGGATCTCCCTGTTCCACAAGGCTTGCTTTCCACATTTCATAGGTGTTCTTATTCTGCCTACTCCCAACAATTATTCTATGAAAAATAGATTATTGTTTCCACTTAAAGGGTCTAGGACTTCTGTTATTAATGTTGATAATTATGGACCAAGAAGGAGGTAATGGTAGCATTAACTGCAGAAAATTAAGGTCACTTTTAAAGTATTGACAGAATCACACCCTTCACAAAGCATGCTTTCAGGTTAAAAAATACAGCATTAAAATGCTAAAGTGAAAATATGCATATGTTCAAAGAATCTGTGATGGAAAAGAGTGTGATTTGTGATTTAGGAAATAAACAGCATTTAGGAAATAAATATAATTACAAGCTAAATATTCACACTGACTTTCTGCTCCTAGGACAATTTGTTTTAATATTTACAATACAATCATCATTTAACAGATATGTACTATATATAAAATTTGGGCAAGCATTATTTCTATTAAACAACAAACCTGTCATTTATTGCAAAGAAGAACAGCAGCCCCAGTGCTGCTGACAACCTAAGCACATGCTTAGGTAATTTACCCCCTTGTACCAGCTATTAGTGTAATTGCCCCCATACAGTTTCTCTAAACATGAAAATACCATTAAATAGAAAGTGTAAATAAGGATCTACTTGTAATTTAAAGCATTCAAATAGTCTTTCATTAGATCCATTTTTGTGAAAACACACATGCTTTTCCTGAAACCTTTTATTTACAGATCAGCAAGTCAAATGCAAATATTGATGAAAAATTCCCTTGAGCTGCCAAGACTATTCTGCCAAGCATATGTGCAGCAAGGGTCTATATAAAGTAAATATTATATCACTTTAAAATATATGTTAATGTATGCAGGAACACTGAAATAGGTTTTACTTTTTGTTTTACAAGTGGTCAGATGCAAAGGCCACAGTAGCTAGGTACTACATGTTTGATAGGACAGATGAAGACAAAGTAGGAGAAAAGTATTACTTATAGGGTCGATTGCTATTCATAAAGGGACATGAGGCTGATAATCATGGTGTTTTTAAAATCAACTTTAGCTTTTATTTTTGACTCTCTTATTTTCTAATACTATTGTAGACTATGAGTTATAATCTTTTACTGTAAAAGACAGAAAGTGTGAAATAGTCCTCTATCTCCAGCAAATTACTTTATCAACTGTCTTTAGTATTGGTGATGGTAGATGACTGATCAAGAGCCCAAAATACCCCAAAAGTCTGGGTTTATTCTGTCAGCTAATACCAGTTAGGTTACTGTTCCTTTCCCAATTGCATTTAAAACTGCTGATTCAGTGGCTATTATTCCCATTCTGTTTTTTGAAATACAGAACTGGGAGTTAGTTTTTATCATGCCAGAAGCGTGTTCTAATATTGGGAAATTGGCAGTCTGCATTTCTGACTTAATTTTGGGGATTGTCCCAGTTTAAATGAGACAAGGGTCTTTTGCTGAGGATGAATTAGGAGGAAAAGACCCAAACTTCTCTTTCCAAGCAATTATAAATCCAAAATTAAGAGGCTTCGATTGAAGGAAAACAAATTATGGAAAAGGGAAAATAACAGCCCTTTATTAAAAGGTATGTGTGTATTAATAGGAACACGAAAAAAACACAAGTAAAATAACTAAGTAATACTCCTATACCCACCAATAATCCCCTTCAAGAACAAAACTGATAAACCGGCAAAAGGAAAATAGTTCAATTTCTTGCACCCTTTGGTGCAGTTCCAACCACAGTCAGCAGGGGGCGCCATTGGGTCACTGGAGATGCAAAATTTGTAATGTCCTGTACCATTCACCAGGTGGCGCTGTTGGGTCACTGAAGGTGTAAAAAACTTGTAGTGTCCTATTGTAGTCACCAGGTGGCGCTGTTGGATCACTGAAGGAGTAGAACTTGTAATGTCCAGTGCCCGTCACCAGGCGGCGCTGAGAGATCCTTGGCTGCCGCCAGGTGGTGGGGGGGGGGAAAAGGAGGGGAAGGAAAAACAACAGCAATAAATCAGAAAGTTCTCCCAATGGAAGAAAACTCACAAACTTCAGCTGATTAGGGTCCGTTGTAAGCAGGGCTGTAGCCAGCCAGAGTAAAGCCAAGAGCAGCAGCCAGAGTTCCCCTCCGACAGGAAAGAGACAAAGGAACCCGGCAGTGTCTGCAGCCCGCAGCAGCCTCTCCCCCCGGCAGCGAGAGAGACTCTCCTCCCCCCCCCAGCCTCCACCCCCTTCCAGTCACACACCAGCCAACTCCCCCCTTCGTTGTCAAGGAAACAAATCTCAACCGTTAGGGGCTCGAGCCGATTCCTTTGTTCAACTAAATGGCCCATATACAGAGCACACACACATACACACACACACACACACACACACACACACACACACACACACGGCAGGAGGAAAGGAAAGAAAAATTCCTTGCTAAAAATACGAACTATGACAGGGATGTAAGGAATTGTTACAGGATGAAAATCTGTTAAGGGAATAGGAAAGGGTGGTTGCTGAGAAAGTAAGGTATCTTAAAGAAAGTGTACTTTAGCAAGGTGTTTCCTTACTTAAGGGGCGGGGGGGAAAGTAAAATCTTAAAAAGAAACAACATTAAAAAAATTAAGCATCATTTACTGGTTTAAATTTATTTGTTTTCTGTAGTAAAATCTATTTGAATAAATTAAGGTTACTGTTCTAGGCAAGGAAGCAATGTGCTTTACACATTAAGTTGTATTTAATGTTGGTCTAGTGGTGTGCATAGAGCAATCAGTACCAAAATTCTTATTGGACCCTCTCATAGCAGAACTCATCTATAAGAAGTACTCCTCTGTATGTCAAAACTTAAGGCTGCTGTATTTCTTTTTACCATACTGTCTAATCTAAAATATAGTTGGAAGCAAAAACTTGTATGTGTTCTACAGAAGAAGCATGTGAACCATTGTCTCAGTTTAAATGAGACACAAGTGTTTTGCTGAGGATGAGTTATGAGGAAGACCCGAACTCCTCCCTCTAAGCAATTGTAAATCTGAAATTAAGAGGCTCCAATTGATGGAAAAAAAAATGTAGAAAAAGGAAGAATAACAGCCCTTTATTAAAAGATGTATGTGTATTGCCAGAAACAACAAAAGAAAACAAGTAAAACAACCAAGCAGTACTCCTGTACCCAAAAATAGTCCCCTTCAAAGCAAACAAATAAACAAACAAAAAAGGTAAACAGTTCAGTTAGCACCCTTTGGTGCAATTCTAACCACAGTCAGCAGGGGGTGCTGTTGGATCACTGGAGATGCAGAGCTTGTAGTGTCCCATGCTAGTCAGCGGGGGGGATGTGGTCTGTTGGATCACTGGTGGTTGACATGTGGGGGGACCCCTCCCAGATGTGCTGGAGAAGCTGAAAATGGAGGTCTTCCCTCTCCCCCCACCCCCCCACTACTGGGAAAGGGGAGGGAGGGGAGGGAGAGGAGGGAAAAAAAAAAAAAAAAAAAAAAGGTCCTTCCCAACATGAACTCACTCTGTCCTGCTGGCTGAGTCGTGTGGTATAGTTTTCCCTGTCCTTTTGATGTGCACAAGAACTGCTGCCAAGAAAGAAAAATGGGAACGGAGGAGGGGAAAACCTCCTGAAACAGTTCCTCTCCTATGAAAATCCAAACAGATTCACAGCTGGCAGCTAGGCTGAGAACAAAACCACCTCCAAGCTGCTACTCCAACCTTGTTTCAGCTCTAGCAGCAACCTAAACTCCTCCACCCCGTTTCCCAGGAGACAAGAGGAAAAAACTTAAAAAAGAACTCCTTACCCATCCCCACAGACAAGATACTGAGGGCCATCAACTAGGAATGTGGTTTTATTAGCCACTTCTTTTGTGTTACTAAATTGCCTAAGCCACAGTCAATCTGCCCATTCAACATCCCCTTCATGCAGTGGGCAGGGAGAAGGAAAAATTCCTGCTTAGTTCTAAGAACCAGCAAAACCATGGCAACCATGCAGATGTCTGGGGTAACTTGATGCTTTTTAGGCACAGAAGGAGAATTCGTTTGGTTTTTATGATAAACAGGTTCAGTGGAACTATATTACTTGGGGTACAATTGACACGGACTGACATTATTGTTGGACATTATGGTGTTGGTATAAAGATGCTTAAACTGGTATAATTTGTGTCAGTTTTCAGAAAGCTGCGTTATAACTCCAATTTATAAAATATGTAACTCTAGTTTATTAAAAAAAGAGTCTGTGTTGTACCTTAAGGTATAGGTGGAATTCGGCTGACTGAAAAAAATTAAGGACATGATCATTTCATATCTTAATTCTACATTTGCTTTAGATCTATATGAACCATCCAGGGCTTTAAAAGAAGGTATTAGATCTTTTTTGCCCCTGGTTGAATGCTTGCATAGATCTTCTGTGGCTGGGTTAGAAACAATCAGAACCTCACCATTAGCTGCTGGGTTAAAAATTCTTGGTAGTTGTTGGGCTGGATTATAATTTGAATCAGTCCCCTGAAGTATCAAGAAGGAAATGCTGCAGGGATGGAAAGAAGTGGAGTGACTGTCATGGAGAGCTGCATATGATGGTTTATTGTGTGTGAAACCACTATTCTGCTGAAGGATAGCAACAGACATCCTTTGGAACCAGCAAGAGGAAAATAGGATGAAAATATAGGAAGAGGCCAAGTCAAGAACAGAAGGGAAGGCAGCTAAGAGGTTGAACTCTGTATCAAAATGAGAAAAAGCTTATTGCTTTTAAGCAGCCTATTCCAGTGCTTGACAACCCTTTCAGTGAAGAAATATTTCCTCATATCCAACCTGTATTTCCCTGGCACAGCTTGAGGCCATTGTCCTTGTTCTATCACTTGTTACCTGGGAGAAAAACCTTGCCTGCATCTCACCACAGCCTCCTTTCAGATAATTGTAGAGTGTGATAGGGTCGCGTCTTCTCCAGGCTAAACAATCCCAGTTCCCTCAGCTGTTCCTCCTAGGACTTGTGCTCCAGACCCTTCACTAGCCCTTCTCTGGACATGCTCCAACACCTGAATGTCTTTCTTGTCATGAGAAGCCCAGAACTGAACACAGGATTCAAGGTGTGGCCTCACCAGTGCCAAGTATATGGTGACAATTCCTTCCCTGGTCATGCTGGCCACACTATTGCTGATAAAGACCAGGATGCCGTTAGCCTTCTTACCCACCTGAGCACACTGCTGGTTCGTGTTTAGCTGCTGTCAATCAGCACCTCCAGGTCCTTTTCTGTCAGGCAGCTTTCCAGTCTCTCTGTCCCAAGCCTGTAGCACTGAATGGGGTTGTTGTGACCCAAGGGCAGGATCCGGCACTTGGCCTTGTTGAATGTCATACTGGCCCCAGCCCACTAACCCAGCCTGTCTAGATTCCTCTGCAGAGCTTTCCTACCCTCCAACAAATCAACACTCCCCCCTCAACTTAGTGTCACTTGCAGACTTACTGAATGCTCTTAATCCCAGATCACTGATAAAGATGTTAAACAGGACTGGTCCTGACACTGATCCCTGGGGAACACCACTTTTGACCAGCCACCAACTGGATGTAACTCCATTCACCACCACCTCCAACCAGTTTTTAACCCACCAAACAGTACACTTTTCCAAGTCATGAGCAGCCAGTTTCTCCAGGAGAATGCTGTGGGAAATGGTATCAAAGCTTTATTAAAGTCCAAATAGACAATATCCACAGCCTTTCCCTGATTCTCTAAGTGGGTCACCTTGTCATAGAAGGAGATCAGGTTTGCCTTTCTTAAATCCATGCTGGCTGGGCCTGACCTTCTGGTTGTCCTGTACATGCCATGTGATGGTGCTCAGGATGATCTGCTTCATGGCCTTTCCCGGCACTGAGGTTTGACTGACAGGCCTGCAACTCCCTGGATCCTCCTTCTGGCCCTTCTTGTAGATGGGCATCACATTGGCTAGTCTCCAGTCATCTGGGACATCCCCAGTCAGCCAGGACCGATGATAAATGATGGGAAGTACCTTGGAGAGCACTTTTACCACCTACCTCAATATCTTCATGTGTATTCCATCTGGCCCTATAGACTTACGTGTAGCTAAGTGATGCAGTAAGTCACTGACTAGTCCCCCTTGGAGCATGGGAGCTTAATTCTGCTCTATTCCCTCTCTTCCAACTCAGAGGCTGGGTATCTACCCTTTCAGACACAGGAAATCAGTAGAATGAATGCTTTGTTCAGCAAAAACTGGTTTTTTTGTTCATGTTTTCAGTCCTGAGGACAATAGAGGTTGTTAATTTCATAAAACAAAGACTATCAGAATGTGGCAGTTTTCCATCATGTTCCCTCCTTGTTCCTGCATTTTGAGTGATGAATAACAACACAATGGGAAAGAAATAGAGGGAGTAGAGTAGGGATTTCTTCTCCAAGAAGCAGGAAACTGTCATTTTTTATACTACATATCAAAAATATTAAGGTTTTTTTGTTTACTGGTATTCAAGCCCTAGGATACATACTCTCACACTATTCTCCATAATCACTTTCCTACAAAGTCAAGGATTCTGGGTTTTATTTGATTTCAGGTAACCACATAATGACTGGAGGAGGGGTAACGCTGTTATCTTACTGATATACATTCTATATTTACAGATACTCTCTTAAAAGTAGAGTCCCTGATGGTAACCACTTTACACACATAACACCTCTCTTTAGAGGCTTTCTGCTTTAACCATGCTGCATGCTGTGTCGTGTGCTATCTATCAAAACTGAAATGACTGTTAAGAACTTCCCCTATAATTGCTGTCACTGGCAACTGTTGCACTCTGGTACATAGCAGAACAGCTAAGAGGAGAGGAATTTTTCCTGAACTGCAGACCTCAATGTCCAAGAGAGAAAAAGGACCAGTGCAGTGGAGAGGATTGAGTTTTCAGAAGACAGAAAGTAAGGAAAAGGAAAAGGTTAGAGGAAAAGAAAGCATGAAAGATACAGCAAATCATATTTTTGTAAAGAGTTATCCAGGGGCAGAGGACAGTTCTGAGTATCAGAGTACCTAGACAGAAGAACAGGCAACAAAAACTGGAGATACATGGAAGACGAATGCAAGAGTCATACAGATGGAGAAAAAGGAAATTTGGGTATGTAGAGGCCTGCAGAAGCAAAAGGAAAGGACAGCTAAAGTGAGGAAAATGAATAGAAGTGGGAAAGGGTCTGAGCGTGAACTGCAAGATGATGGTAGATGGGCAGATGATGAAAGCTGTGAGACTGGAAACTTGCAGAGCAGGAATAAAAAAGCAGCTTGATATTATGGCAGAAAAGGACAGGCAGCCAGGCTGGAGATGTAGTGCCTAGGAGCAGAGAGAAAAAAGGTAGATCTCTTCAAATGTGTTTTCCTATGACTGTAAAATTGTCGGCAGCTGTAACGATTTTAGGGTCAAAATACTGCTTTCCTTTTTTTAAGAGTACCATGAGGTATTCCTAAAGCTGTCCCAGGTGTGGATGGAGTTATGTAAAGTAGGTAAACCCACCCAGAAAGAGTGGGTTTCCATGAAAAATGTTTTTTATCCTAACAAAAGTGGACTATGATCTACTAATGTGCCATTTTTGCTTATAGTTGCTGTATAGTTTCTGTGTCTACCACCTAGAATTATGAATGCATTTTTTGCCAGTGGAGTCCTATTTTTGCCAAGGACTTCTGCTGGTACAGCTCCTGTTGCTCAGCAGTCGTATTACCTAATGCATCTCTGATATAAACCAGCCTTGTTTGAGTAGATTTAATTTTAGGACTGTGACCTGTGCAGTATATTATCAAGAAATGGAAAAGAAAATATGGTCACTGTAACAGAAAGGGAAATCTTTGTGATATGCAGAATTTAATCCACAAGACATTAACTGCTGACTAACTCCAATACCAGAAAACTGGAGGTTTTCCAGTCTTCAAAATCACGATCTATTTTTAAAACACTGTATCTCTTAGTTCGCAGAAGTTGCTTATTTAGTAAATAGTTTTTTAAAGTATGTATATTTATATTTATATTTATATTTATATTTATATTTATATTTATATTTATATTTTTTTATCTACATTGTGCACATCTGCAACCGTGCTTATCAAAATACCTTTTGCACATTAAAAGCCAAGTTTATTCTTACTTTACAGCCTTTCTAATTCAATTCCTTTCTTCAAATAGGACATTGTAACCTATTTTGTACCGTTCCTTGGTTTTCCTGGAGTAAGTAATGAGCTATGAATGGTTTGGAATAGTCGTATTCCCTTGAAGATTGAGTTACTTAGCTCATTTTATCTAAATCATCAGTAAATCCTGTATCTATAGTGGGATTATCAGCATACACAGTTGATACAGAGCATACACAGGCAGACCAAAACTAATGACCACTTTTCAAGATGCTAATTATTTTAAAAGCATTATGCTCTGTCTTTATGTATGTACAATATGCTAAATTGTGCCTTTGAAAAATTTGTGTTTACTAACACCTTTCTTTTTCCCAAGCATCCTAACCAGGTCAACCAACCCATTGTGAGGTCTGTTTTAAAACTCTAGATACTGCTAAGAAGCTGGAGATTATGATAACACTAATGTATCTACACTACCCTTGCTGTTTTGGTATCTAAATAACTCATTCAAATCAGTATTTAGTCAAGTAGCAGATATTTAATTTTTTATTATTATTATTATTACTGTGGTTAAGGTTGATACAGATTTCAGGAAGTGGCAGGTTTCTCTAATTATGTTTTAAAACATAGCATTAAGCAATGAGAATACTGTTAGCTCTATTAATATGTTACAAGTAGAGCTGCTGTAATTAAAAAAAAATACGCTGGCATTTCCATTTTCTCCCATTTACACTTCTCTGAACAGATCTTATTTATCCTGCAGCAAAAGTTTTAACAAGTTTGCAGATTTTTTTGTGGCCTTTGTGTGTATAATGCAGAATTAGAGCAGTTTGTCCTGAATAAATTCTATAATTTAGTCTTACTGTAACATAGAATGTATTTGGCAGTGTCACAACACATCACACCTATCAAATAAATTTCATCTGAAGATCAGAAAAAAATTATAAAAGTATTCCAGCCTCCTTGAGAACCTAACACTTAATTGATATTGTTCATTTTTATTACAAAATTATGAAGAATACTTCCTTCAAATATGTTTGCATTTTCTTTCAAGGTATTTTTGAAAATAACTTTTAAAAGCAGCTCTTTTTTCAAAAAGGAAACTTAAGAGCATTGCACAGAACCAACTTCTGCTCACTGAGTTGTTTTTACTGATGTTATTCTTTTTAATAGAGTTCCAGCAATCAGTAGAAATTGTCCTGAGCAGAGACATCTGGAACATAAAGCTAATTATTCTGTGTACTGTGGCTTTCTACAATGAATGGAGCTAGGGATATGCTTTTTTTTCTGCAGCAAAAATAAATTATCTATTATCATGTGAACACTACTAAAAAAATCCTATCTTGATTTCAATAGGACTCTGTCCATTTCCTGTTAAAAAACCTACAAACAACACTAAGAACAAATTTTGCAGATGCTAGGGCAACCACAGATTAAGTAGTCAGAAGAGAATAGTCACTAGTTCTTTTTTCAAAGGAAATAGAAGAAATGTTCTTTCCTGCTCCTGAGAATTTATTAGGCCTTTTAGCAAATAATTTGGTTTTACAGTACATTACCAGGAATTAGTAAAATTGGTTATGTCCCTAATTATGTTTTTTTTTTTTTTAATGTCCTTAGTCTAGTTTGAAAAATTTTGAAGTGGAAGTTTATTATGGTTACAAAATTGTATAAAAGAGCATAGCACTATTAAAATGGGGGTCACAGGTGGAATGCAGCAAGGCTAATATGAAAGGTAATGGAAAAATCCACTACTTCTGTTCACTACTTAAATTATGTGATTGGGTAAATGGATTTCTCTGCTTTCTAGGAGTGTGCTTCTACATTAGTCTAGCAGCAATTAGAGAAAAGAGGTTGCTCTATAAATTGTCTCCATGAACCATGTAGTTTGTCTTTTTATTGTGCAAAACATAAAAAATTGCTCCTAATCAATCCACTTCAATTTTCCGTCTAAAATTCATTTATCATCCCTTTTTGGCCTAGAGCACTTCTAAAATGTTTTCCTGAAATTAACTAAAAGGGGGTGGTATTTGTATCAGTGAGCAGATTATGGTTTTGTGAGGTAAATCTTACTGTGTTAGCAACAAGAGACTATGTTATTGCCTGAAAGTTCTTAACAAATTGATTAATGCTTTTAGAATAATTAGTCCAGATTTCAGATGTAATAGTAGTCTCTTATTTAGCAAATAAAGGATGCATCACTTGATTACAAAAATAGACTCATAGAATAGAAACATAGAATATTCTGAATTGGAAGGGACCCAGAGGGTTCATTGAAATCCAACTCCTGGTCCTGGACTGGGCAGCCCAGAGAGTCACACCATGCACCTGAGAGCATTGTCCAAATGCTTCTCAAACTCTGCCAGGCTTGGTGCTGTGACCACTTCCCTGAGGAGCCTGTTCCAGTGCCCAACCACCCTCTGGGTGAAGAACTTCTTTCTAATCTCCAACCTAAACAATCCCTGACACAACTTCAGGACATTCCTTCAGGTCCTGTCACTGGTCACCACAGAGAAGAGATCAGTGCCTGCCCCTCCTCTGCCCCTCACAAGGAAGTTGTGACTGCAATGAGGTCTCTCCTCAGTCTTCTCCAGGCTGAACACACCAAGTGCCCTCAGCTCCTCACATGGCTTCCCCTCAGGCCCTTCACCATCCTTTGGACACTCTCTAAAAGATTAATATCTTTCTCATATTACAGTGCCCCAAAACTGCACACAATATTCAAGATGAGGCCACCTCAGTGCAGAGCAGAGCAGGACAATCCTCTCCCTCGACCGGCTGGTGATGCTGTGCCTGATTCCCCCCAGGACACAGTTGGCCCTCCTGGCTGCTGGGGCACTGCTGACTCATATTCAACTTGCCATCAACAAGGCCCCTAGGTGTCCCTTTCCATGGCACTGCTTTCCAGCATATCTTTCCCCAGTCTGTCCATACATCCCTTACCCCATCCCAGGTGCAGAATCCAGCACTTTCCCTTGTTGAACTTCATCTGGTTGTTGATTGCCCACTCCCCTAATTTTTCAAAGTCTCTCTTCAGAGCCTCCCTGCCTTTGAGGGAGTCAGCAGCTCCTCCCAGTTTTGTGTCATCTGCAAATTTGCTAAGTATCCCTTCCAGTTCTGCATCCAAGTCATTTATGAAGATGTTGAAGAGCACAGGGCCTGAGATGTAATCCTGTGGAACCCCACTCGTGACAGGTCACCAGTCTGATGTTATCCCATTCACTGTTACCCTCTGCGCTCGACCCGTGAGCCAATTGTTCACCCACCACATGACGTGTTTATCCAGCTGTGTGCTGGGCATTTTGTCCAGAAGGAATCTGTGAGAGACAGTATTGAAAGCTTTACTGAAATCCCAAAAGATTATATCAACTAGCTTCCCTTCATCAGCTAGGTGGGTGACCTTGTCATAAAAGGAGATCAGGTTTGACAAGCAGGACTTTCACCTTATGAACCCATACTGGCTGTTACCAATGACTGCATTGCCCTTCAGTGTTTTTCAGTACTTCCCAGAAGAATCTTCTCCACACTTTTACCTGGTACTGAAGTGAGACTGACAAGCCTGTAGGTACCAGGGTTATCCTTCTTGCCATTAATTGAAAACTGGGACAATGTTCACCATCTTTCAGTCAACCGTGACCTCTTCAGATTCTCAAAACTGTTCAAAAGTCATTGAGAGAGGCCCATAGACTTATAGGAATACCTCTGGAGCAGCAAGTCCCAGTTCTTCAGTTCTGGGGCACTGAGACCACCTTGGTCCATCATCCATGTTGAAGACAGAGGCAAAGAATATGTTAAACACCTCTGCCTCATCTCTGCCTTTGTTTGTGAGGTGACCATCCTCATCCTGTGATGGACCAATGTTATTTCTGTACTGACTTTTGTTATTAATATATTTTTAAAAAGCTTTTTTTATAGTCCCCCATATTTCTGGTCAGCTTTGACTCTAACTGAGCTTTGGCCACACAAATTTTCTCCCTACGATGGCAAGTAACATCTCTGTAATCTTCCCACATCACCTGATACTGGGCATACACCTTCTTTTTTCACCATAGCTCCAGAAGAAGATCCATGCTCAGCCAAGCTCGCCTTCTGTCTTGCCTGCTCAACTTCCAACTTTTTAGAATTGCCTGCTCCTGTACCCTTAAGGGGTGGTACTTAAAAAGTGACCAGCATTGATGGACGCCAGCACCAAAACATGGGACTTTTCTCACTATTTCTCTAAGCAGCCTGAAGTCTGATCTCCTCATGTTCAGGGTTAAAGTTTTGCTAGCACTTTTCCTCCTGTCAACAGAGATAATAAACTTGATCACTTCATGGTTGCCGTAGCCAAGACAGCAGCAATCACCACTTCACTCCTGAGACCTTCTCAGTTAACAGAGCAACAAGTCAAGGCAGGCATCTTCCTAAGTCAGCTCCCTTAGTACCATTACATGAAGTTGTCATCCAGGTGTTTTAGGAATTGCCTGGACTTGTTTGTTCCAGCTGTGTGGTGTTCCCACTTAACACCTGGCAAGCTGAAGTCCCCCATAAGGATGAAGACAGTTGATTTAGGGGTTTCTCTTAGTTCCTCAAAGAATAATTCATTGATGTCATTGTCCTGACTGTTGATCTATAGTAGACTCCCACAATAACACTAACATTTGTTTGTCCTTTAATCCTTACCCAGAGGCTCTCAATTGTGCCATTACCAACTGTAAGCTCCTCCACTACATACAACATCAGACCCCTGCCTCACCTACCCTGCCTATCCCTCCTCAAGAACCTGTAACCAGCATGGCACAACACTCAGAGGACTTATCCCACTAGGACTCACTTATGCCAATGATGTCAAATTTCTGTGACTGGACCAAGGCTTTGAGCTCCTCTTGCTCATTCCTTGTGCTGCACGTGTTGGTGTGGGAACATTTCAAGTGTGGTTCATTGTAGTCAACACATCTGGAGCAGATTGAAGGATCCCACCAGCACTCAGTTCCTCAAACTTTGCTGTGATGTCCCACTGCTCTTCACTGGCAAGCCTGATTTTGTCCCTTTCCTCCTTCTAATCTAGTTTAAAGCTCTGTCAATGAGCCCTGCTAGCTCCCGTGCTGGAACCCTTTTCCCCCTCGAGAAAGGTGTCAGTAGACCAGGTGTTAAATAGACCTTCCCATGATCAAAAAACCCAAAATTTTTCCAATGACACCAGCCTTAGAGTCATGTGTTGATCTGATAGGTCTACCTGTTCCTTTTGATATTCTTCCTTGCTACTAGAAGGATCAAAGAAAACACTAGCTGTGCTCCTGATCCTTAAAACAGTCATCCCAAAAGCAATGATTCAATACTGAACTAGCTTATTTTTTGAAAAAGAAACTTAATTATTTTGAACTTTCCTAGTTGAAAGATAGCAAGACACTTACTAAATAAAGGTTCTTTTTAGCTTTTGCTTCCTCTGAGGCTTACAATGCCCTTTTGTGAACAATAATATTGTTTGGATTGGTTTAATGATAGTCATTAGCTCCTACAGTATGATGGAATCATTGTGTTCAGGTAAAAGAACAGAATCAGGAGATATGATTTCCATGGTAGGCTACTAGTTTGATGGGAAATGTTTAAATCACTGTGTTGTATTTTCTGTAGTGGGTAGATATGATGTTAATGGCTGCAGTATTGAAAGGCTTAATTAATTGCACTTGAGATCCCCTGGTGAAAGAGGCTTTAAAAAGTACTGTCGTCTGAATAAATATTTTGAATCACTGGTCTCAGAGGCAGAAATATAGCAGTCTTTGTCAGATTTATATTTTCCTAGGGGTCCCTGAAAAAGTAGGTATCAGAAAGGAAAATATTTTTCAAGTTTCTCTGTCTCTCTGTCCCTCTCTCACGCAGAGGAGAAATGGCAGAGCATAGTGGTGAATTTGCTCTCAGGAAATTAGTTCTCCAAATAATTAAGTTAACAAACTTTTCTGAAAAAAGTTCTGGAATTTGCTATGAACTACTCTTATACCCTAAAGAAAATAGATAATTCAGGAGAGAGTCAGGCAGCAGAAGTTTCTGGCAGGTCTGTGACAAAAAATTCAGATTCTGATTAAATTTATTAGTCCTTCAAGGTCTCACTATGCTTGCCTTTACCACCAGCATGATATTTAAGTGAAGACCAGTGACAAGTAGCATTCCTCATGGATTGGTACTCAGATGGGCACTGTTTAACATCTTTGTTGGCAACATGGACCATAGGATTGAGCGCATCCCCAACAAGTTTTCCAGTGTCACCAAGCTGTGTGGTGTGGTCAACATCTTGAATGGAAGAGGTGCCATTCAGAGGGACCTTGACAGACTTGAGATGTGGACCTGTGTGAACCTAATGAAGTCAACAAGGCCAAATGAAAGGTCCTACACCTGTGTGGGGCAATGCCAAGGACAAGTACAGGAAGGGTGGAGAATGGATTGAGAGCCTAAGGATAAGGACTTGGGGGTTTTGGTGGATGAGAAGTTTGACATGACCCAGCAATGCATGCTTGCAGTACAGAAAGCCAGCAGCACCTGAGGCTCAATCAAAAGAGGCATGGCCAGGTTGAGCGAGGTGATTCAGCCCCTCTACTCTGCCCATGTGAGATCCCAAGGAGAATGTCCAGCTCTGGTGACCCCAACATAAGAAGGACGTGGACCTCTTGGAGAGAGTCCAGAGGAGGGCCAAAAAGATGATGAGAAGGCTGGAGCACCTCTCCTATGAAGACAGGCTGAGAGAGCTGGGGCTGTTCAGCCAGGAGAAGGCTTAGGGGAGAACCTATAGAAACCTTTCAGTACCTTTAAATGCAGTAATGTACTTCTTCCATTGACACAAGCATCCTGAAAGAAAAGGTGGGACTGTACTTGCCAGAGATATAGTTCCAGATGGCAAATGTCCATCTACAAGGCTTCTGATACCATTTAAATACTGAAGCATTGCTAAACTTATATTGGCTCCAGGTGACCTGCAAAACAGATGTTACTTAAAAGGGTTTATTAAAACTTCATTTTCTTGTGAACTGCCATTGACACTGAAGGCACAAAGATGACAACACATATAGATTTGAGGTGCCAGTGGGAGATGCGACTTTCATGGTTAATGAAACTTCGCATTTTTGTATTAGTTATTTTATCCTAACATTAAAACAGCACACCATCTATAACACTGCTGCTGCTGCTGCTTTTGAGAACACACACAGGATCACTCTCGAGGAGAAAAGACAACGCAGAAAGAATCGCGTCTCGTCGATATCACCTGGGGAGTCTTTCTGCTGTGCCTTCTGCAACCAGACTTGTCTATCTCGCATTGGCCTTTTTAGCCATCAGCGCTCTTGTAGCAAGCTTGGTTAGAGCCCTTCTCAAATCTTCGTTCGCGAAGACTTGCCATGATGATGAAAACAGCATGCCAAATGCAATGTCTGAAGACAACTGCTATTGCAACTTGTTCTTTATAAGAGAGCATAAACTTTTTCAAAGCCTTATCCAAACAACATTTCACTCGGTGAAAAAAGGAATACTGCTTATGTTGAGCTGTGGTGTCCTGCAGTCTGGCCAGCCAGATGCACTGATATTGATTCCTGCCCTTCTTTGTTGTGTTTGGCTGCCAGGTCAATGCATTCTATGGTCTTATAGAGAGGGTGCAGTGGGAGATAGAAATAGGAGTTTTTTCTCCTATGAGAGCGTGATATAAAGGCAGTGCTATGCTGCTGGGCTTTAGTCAGTCCATTTTATGAGCTGGAACAGTAACAAATTCTCTGTCACCCTGACCCACTTTTAATGACCAGTGCCCTTTTTACCTCCAACTCCAAACAAGAAATCTCAGCAGCCTCACTGAAGTCAGCTGCAATATCTTCAGGTGTGCAAAAATCTGCAGTTTGCACTGAGAGACTCCAGTTTATCTTCTTACAATTTCACTTTAAGAGATGCTAATTATGCAAAACATTCTGTGACTTAGTATTCTGTTGAATGTTTTCTTGTTTACTTGTATGTTGAACATATTGGGCTTCATGTGGACTGGCACTACAAATGAATGAGTCTTTTTTATTTTTGTATTTTTAACATATTCCTTTAGATGTCTTTCTTTTTTCTTCCCCATAAGTCTTTAATGAGTTTTATTTCTTCCCTTTTTTGCCCATTCCTTCTAGAAAAGCTTTCTGAGTTACTTTGACATATATATAGATCAAAAGATCAATGTTCTTGATAAATAGGCTAATTGATGTCTAAAGGTTCTGTTGAGTTTTGTGAGTTTCTGGAGGTTCAAATGGCTGTTACAAGCAAATAATCTATTCCTCTGAATTTTGTTCAAATTTTCATTTTTTATAAGATACTGTTGATTTGTAAACATGTTGTATCCATATGTTTCTTTGAAATTTGTAGCTTACACATTAAAATAGGAAATGTTAGATTGGAGACAAAAACACGGAACCAATCAACAGCCAACAGAGATCCAACAAATATTATCAGGCTTTCATATCTGCAATTTACAGAAGAGACTTGTTTTCATTTTTTGTTTCGTGTTTTGTTTGTTTGTTTTAGTTACAGTTGAAAATTAACTTGATTCAGCTCTACTGGATACTATACCCGCCTGAAGTGTTACATCTCCTCTACCTAATTCCTTGTTATTTTATAGATTTGAAATAAATTGACCTTTAACAATCCTTGTTAGTCTGTTTCAACTCCATAAGGAAGCCTCATATAAATGATACTTTAAGAAAAGGTATATAATATACAATCTCTGAAGATAACATTTAAAACTGTGTCTCTTAATATTAGTTAAATTATTTTTTGTTCACATTTTTATGTCCTTTAAAAGGATAAAAGTTGTGTGCTCTCTGTTGCCTGCTGGAAATCAACATTAGTACTGATGGTAAGTAAACAGGCATCTCACCTTTCCCATGCCAGGTGTTCACTAATTGTAAAACTGAATAATGAATAATAACATATCCTAGTGAATTTATCAATCCACACATCTTTTTTACAATGCAGAAGAGTTTATCTGAGACTTTTGTAGGTTTTTTCAGCTCTTTCTATTCATTAACAAGGAGCTTCCTGTAAAGGGAGCCCACATGGAAGGAATGCAACACCATATGGAATAGTAATTCAGTTTGACCAAGGCAAGGATACAGTTGCTACAATCAGTATCACTCAGAACTAAATTTATGCTTATGAAAGGATATGAGGTGAGATTGATTTAGTGGTGACCAAGCTAGCCTGTTTACCATGAACTCCAAAGAAGAGGGAGAAAAGAACAGAGGGATGATCACCATATTGTTATCATCAGGAATAGTGATAGCCTTGTACCCTGAAAAAAAAACCAAAACAACAAAGCAGTGCTGCAACAATAATAGGATAATTATCTTCAGAACGCACAGACCACTGTATTGCTCGCTTGGATTTTGAGATTAAAATTGAAGTTAAAACACTAAACCCATTTTTTATTCCCTTCAGAAACTTCACAGGGAAAACTAGAATAATGCCTGTGAAAAATGAAATCCTAATTCTGAAAGAACTACAGTGCGGTGGTACAATAGACAAAGAGAGGAGGGAGTTTAATGTGAAAGCAGTTAACAGACAGTTAAGCTACCCATCTTTGCCATGACAAACTAGCTCTCCCTCATTTTTTAATGACTTTGCACTACTCCTAGTCCGCGATTTTCCACTGGAGTAATAAAAAGTCTCCTATTTTTCAGCAGTGGAAAACCAGCTGTTCAACACATCCTGGAGTAAGTGTTGTGCAGACTTTTAAAAATTCCTAATCAGATACAGTGAATTTTTTTTAAAATTCTGGTAGAAAACTTGGGGGAAATTTGAGTAAGAGACAAGAAAATAAAACGTATTTTAGTGGGACTATTATATCAAGTGTTATTATATTACACCTGGCATCTGCTTGCCTCTCTTCTTTCCCTTTTTCAGTCTCCCTGCCAAGTGACTGGTAATAAATAGATTTAACCTGTGCCATCTGTTATTATACTGTGGACCCATGTGCTGCAGCCTCCTGCTTACTATAGCATCACATTTAATCTGTTTTCTTTTGCCAATGACATTTAAAATATACACACACATCCATGTGAACCAGACAATTTCAAAGCACTGCTTAGATGCAAAGAGAACCTCCTCACATGCATGTTATATTGCAATCTCTTTCACCAATTAGATCCAGTTAGTCTTGGAGTACATCTTAGTTTTATTTGTTTAAGGAAGGCTGTTTAATTATCTACCATACTGGAAAGGGCAGGGAAAGCCTCATATGGTATATTGTATAGCTGATCAACTAATCGAAGAATTGACCATTATGTGTTGATTCTGGTTCTTTTCCATGATCAGATTTCTTTCTTGCTTTGAAAAAACTTTCTTTGGAAGGGCCAAAGTATTGTCATCACTGCAGTTCCTGACATAATAATACTAACTTTCACAAGAAAAGGAACTGGTGGAACTGAAGTTTATTTTACTGAGCAGAATAGTAGATTCTAGCTCTATCATCTTTCTGTCCTCATCACAGGAGCAGGAACACAGTTGATACCAGTTTATTAAAGGTGATGTCAGGCACTGAAAATGGATCCATCTTGGTGTCATATGCACAGAGGTTAATCACAAATTAATAAAACCACTTTTTTTTTTATTTTCTATAGTTTTTAGAGCTATAGCTACCTGTGTAAGGAAATACAGTTATGTTCTTGTCTGATGAAATACTGCAGATAAATCATTTGGGCAAAGTATTGCCATTACGGCATGAAAAACTCTTTAATAATTTGAACAATAAATGCTGGAAGTTTCTAAACTGATCTGCTTTCAGTCCTGCTATTAAAATAATCTACTTGGTGTCATCAATGACTTCAAATATGGGTATTTGGAGAGTGCTAAAATCCTTCTTTTTTTTTTTTTTTTTTTTTTTTCCCCCCCGTAAGAGACTAAGTAAAGATGACCTGGGTTTAAGAAGTCCTCAATATGTGCAGGTATTTTATGAGTGAACTGAAAGGGAGCTGTAAGTACTAAACATTGTCAAACAGAGAAAATCAAGACATGAGGTGGCAAGCACTCTTCCCCATCTTTGTAATGAAAATCCTTTGAAGAAATGATACTTCCTAATTCTTGTTTATTTCAGGACTGAAAACTGACCATAAAGAGATTTGGCAAAGGATCTTCAAAGCAGGTGGTCAGAATGAGTAATACGCTTATATAACAGCAGATTTTTCCATGGTATTTCTGAGCTCATGGAATCACAATGGTTAGCAAATTCTAATGTTACTTAACTGTTAAATAATTAGCTTCTGTATATAAAATGTACGCTTCTATGTAAGATGATGTTGTTATTCAGATAGTCAGTTCTTCAAAATAATGCTTCCAAAGATAGTATCAATTCAATGAGAGTTTTTACTTACAGCCTGCAAATTAAAATGTAAACTGATACTTAAAAATACTCCAAAAAATGTAGTTACATCATTAAATATTGGTTTAAATTGAAACTTCTACATATTATTTTCCCTTGTTTGTAAATTTTTTTAATATCAGTGTCCTGGTATTTAAATTCAAGTATCTTAAGAGTGACATAAAACTCAACTTACCTTTCATTTTCTTGTCCTTTTATTTGACACAATCAAAAATCATAGAAATGTGCAGAGGGAGATGCTAATCTCTTCTGCCTGACATCCAATGCCAAGATGCATGGGAATAGTTCAAAGCTGTGTCAAGAATGGTTCAGACTGGACATTATGAAGCCTTTCTTTACCAAGAGGGTGGCCAAACATTGGAACAGGCTTACTAGAGAGGCAGTTGATGCCCCAAACCTGTCAGTGCTTCAGAGGTATTTGTACAATGTCCTTAATAACATGCTTTAACTTTTAGTCACCCCTGAAGGGGTCAGGCAATGGGACCAGATGATCATTGCAGGTCCCTTCCAAGAGAACTATTCTATTCTATTCTATTCTATTCTATTCTATTCTATTCTATTCTATTCTATTCTATTCTATTCTATTCTATTCTCCTGTCCTGTCCTGTCCTGTCCTGTCCTGTCCTATTCTTTATTCTCTTCTCTTTTAGTTTCTGTAAAATTAGTAAAACACATTTTCTAAGACAGCTGGTGACCTGTGCCTTCAAATTTCAGACTAAGCAGATTTCCCAACTTGATCATCAATCTTGGAAGTCACATCTGCAACACTGGTGTACTCTTAGTGTACTAGCTTGCTGTTGCTCTGAGGACCTGATATAAAGATACTTACCTTACAGAAAACCTTATTTTCTTGGAAGACAGAATCCAATACGCCTATATTTATCTTTGTTTTGGACTGCTTTCTCCCATCCTATCATGCCCAAATGGTGCCAGCTGGAGAGCAATATGAGAATAACAAATAGATCTAAACTCTGCTTTCTGGCTTCAAAATAACAGCTCATCAGATGCTGTCAGGACAGCATTTCCTCACCAGTTTTGGGGCAGGTATTTCACCATTACTTTTTACATGTGTAAATGCTAGGCTTCTAAAGGAAAGCATTGTTAATGTTGTCACTCAGGGATTTCAGAGCAACAGAACTCAGTTCAGAAAGGTCAATACTTAGTCATCTGAACTGCCTGAACTAGAAATGACTGGTCAGCTGGTTTCTGCGTTACTCTGGCACCCTCCAAAACAAAAATTGCTGAAATGAAACCTAGGAAAGTAAGAGAGACCATGGTAATGCAGAAGACAAAATTAATTTCAAGTCCCCTTTTCTGAGAATGTGTTCTTTTCAATATTGACAGTATTCAGCATTTAAGCATGCTACTAAACATGAAGATTTGTTTCTGCATACATTTGAAAGCATAGAGATTTGCTGCCCCCAAAATACAAATGCCTACAGAAAAAATCAAACACTCCTGTTTGGGCCATTTTTAAGCTCTTTTGCAAGCATCCAATATATGTGAGGATATAACACATCTGGGAATTTTGTTAGCAAGGTGATTCATTACACTCACAAATTTTTATGTGCAAAAAAAGTGGGTAGATTAAGGCCTTGGTGGTGGGATGCAGAGCTGTTCATCTCCACTTGTGTGCTGAATTTGGTACAGGTGTTCTGGAGCTGCAGCTGTGGGTGGCTGTCTAATGGGAAAGACTGAGGCAATTTTATTTAAATTTCTAATGACAAATATACCTTTTAGAAGCAGCAAGCCACCTCCTCTAGAGCTACTGGCTGGCTAAGCTAGGAGTTGTTTTGTTCAAGGGTGAGAAGTAGACTAAGATGAGAGGGACTGCAGGGATATTTCTGAATCTCAGTAAGAAAGACCTAACAACAAATGGCTTAATAAGATATCTGCTTTAATAGGGCAGAATAATAAGAATAATAAGAGGAACATAGGTAATGAGTAGCATCTTACATCCCCTCAGACACTAGTGTTTCAGTTTAATGAGACTGAAATGTTTTGCTAAGGAGGATGAATTATGAGGAAGACCAAACTCCTGTCTAAGCAATTGTAAATCCAAAATTAAGAGGCTCCAATTGAGGAAGTATGGAGAAAGAAAAAAAAAAATAGCAGCCCTTTATTAAAGGATACATGTGTATTGGCAGAACAACAAAAGAACACACGAACAACCAAACAATAATCCTGTACCCAAAAATCCCCTTCTAAAAGGACACAGTTCAGTACTTTCTGCCTTTTGGCGCAATTCTAACCACGTCGGCAGGGGGCGCTGTTGGGCCCCGGAGGAGCAGAGCCTGCAGCTGCTCTGTGTCGGCCAGCAGGGGGCGCTGTCGGGCCCTGGAGGAGCAGAGCCTGCAGCTGCTCTGTGTCGGCCAGCAGGGGGCGCTGTTGGGCTCTGGACTAACGAGCTGTGGAGCGAAAAAACCTCCAGGACAAATTCGGTAGGAGGAAAGGTAAGGATACAAAAAGGTTTTAGTGAGCCTCCAGGCTTTCAGGAGTACCACCACCACGTGCTCCCGAACACAGATGTTTACAATCTTTATAATGATTTCCACCCAGTCCCCGTCCAGCCACTACCCTGATTCTGCCCCCGACACGCCTTTCAGGAATTGAGTCTGGGGGAGTTTTGGGACTCCCTCTTCCTCATCTTCATCTTCCTCAAAGCATGTGAAGTCCTTGGAGGTTTTCCAAAGCTGTGGGTCTGAAGGTTGTTGTGTCTATGTCTGTATTTTCTTGTGCAGATTTTAGGATGTTCTCTGCAATTCTACCTTGAAAATAAGACTAAACAGACTAATGGAATTTAGGGGGATTGATATGGCAATGGGTAACAGTTATCTACGTGTAACTGCTGTGCTAAAGGGTAAGGGATAATATGCTGCTACTTTAAAATCTACATTCACTACATAACTACCTCTAAAATCTACAATATTAAAAAAAATCAAAACTCTAAGGTATCAGTCAAACCTCTCTGATGAAATCCCAGCAGATCTGGGCTGGAGGTAGAACAGCACACAGGAGAACAAAGACAAACTGGAGCCAGAAGCAGACAGATGACCCGGCGAAAACCAAAGTAAACTAGGATCCTTTCTACATACACACCCTCCCTGAGTCAGGGCAAAAGTGAAGTGACAGCTGTTTCCTGAGGAGAGGAAAAAGACCTCATCACCTTCCCACCCACCCTTCCCAATCTTTTGAGGGCTATCAGCCTGGAATGTCGGTCTGCTTGCTAGTTTGTGTGTGTCAATCACCCTAGGCAAACACCTTCCCCCTCCATTGTTCAACATCTTTCTTTTACAGCAATGCAATCAAAAGAAAAAAATATTCCCCCTTGGTTTTTTTAGAACAAGTAAACCTATGACAACCAGGAACCCCAAGCCTGTGCAGCAGAAGACAGAGCCCCTGTGGATTTTCCCATGGCACGCTGCATAGAGCAGATCCTGTCCATGGGGAGAAACTCTCCATTTCAGTCATTCAAGGTCATGTATAACTTCCTTACAAGAAGTTCCAGCCTCACTGTTATATAAGGGCAAGGCCACAGAGAAAGTGTGATGGCAGTGCTGAGTAGAAGGTGCCTACAGACTCCTCCAGCACCACGATGGGCCGGGTCTGTCCCGTGGCTGAGGGAGGCGAGTGGCATGTGGCACAGCACAGCCCAGCCTGAAGGATGTGTGTGTAAGATGTGTATGCAGGGCCTGACAGAGTTTAATGTGGATCACTGGCTCCCATGCATGAGGCTCCTTTTCAGGATCAAAACAAGAGCCAAAAGACCAAACAGCACAAGCATAAACTGTCCCCTGCAAAGATGCACAGACTTCATGATGTGCATGTTACATGCTACTTCTCTGTCTCATTTGAGGCTATGAAATCTCGCAGTCTGGCATGTTTCGAGGGTACTAGATCTAGTATAAATAATATCATTCGTTCTGTGAAAGCTCTACTGATAATGATGCAGGAAAACTGGGTTTTCCGTTTCCTTGGGCAAATCTTCTCCTAGGAACACAGACCTTTAATAAATAAATAAATAAATAAATAAGCTTTTTAGATTTAGGGGTGAGGGGGACCTAGATAATTTTCCTTCAGTTCTAGTTTGTTTTTTTTTTCAAAGAAGATCTTTGATGCACACTTATTTTAGTAGGTTATTTATCCATATAATTTTTGGGAAACAGGTTTAGATAATTGCCAAAATAAGCAGTTTCTGTATTTCAGTATTATAACTTCAAAGTTCTGGGAATAATGATAAAATTATTTAGCTGCATTGTGGATTCTGTCTTTCCTATTGTTATCAAGCTTTCCCCAATGGGTAAGTGATTACTAATATGACAGAAACATTCTTAATTTTTTATTCCAAAGCTATACCATGACACTTTTAGACCTTCTGAATCACAGTGCCATGTTTCAAGGCAGAAAAAAGGCATTTGTTGCTGTTGTGATTAACAGACATGAAATTGCTAAACATTGTCAGCAATAAATATGAGGCTTTTTTATTTCAGATAAAACTCTAATTCATCTCTAATAATGACTCATGTTGAAAGACCACTCTGTTGATTCTTACATTTCCATCTCTCTTAAAGGTACCATATTTTTGTTAGCCAAAAGAAATGAAAATCAAGCTGGTTGAGTATTTTGTCTTGAATTTTCAAGAGTAAAACCTCACTATATTCAAAGAACAATTTATACATAAGGTAAAAGACATAGGAGAATTTTTATTCAGGCAGACACACTAGCAATAAAGTCACAATTTTGTAATAAAATTACAAAGCCTGCATCTGAAGACCTTACTTATGGGAAGAAGTAGTTGTTTTAATCATCTTTCAAAGCAATCTGTCATATAAAAAAATAATTGGGAATAGTCAATGTCAAAATTGTCTGCTGCAATACAGAGCTGCATCTTTGGGTCTCTGGAGGTTCTGGTTTGTTTTTGGTTTTTTTTTTAGAGGATGAACTGTAATCCTGCCAGATTCCAACAGTCTCTATATATAGGGTTGACTTGCAGGGACATCGTAAGCATGAGTGAAGGTAGGGATGGAGAAAGCTGGCTGTTCTGTATAGCCAAAGAGAATCAAGGATCCTTGTGAAGAGTAGGGATGAGAGGAAAAATATAAGTTACACACAGTTGGTCTAATGAAGAACTGCATGGTCTCAGTTTTCAGCAACTTCATAGGAGCCACATTAAAGTGGTATTAAGCCATTCACTGCTGGACACAACAAATTTACTAGGTCACTCATGCCACGAAGGAGTGACTAGGATAGTTCACTAGAATGATACTAGATTTCCTGACAGGTTTTTAGCAAGAAATATGAGGTCTGTGGCAGAACTAACACATCAAAAATTTTCTTAACAGCTTTTAGTTCTTAGCAGTCCCATTCTGTGTTTCTTGCACAAGTAAAATTGTAAGTTTTATAATACTTAAAGGAAATGTAATGAGAATTCCTTCTTTCTCCCTTTATATACTCCCTCTGAGAGCACGCCCTTTTCGCTGGGGAATAGTGTAGGCCCTCAGCCTTCAAAAATCTCCCACTTTCCACTCAGTCACTGTGACTGAGCTGGTTTTCATCCTCAGTCCTACCCTTAGCTGCCTCTTCCCCCCTGACAGGTTGTAACTAGGAGACAGGCTCTTGCTCTTTGGTATCCACCATTCCATCCAGCTCTCCTGCTGCCCAAGGGCTGCTGTTGATCATTTTGATTGCCACAGGTTTGTGTGATCTGTGTCTTGTGTCTCACACCAGCAGAAACGCTCCAGCAGAGTTAGAGGTCAATTGCTGAGGACAGCTAATGCTCCAGCTTTCTCTTGCTGTGATACCTTCTGTGGTGGTTGTTAAGTTACCCTGGATCATTTTCATAACAGAATTGCATGTGCGGCATTTATTCATGTCTATTACCTTAAAAGAATAGGTCCCAGGCATCTCTAAGGTCATTCTCAATTATCACCATGCTTAATTGCAAGAGCCACAAGGAGATATCAGTCTTCTTGATTACCAGCCAAAAGCTTTCATAGGGTCTTTGGAGAAGAAAGAGGCTGAGCAGTCAAATGTTGCCGAGCTACACCACATAACCTCCTTTGTAAAAAATGGGCTTTGAGGTCATAAACAGAAAAAGCCATGGACAAATGTATATCTGAGAAACTCTTGCAAGATCCAGCTGGCAACATTTGCTGTGTTGTCCTTCAATACACTTGACTGCTACTGTATTATTACCATTTCTTTTTGCACCAGTGCAATAAAATGTGCTGCACACTCTAAACCAAACTACTTTGCTAGAATTAATTCCCCTCATTTTTCCCATGCTACAGTCCTGCTACAGAGGAACTATACAGCTACCATAACTCAAGAGTTGTTTAAAAATGTTTAGAGTTAGTAAACTTATAAAGTCTTTGAATTCTTTGAAGATGCTCTTTACTAGAATTTTCAAAACTTTCCTAAACATTGTGACCTATACGACAAGGTTGTATGAATCATACTTAGTAGACAGGCCACAGTGATTCAGAAAAAACCTCAGCAGCATGATGAAGATTCCCTATTCCAAAATTATTCATGAATTAATTATCTGCTGGAGCACTTAAAGGCTCTTTCAAAATCTGTTATAGCTCTGGTTCAATCTCCTAATATGATTTGGGAAATCATAAAGTTCTGCTTTAATTTTAGAAGAAGAGTAGCTTAGTAAGCCTTAAATGATCTCAGTGAGTGACACAGAACAGCCTAGTGCTAAAAACAATCTTTTTCTTCTCTTTCTTTTTAACAGATTGGATTTGTTTGTACTAGAAGCTAAACAAACAACAACGTAGTTTGTCACTGCAGTTTATTTAACTTCTGTGTCTGCATCTAAACTCCATAATATGGAAACAGGAATATTGTGCCTCCTGGCAATAGTGCGTGCAAATGATATGAACATGCTGCCATTGTACAATGATAATCTGCAGGTAATTTTTGTCTTTCTTTATAAATAAGAGAGATTAAGAGCCTGTGAGTGACTGCACCTTCTGATCACATGTACCTACCCTTTTTAGAATGTGCAATATAAAATTTAAATTAATTCATATTTGGGAGAACATATTGTAAATAGGTATATATGCAATGTAGTATAAAAATACAGTGTATAACTACTTGGAGATTTACTTTAAAATTACTGATTGCCTTCAACAGATTTGTGGACTAAATAGTGATTGACTGTTAGGCTGTTAATCAATGCCTTCAGAGTGTGAGAACCCTCTTGTTTTTCGCTAGTGTAGGCTACACTCTGTCTCACAGCCCAGCTTGAAGCACCAAAGATGTACGTAAATACAGACAAACTGATGCTACTAACTACTTTCCCTGGGCACCACTCTTTCAGGTTAGAAGGGCTTTCCAAAGATTGTGTCATCCTTTTCAAGCCCTGACACCATTATACTCTAATGCCAAGTAGTCAAACACATAACAGACCTTCTATCCTGTACCCTAGCTCCTTGCATTTCAGTGTTTACAGTGGTCATGATGGAACTCTCATGTAAAATTAACTTCCTTTATGATTAGACCCAGCACTTTCAATGTTAAAAGTATCCTCACCAAGTTACAAAAATCCTACCACAAGCAGCTTAGTGAAACATTAATGTTTGATATTAAAGGGCTGAAATTTCTATTATTACTGATCAGACTGTATACTAACAGCATGAGTTATGAGAAATATACACTTTAAACCAACCCTACTCACATTGAGTAATTGTATTTAAATGTTCTTTTTCTGTTAATTATACAGAAATCATAACACTTTTCTCACAAATATTTGCAGTGTGAGTGTTCTTTATTGTGACTTTAATGATTTTAATTACACAAATTTACAAGTCATGATTGCAGAGGAGCCAAGGTACTCTCCTGCTTCTGAAAGGGTTTCTCTGGCAATGGAAAAGACTGACAGTTCACTACCATTGCACAGAGCTGTGTAGAGGGTCCTAACCTGATAGACTTTAATGTTAAATGGAGTGTCCTCATTGCAGAGTCAAATCAGAGTATTTCCTAATTCAGTTGGACATGTAGGTCATCCTTACATGTGTGTGAGCAGTAGGCCCTTGATGGCATTGTGGTCGCCGATGTTTGTCAGCCAGATGTAGAGGCAGACGAGTCCTGATGCCTTAATAAACTCAGATATTCTGTGATTCCTCCATGCTGACTCATTAAAGAGCATGCTGCCTCTTTGGGCATAAAATGGGAGCCAGTGGAGACCTACCCACAACTGACTGACACCAGTTGCAACCTCACTGCAGCATGGAAGACTAAGGAAGCAGAGCCCATAACCTGACTCAGGGGTTAGCATCTAGCCTAGATAGCAAGCTAGCACATCTTGAAAGTCACTGTGAGGTTGGGTAAGGTTTTAGTTGGTGAACAGAAAGATTTATGTCAACCATGTAGTTATGAATGTCCAATTTAACTCTACAGTAAATGTATGTGCGGGTATACTACCTGGTGAGAAGTTTTGTTACAAGGAAAGAGAAGTGAACTTGTGAAGTACATCTAGGTCATAAAATGTGAAGCATCACAAACGCATTGTGTTGAAGTCTGGTTCTGGGAAAAATGCAAGCATGGAGCTAAACACACAGCACAAAGTATTCCAGCATGTTGTAGCCCATGATCGAAAAGATCTGTAAGGTCTTCCTCTTTCACTCTGTGTTGAAAGACAGTTTGACTCAACCTGGAGCTGTTCAAGCTTTTATTTAACAAGCTGTAACTAATAAGCACATCTTTTACATTTTTAGAGCTTAAAAGAGACACTGGATAAAAGCTGGGTACCAACAAAATCATGCTTTTAGTCAACTTGTGCTGTTTCTCAGACTGCACAGAAAATACAGGCTGTGCTCTAAATGCCATTTAGTTCTCTGATCCCCTATGTCCTGCTGATGTGCTTGCTCTCTTTCTCTGTGCTGTAATATCAGATGACTCCCACTCTCAGCAAAACTGCTGGCAGACAGCCATTTGGAATAGGCAGCCACAACATGCAAAGAGATTCTTGCTCAGCTTGCTATTAAATGGATTTCAGTGGACAAAGAGTGATTAAAAGCAATAACTTCCTCCCTCTCTCTTTTTTTTTTCTTTTTGTCTGCATGCTATTTGTTTAGTAATCCCTCTATTTCTCACTCCCTCCTTGGTTTGTAAGTTAAATATACAGAACTGCACCTGTATGATGATTGCTTCAATATACTTATAATGAGACAGAATGCTCCCCCTGATTAACAAATGAACATATACACAAAAAAAAAGCTGTCAGCCTTACAGTTCTCATAGCAGGGAATGAGCAATGGTGAATTGGTACTGCAGGCTGTTTAGAGTAGTATTTGAAAGAGCAGAAAATGAGTGAATGTATAAACACTGGACCCTCAGGAAACAGTTGGAGATTTATTCTTTGTTTTGTGGGAGGGGTATCCTGAAGCAAAGCTGCAGGAGCACAAGTACCAAAGCAAGTAAACTCACCAGGAAAAAAATTAGTTCAGCATAAGACCTACAGAAATTACTGCCCTAGAAATCTCAGATACAGATGTTAAAGCATAGTTTGTGTTATGGGAAAGCAAATGTATTTGGGTGCAAAAGTGTGGGTTTCCTGAACTTAATCACCAAGTTCAGCAACTTCAGCTTAGCAAACATCCTCGGGGCCATTTCTATCATATGCCGTATGTAGGGCAGGCGTTACTCTTCAAGTGCTTTCTATTCCAGATCTGTGAAATTACTCAGGGTAAAGAAATACGACCACAAAATAAATTATTTAAGCTGGACCTTTAAGTCTCTCAGCCCTGCAAAAAAAAAGGATTTTTTGGGTTTTTTTGGGGTCTCTGGGCCTGGTTACTCATATTTTCAGAAGCAGTTTTCAAAAGAAAGATGGCAACTAAAAAAAATAGGATTTTTTTTTTCTCCTTCTACCCTTTTTTTTTTATTTTTCTCCATACCTTTTCTTATCAGTCGATCAGCTCTCATTTGAAAGCTTCCAATGAAATCTTTGGAACTTGAGAAGCTGATTAGAGATATCAATGTTATGGTTACAACGCAGAAAGATGGGGAAGCACAGGGAATCTGATTTTTGAGTAGTTATCTGTAACATTGTACCTTTATATTATATATATATATCACAGAATCACAAAATATGCCAAGTTGGAAGGGACTCACAAGGATCATTGAGTCCACCCACACAGGACACCCCAAGAATCACTCCACGTGCCTGAGACTATCATCCAAATTCTTCTTGAACACTGAAAGGCTTGGTGCTGTGACCACTTCCCTGGGGAGCCTGTTTATCCATATATAGTTGGAATGTGAGTATATATGTACGTATATAGTTGGAAAGTGTAAATCTGGGCATGACGTGAATGGTAGAGAATAAGGAGTGGATAATGGTTATGAGCCAAGGAAAACAGAGTTACAGCACTGAATATTCATACCATTATGTCATCTGAAGGTTGCTGCTCTGCCTTGCTCTTGCAGGGAGTTGGAGGGAAAGGGAGGGGCTTTGCTGCGGCTGGAAGCCATGCCTGCCTGGCCAGGACAAAGGGAAAAAGCCACCCTAGTAACAAGAAGGGCTCCATCTTGCCTGGCTCTCTTCAAGAAGAAGGCATCAGGATCAGTCTGGTAAACTGATATGTGGGCACCAAGGGCGGCATCATCAGCGTAAAGCACCTCAGGGACAAGATGATTTAGGGTCTTAGTGTGGGCCTTCAGTCGCCTTAGGTTGAACAGGCTCCCATCGGTACGATATCGAATGTAGATACCGTTGTCTTCATCGAGGTCTGCCGTGGCCCTTTGGAGCATCATGCTGAAGAAGACTGTGAATAAAGCTGGTGCAAGAACACAGCCTTGCTTCACATCATTGGTTATTAGAAAGGGCTCAGAAAGTGCATCACCATATCTGACTTGGCCACTTCTGATCCTCATGAAGCAAAATGATCATTTTGAGGAACTTGGGGAACATCCTAATTGTTCCAAAATTTACCACAGACCTTTTCTGCTCACAGATTGAAAGCCTTGGTGAGATCAACAAAAGTTACATGGAGTCCTTTGTTCTGTTCCCTACCTCTCTCTTGCAGTTGTCTGAGAACAAATACCATGTCTGTGGTGCTCCTATTAGCTCTGAAACCACACTGGCTTTCAGGTAGAAGGTCTTCCGTGATAGAGGGTATTAATCTGCTCAAAAGAATTCTCGCAAGGATTCTACCAGCAATGGAGAGCAAAGTAATACCTTGGTAATTTGAAGAGTCTGATTTATCTCCTTTCTTCTTATACAGAGTGATGATGACTGCATCACGAAGATCTGATGGTAATTCACCTAGTTCCCAACAACGCACCACGAACTAATGAAAATTAGCATTGAGTACTTGGTCTCTGTGCTTCCAGACTTCAGCTGGGATTCCATCAACCCCAGCTGCCTTGGCAGTTTTCATCTGCTGTATGACCTTAAGAGTTTCTCCCATAGTAGGGGCAATATCCAATTCATTTTTCACTGGTTGATGTGTAATGTACTGAATTCCTGAGCCTTGAACTACACGGCTGGTACTGAAAAGAATCTGAAAATGTTCAGACCATGGATTCAGAATGCAAGTTTCATCTGTGAGAAGCATCTGACCATCTGCGCTGAGTAAAGGGCTTTGAACCTGGTGTGTAGGTCCATACACTGCTTTCAAGGCCTCATAGAATCCTCTGTAATCACCCGAGTCTGCACACAACTGAATCTTTTTTGCTAGACTGATCCACCACTTGTTCTGGATGTCTTAAAATTTCTGTTGGAGCTTGCTGCATGCAAGACAAAAGGTTGCTTTTCTTACATGACAAGATGGCTGAGCAAGGTGGGCTTGGTGAGCAGTTCTCTTCTTTATCAACAATTCCTGGATCTCTTGATTGTTTTCATCAAACCAGTCCTTGTTTTTCTTGAAAGAGAACCCTAAGGATTCTTCAGAGGACTGCAGGATGCTATTTTTAATGTGTTGCGAAAGCGCTTTGGGAGAGGGATCTATGGAATGAAGATTTACCTGGAAGATGTCTCTAACTGTAGCTGTTTGAAGGCTGTTAACTTGGAGTCTCCTCCTTGGAATACCACCCCTTTTAGGTTTGAACTTGAAGTGGAAGTTAAGTTTACAATGCACAAGGCGATGATCTTTTTGACCCTCTACACGAGGCATCACTCGGATATGATGAACATCACGAACATTTCTCTGTCGTACCAAGACACAGTCAATGAGGTGCCAATGCTTGGATCGAGGATGCATCCAGGTTGTCTTCAGCCTGGTGCTGGTAAGCTGCTGCTCCGCACAAAACTCTAACAGAAGGCGTCCATTATCACTGCAGTTTCCAACACCATGCTTGCTTAATACTTTAGACAGTGGTAACAGGCTTCTGCATCTATATCAACAAATCATGCTAGATTTTAAAAAGGAAATCACGTTCCTGAGATATTGTTCGCTCCTCCAGAGCACCTGGAATTGGTCAAAGCATCCTTTTTCTCCTGTAAAATGCTAATTTCTCAAACCAAAAACTGTTTCTGGGGAATCATTTATTTCAACAAATTGTTGAGCTTGAAAAATGTTTGGAAAAATTTCAAAATTATAAAAATAGTCTGTTCAAAATGCAAAATTGAGTCTTTTTTACTAATGTGCACCGTATAAGGTAGTTTTAATGGCAGTTTTAATAGATTGGTGAAAGTATGGCAAAGAAATGCTTTAAGTGACGTTAACCAAATTCTCACCCAGCTGAAGGGCAGGTCATCCGTACTGAATCCTTTCACTGTATTTCCCAGTGTAGAAAGATACTCCTGCTACTTTGAGACAAGCAGCTGCTTTTGGACTTTTTATCAGGACTGAGAACCAGAGCTATGGATTGCTCATAGCAAGAGAATGAAGGTTTTCCTCCCACTTTGTGTAAGCCAGGATTGGCCCAAGATTTTCTTATTCTGAAGTGTCTGCTATCCTTTTGTAAAGGGAAATATAACCACAGAAAAGGTTGAATGCATAGGAAAAAAAATTCATTTATTTAACTGGATCTCTCCCAACCATAGCTATCCTATGACTCCAAATCATTTTGATGAGTAGAGGAATGGAAAAAAAGCTTGCCACTGCAGATGTCCTTTTCCTTCTTTAGACTTTCTGAGAGAGGTTTTAGCTACTCAAGAGCATATCATAACTGAAGCAGCTACAATGAAAAATAATGAACTTCATCCTTAAATAATCTTACAGTTTGTGTGAGAAAAATAATATAGATTATGAATAACTAAAAGGCTCAGACTGTTCATATAGTCCATTTTTTGTTAAATAATATCGTTCAGTAAGATAGTTCCATATTTCTAATTAGACAGGACTAGCAGAAGGTGTAATATTTCCATTAATTCCATTAGTGTCACTTTTTCTAATAGGCAGCACTTGGAATTTGTTTACTGTTTTCTTTTTTATCTCCAGTCTTTTGGGGCATCCAGACAATTTCAGCCCTTGAACCTTTTCCATAGCTTCACACAGACGGTCTATGGAGGTATTTCTATACACATAACATGTGGACATCAGTGGTGGTTCCGTTTTGGAACTGGCTGGAACTTGCTGTGTCTGACATAGGGACAGCCCTTGTTTCTTCTCGCAGAGGTCAGCCCTGCAGCCCCCCACCACCAAAACTTTGCAACATAAAACCAATACCCTACTTCATGATAACAGAATCTGTTCTGCGTGCTTGTGTGCTGAAGTGCTTCAGCAACAGCAGTTCCATAACTTCTGCCACTAATTTTGTAAAAGTCTAATGGTATCACTGCTTTACTATGAGATCCAGTGCAGAGCTACCACTCTCCTACCAGCGCCTCATGGGCCAGTCCTAGACCCAATGTAGAGCAGAGAGCTGAATAAGATAGTGCAAAACCAATATATTCTTTCACTTTTAATCATTGTCGAGCTGACTGTTTATAAACTAAGTGAAAAAAACTCCGAATAAAACCACTGCCTCTCACCCCCCTCCCTTTACAAACACTTTTGTGAAGTCTGTCCTTGTTGACCCTTTTTCAGCTCCACAGGTGCTACCAGCAGCAGCATCAGACAGAGCATACATGTTCAGTCCTGGTCTATCTAAACTTGTGATGAAGAGACCAGGGCAAACACTTAAAACAAAATACTCACTCTGAATGATCTCACTGATGTTAGAACAATATAGAAGACACATGTATATAAAACTCAAGTACCAACCCACCGAGAAGCAGTGTTTTATCTGTAGTGTAAACAAAGCCCTATAGGCCCATCTCTGATAAGAATTTTGGGTCTTATGCATGGCCAGCAACGGAACCAATCAACGTGGATCTAGCAATCGGCCATTAAAAGTGGCCAAAAGGAAGGGATTAAGTGTTAAAGTGTACTGCTTTACCAGCAGTTGAGGACTACACTACACAAACAGAATACAAGTGTAACACAGAGTCTTGCTTAGGAAACAAGACCTGGTCATACCTGTATTGTGCTCTATACTGTATCATTAATGACTATTTAACTTTCACTGCCTTTTATCAATCTATGATAGCACTACTGTGATTACCATTGTATGCACCTGAGTCTGTTGTCTTTATCTCTACACATGCTTTTCTGTTTATGCCATAAAAATTGGATCAAAAGCTCTCTGATGCTTGGTCTATTTGTTTGCATAATGCAGAGTGAAAAGCAGGTTAGTGCCTGCTTGTGGTCCCTGTGAAAGTAATTCACTCAGAATTATACTTACTATGTTTTAGAACATCCTTTGCCAGCACCATCAAACAAAACAGGTTTCATCAACATAGACTTTTTTTGTCACAACCAGGAAAATTACGTCTAGCAGCAGATGTTTGGTTTTTTGTTTTGTTAGATTTTTTCCTGGGGCATGTAAGTACAGGATGGTCTTCTGAGAAACCTAAATGAGATCACTTTTACAGAAAGAACAGGGTCATTTCTACCAACACCTCGGGATTCAACCTTATCTCTTTGAAATGTCTGTATTTGCAAAGATAATCTGCAAATGGAAGATGTTTTGTCTTCCGAAAACTGTTTTTTTCTATGTCCTCTATCAAAATAAACCAGGGGAAGAATTACCATCAGTGTCTGCTTTGGCCTGCACTCTCAGGTCCAGTTCAACTGGAACTTTCTTTGGCAGATTCATGCTTGTCAGATAATGTTTTTTTTCATGACTACTCTTGCTGCTGAGTTAAATAGTTCTCAGGAATCAGGCTAGCCCTCTCATTGATGGCTAATGAGTAAGCTACCTTAGTGGATTTGTGCAGAGCTGTAACAGCTGTACCTGAGAAAGCATAAAGCATGAAAGGAATGCAGTTCGCTTTCTGCTGCCACCACATATAGTTTTAGTGGGAGTCAAATATATAGAAAAATATTTTTGCCACATAAATAAGCACATGCAACATATATATAGTGCTGAAGTTGTTTTTGCCTGATGTTTGTGCTGTAGGATTTTGGGAGATGTTTACACAGACCAAGGACCTTCTCTCAGAGAAGAAATAATTTCAGTGCATCTGAAAACACATTCTAATGCTATTTTAGAGACTATGTAAAGGATAAGAAGGGGGCAAGGATGACTTCTAATTCAGGAACAAATTTGGTACGTTTTTAACACCCATTCAATCCTCAAATGTCTGCAAGGAACAATGTCTTTATAAGTCAGAGTGACAATGATCAGATATAGTTATATTTTTCTAGTTATTGCAATATGCACAGGCACACAGAAGAAAGAGTTCTAATACTTGGCATTAATGTTTTGAAGGAACTTCAGGCAGCAAGCTTTATAGAAAATTAAGCAGTCACTATTTAAAGTCTTGCATTTCTCTGTAAAGAAAAAGAATATAGAGAAAATACCACAGTGAATTAAACCAACATTTTAGGTTTTTGCTTTTGGCCATTATCTGGCAAATATTTCATTGGAAACAATCAGGTTGAAGTCTGCAGGACAGAAACGTACCTTTTGAAACTAGCTGCAAATATCTTTGGAGAATATGCTCCCTTTCATGTCCAAGTGAAAATGCTTTTATGAACAACGTTTCAGAAAAGGGAGCCTCTTCAAAGCTGGGTATTGCTGGTAAGAGCAACACTACTACACATCCCACTACTACTCACAAGGGTTTTAGTTTATTCGGTTGACAAGCATACACAGCAGGCTTTATAGACTGACATAAGGAAATACGAAGAAAAGCTAATGCAAGAAAGCCAAATCTAAGCCTATCTCAACAGCACACTGTCTCTTGCTTTGAGCCCTTCCTGTTTTTCAGGCATGTTCTGTGGATGGTTCCAATATAGGTTTCTGAAGGATGGGTGTTCACATCTTGTGTATGCCTTTCCTGAAGTTCCCATTAACACAGTCATAGATCTAAGAGATGAAGAGCAGCCCAAAGCAGGTAGCTGCTGTCTCATGTTATTAGATGAAACATTTCTAAATTGGAGTGAATGTAAAAGAGAGACTTCCTTATTTAGGTTGAGAATACTATACCAGTCCAATCTCTTTTAAAGAGCCTTTTAAATTCTGTTGAACATCTTGCAACTCACTGTGAGCAGGTTACTGTTCTGCGAAGTGGATTACTTTGCCATATTTAGAAGTAAGCATTTAAGCCCTTGAGTAGTGGTTCTAGTATCTCTGGAAGGCAAGGGAGGCTCTTTGTGCTTCCCTCTTTCCTGTGAGTAGTTTGCCAGACTCCAACAATCAGTTCTCCAGAAGCAAGCCATTTACTTGAGTACATCTCATAAGGATCTCTTGGCTTTGTTTTCTGCACAATACATTTCCCTCTCCTCTCCAACAGTACTATTTTCTAGGGTAGCTACTTATAGTTACGTCATTATTAATATGTTTCTCTTAAGCCTTTCTCCCACAGTGAGCTGATTCCTCCTGCTCCCCCTTATGTCTACAAGGAAACCAAGAAAAAGTATACTAGCTTGTGAAAACTCTTATTGTGTTCAGCAAGCCCCGAGGCAGAGGACATGCTGAAATCTGGACTGTTGGTGGAGATCACAGTAAAACAGACTTTGGTACTATTACTGCTGTTGCCTATCATGTTGTGGACCGTTCATGTGTTTTAGAAATCTTTAGCCCCGTATTATCTGCAGCTAAGTGGAATGAGAATATTGTACCTTTTCCATGCCTCCATCTACTGCAAGTTTTTGTAGCATCTAAATCTTTATGCATTCCGTAATTCATTCTACTACTTCTAAACAGGCATTAGCACCCTTCACCACAACCTACAAAGGTGATAAGAAATCTCTGAGACTCAGCTGACATCATTTTAGAAAAGGTGATCTTCAGGGCACAGACAATTTGTGTGGCACTCTGAAAAGTGGGGCTATAAAATGTGCCCACAGTGATCCCTTAAAAGCAAACCATCTTGGCCAAATCATATGATATTTTTACATTACCTGAAAACAGGGTAATCAAAGTATATAACATGAAATTTCAAGCAACAAAAACCCCAAGTGGGCCACATATATAAAGAGGCTAGATACTTGTATCCCTAAGTATTTTCTTGTGATGAGCTTTTACTGATTGTGTTCTGCCACCTAGTGATCCAAGAAAGGAAAATTTCCAGCACCCTGTAGTGGTGTGTGAAATCAAAACAAAGATGATCAAAACTAGCTGATAAAGAAAGCAAGATGTGAACATGCTACTGTGAAGTGATGGAATGGTCAGAAGAAGAAAGGATGAAAGAGGAAAAAGAAGAGGTTTGGGAATTCAACACTTAATGAAGCCTGACCTGAAACCTCTCTCTGGGCTCTGTTGTGATTTTATTAGCACAAGGAGAGAATTGAGAGTTCTAGGAGAGATCTGCAAATTGTCCTATGTGGTTTCAGGTGAAGCAGATACCACAATCACTTAAGCAAGGTAAACATGTATAGATCAGAAGGGACATCAACTTACTTCAGCTGAGCTGTCTACAAAAATAGCATATAGCTGCAAAGATCAATTTCTATTTTGAAATGTCTGGACATGATTATTCAAAAAAATTTGGGAGGAGATGTTCTTTACATGGTATTGCGAATTCAAAATAGATAAAGAGGGTTTTTTCAGTGGCTTCTTGGGGAAGTACCTGTCACACAAAAATTATTCAAAATAAAAAGGTAAGAGACTTCAGAGTGTTTCCCTATGTAATAATTATTGTAATATGGCCAAATAGCCAACTACAGTCAAGTGAGAGTTTTGTGACACAAGTTCAGTCAGCAGTTAATGACGTCTGTATTATTTGGTTTTATAAAGATACGTAACTATGGAAGGAAGGCAGGACTGTGAGATGTAACAGCAGTCATTTGGTACAGACACCAAATTTTTGTGTCCCTGCTGTTAAGATTCTGTGACAGTAGTATAACAGTTTTCTTTAGAGAGGGGAAATAACATTGTTATGAACCTATCCACAGTCTTCTTTCTTTAGTTGAACCACTGCTGTTTGTTTAGGCAAAGTATGGGGTTGGTAGAGTTATATCTGTTTTGATCCATGTGTAAGAGACTCTGACAGAAACTAGGCATGTAATGTATAGTTTCTCTTTACTTTCCAGCACAGAATCAGATGGAGAGACTTCTTGGGTGTATAATCCTACAACTGTGAAAGTCCCACTGTCCCATTTTCTCTGTCTAACAAATTTTGCTGTAACACAGCTTGTAACAACACATGTTGATCAGAAGCAGAGCTGAGAAAGCTGCCCCAGTGAAAACAGGGCCTGTTACAAAACTCATAAGAGCACACAAATCTGGGTTTATTATTCTATGTATGGGGCCATTCTTCCTAATATGGGGACAAGCACAGTGCTGATAACACCAAGGTTGTGGGTTTGATCCCCATATAGGCCATTCACTTAAGAGTTGGACTCAGTGATCTTCGTGGGTCCCTTCCAGCTCAGAATATTCTGTGGGAAGTCGCAGAATTGTTGCAGTGCAATTTCTGCTGAGGTAGGAACACTTCCCTAGCACATGGAAAACAAGTAAGCAAGAAGATCCAAATATGATGTTTCTTAATATATTTAATTCTGGTAATATGCAAGATTTTGCATGTAAAAAAATCAAAATATTCTCATTTCCTCTAGACAATTGTAGTCCTAAACTGCCATCTATATTTGCCACCAGGGAACAAACACTAGTGTCATGTAGCATGTTCTCATCTCCCTCACATTCTAGCCACCTGACATCAAAGACATCAATCAATATAGCAAAAATAAAATATTCATTGTGGCAACCATGGCAACACATGCATTCTGATCAATGCTTTTTGAGGTAATGCACCAGTTGCTATAGTGAATCCCTGCGCTGCAGAATGCCATAGCAACAAGAAATCCTTTGATTTTTCCCCCCCCTTTACAAAAACATCATGAGCTAAAGAGGAAACTGTTTTTCCCAGTCTGTTCTCCAGGTTCATATTCTCATGTATCAAATTCAGACCTCCACAAGGCAAAACAGAAGCATGTGTACCAATCAATACACAATACAGTCATAACTTCTGTACTTTCTTTGGCTTCTATGCACCTATAAGACTTTAAAACCAGCTTGAAAATAGAATAAAATCCAAGGAAATAATCATTGTCTGATTTACATTGATATAAGCGTATGATACCCAGGGAGCAGGAGACTGTCTGAGCTTAGTAGGAGACTCCTTGAGCTAATTCAGCCCTCAGATTATTATCCACTGTTGGTAGTTCAGGTTGTCAGCGATGGAAGCAGTACCAGGGTGATTAAAAAGGATTTCAAGGTGCTGGGTAGATTAGTTAATGGGAAAGGAGCACAGGTGGTGTTGGCCTCTATTCCTGCAGTAGCAGGGACAAATGAGGAGAGGAGTAGGAAAACCCTTCTCATCAATAGATGGCTAAAGAATTCTGCCACCGGCAGAATTTTGGTTTTTTTGACCATTGCAAATTCTGTGATCCCTAGTCTCCTCAAATCAGATGGGCTTCATCTATCTAGCAAGGACAAAGGGACTACAGCCCATAAGTTGGCAGGGCTGATCAGGAGGGCTTTAAACTAGGTTTGAAGGGGAAAGGGATTGAAACCGGGCTCTCCAGAGCTGAGCCTAAGGGTGGGAAGCCCAGGTTAAGAGTGAAACCAGCAGCCCAGCTGAAGTGCACATACACCAATGCACGCAGTCTGGGTAACAAACTGGAGGAGCTGGGAGCCATCGTGCAGCAGGAAAGCTGTGACGTAGTCACCATCATGGAAATGTGGTGGGATGAGTGGCATGACTGGAGTGCTGCCATGGAAGGCTGCAAGCTCTTCAGAAGGGACAGGCAAGGTAGGAGAGGTGGAGGAGTGGCTCTGTATGTTAGAGAGTCTCTTGACTCTGTAGAACTTGGAAGTCAGTAACAATGAGGTTGAGTGCCTGTGGATCAGAATAGGGGGGAAGGCCAACAGGGTGACATCCTGGTGGGAGTCTGTTACAAACCACCCAACCAGGCTGATGAGGGTGATGAATTATTCTACAAGCAGCTGGTAGATATCTCAAAATCTCCAGGTCTTGTCCTTGTGGGCAGCTTCAACCTGATGGATGTCTGCTGGAAACTCAACAGAGCAGAGAAGAGGCAGTCTAGGAGATTCCTAGAATGTATAGAGGATAATTTCCTGCTCCAGCTGGTAAATGAGCCTACCAGGGCTAGAGGGTAAATGAGCTTACCTGCTAGACCTGCTGTTCACAGACAGAGAGGGGCTGGTGGGAGATGTGGTGGTCGGAGGCCGTGTGGGCCACAGAGACCATGAAATAATGGAGTTTGCAATACTCAAGGATGCAAGGAGGGCCATCAATAAAACCTCTATGCTGGACTTCCACAGGGCAGATTTTGGCCTCTTCAGAAGACTAGTTTGGAGTGTCCCCTGGGAAACTATCCTTGAAAACAAAGAGGTCCAGGAGGGATGGGCACGCTTCAAGAAGCAAGTCCTGAATGCATAAGAGAAGGCTGTCCCAGTGTGCTGAAAGGCAAGCCGATGGGGAAGATGACCGGTCTGGCTAAACAGGGAGATTTTAAAGGAAATTAGGGTAAAAAAGAGAATCTACCAACTATGGAAAAAAGGGCTGGCTACTCGGGAAGAGTTTAGGAATATAGTTAGGTCTTGCCAAAAGAAAACCAGAGAGATAAAGGCAAAAGTTGAACTTGACCTTACCACTTCTGTTAGGGATAACAAAAAGTCTTTCTATAGATACATCAATACCAAAAGGAGGGACAAGGAAAGCCTCCATTCTTTATTGGACAGGGGTGGGAACATACTTATCAAAGATGAGGACAAGGCTGAGGTATTTAACACCTTCTTTACCTCAGTCTTCAACAGTAAGACAGGTTGTCCTGAAGACAGCTGGCTTCTGGAGCTTGTAGACAGGGATAAGAAGCTGAATAGCCCCCCTGTAATCCAGGAGGAAACAGTTAGTGACCTGCTGAGCCACTTGGATCCCCACAAGTCTATGAGACCAGGTGGGATCCACCCAAGAGTGATGAGGGAGGTGGTGAAAGAGCTCTCCAAGCCACTGTCCATCACTTACCAACAGTCCTGGCTCTCTGGGGAGGTCTCAGAAATTTGGAAGTTGGCAAATGCCATGCCGATCCACAAAAAGGACCAGAAGGAGGACCCGGGAAACTCCAGGCCTGTCAGCCTGACCTCAGTGTCTGGCAAGGTTATGGAGCAGATCATCCTGAGTGCAATCACACAGCACCTACAGGATGGACAAGGGATCAGAGCCAGCCAGGATGGGTTTAGGAGGGGCAGGTCCTGTCTGACCAACCTGATCTGCTTTTAAGATCAGCTGACCCACCTGGTGGATGAAGGAAAGGCTGTGGATGTGTCTATCTGGACTTCAGGAAAGCCTTTGACACTGTCTCCCACAGCACACTCCTGGAAAAGCTGCAGCCCAGGGCTTGGACAGGGGCACTCTGTGCTGGGCTAGGAACTGGCTGGAGGGCCAGGCCCAGAGAGTGCTGGTGAACGGGGCTGCAGCCAGCTGGCGGCCGGTCACCAGTGGTGTCCCCCAGGGATCAGTGCTGGGCCCAGTCCTGTTAAACATCTTTATTATGATTTAGATGAGGGGATTGAATCCACCATCAGTAAATTTGCAGATGACACCAAGCTGGGGGTGAGTGTTGATCAGCTGGAAGGCAGGAGGGCTCTGCAGAGGGACCTGGACAGACTGGAGAGTTGGGTTGCTTTCAACAGGATAAGGTTCAACAAGACCAAGTGCCGGGTCCTGCCCTTTGGCCACAACAACCCCCTGCAGCGCTACAGGCTGGGGACAGGGTGGGCACAGGCTGGGCACAGGTAGAAAGGGACCTGGGAGTTTGGATTGACAGGAAGCTGAACAGGAGCCAGCAGTGTGCCCAGGTGGCCAAGAAGGCCAATGGCATCCTGGCCTGGATCAGGAATGGTGTGGCCAGCAGGAGCAGGGAAGTGATTCTTCCCCTGTACTCAGTGCTGGTGAGGCCATACCTGGAGTGCTGTGTCCAATTCTGGGCCCCTCAGTTCAGGAAGGACATTGAGGTGCTGGAGCAGGTCCAGAGAAGAGCAACCAGGCTGGTGAAGGGACTCGAGCACAAGTCCTGTGAGGAGAGGCTGAGGGAGCTGGGGTTGTTCAGCCTGGAGAAGAGGAGGCTCAGGGGAGACCTCATCACTCTCTACAACTCCCTGAGAGGAGGTTGTAGCCAGGTGGGGGTTGGTCTCTTCTACCAGGCAGCTATCAGTAAGACAAGAGGGCATGGTCTCAAGCTCTCCAGGGGAAGTTTAGGTTAGATGTTAGGAAGAAATTCTTTAGAGAGGGTAATCAGGCATTGGAATGGGCTGCCCAGGGAAGTGGTAGATTCTTCGCCCCTGGAGGCATTTAAGAAGAGACTGGATGTGGCACTTAGTGCCATAGTCTAGTAACGGTGGTGGTAGTGGATCAAAGGTTGGACTTAATGACATCAGAAGTCCTTTCCAACACATCTGAATCTATGATAACTCCAGCTTCAGTGGATATCCACCCAGTTTAGACTGATGCAAATAAGAGACTTTGATTCAGCCTCTCAAAGTTTTCTGATCTGTGACTTTTTTTTTTGTGTTTGATAACAGATAACAGCTTAGGATTGCAGCAGGCCCACTTATTCTGTGGGCCTGCTGACAGAATGGGGATGGTGCCACATGGATGAACTGTGCCCACAGAATCCAAACTTGAGGCTTCACACCAGCTGCTCTCAAGGCATATCCAGCTGTGCTGATGGCTGCCAAACAGGGCTGTGCTCCCAATACCATGTACCTGTCTCACAAAGACTGGGAGCTTCCCATGCACTGCCTCAATGCCCTTGACACAGCACAGGAAGCTGGAAGAAAAGGCAGCCAGAACATCTGACTCGAGATGTACAAAAGGATATTCTACACCATATGGTGCCACACTTGCTATATGAACTGTAGGAAAGGCTGGCTGGGGGCCACAGTTTGGAGCCTGGGTGGGCAACAGTGAATGGTGAGCAATTGCCTTGTATATAACTTCTTTTCTATAATCTATTACTATTAATAACAATAATTATTATTATTATACCCTCATTTTCTGTTCTAATAAACTGTCTTTACCTCAACCCAGAAATTTTACTTTGTTTTTCCTTCAAATTCTCTTCCCTATGCCATTAGTAGTGGCAGGGAGTGAGCAAGCGACCGGATGGCGATTAGCTACATGCCAGGTTAAATCACAACACATAGTCAATGACTCATATGTTCACAAAGGTATACAGGTTGCAAATGATGCTGTAGTATATTGAATTAGAAAAAGTTTCAAAAATGTCCTTGTTTTTTCCATTTGCCTCTCAGCCAATTAAAACAGAAACGTTTCTGTTACCTACCAGGGCCTCATTTACGTATTTCAGTACTTTTCTAAACTGGGGCCAAAGAGAACTTTGTCTTACATTAAGGATAGTTTTCATTGATGATACATGTTCTGAGTGAGATAAAGGCTGCACGGTATATTTCCTGGAACTGCTGAACACAGAACTGTGTAAAAGTTTTCCTGGAATTATTACCAGTGACTTCTAATGACTGACATCCTGTGAAAGCTACAGCACAAAGCAATTAGATATGTACTGACATCCAGTGGGTGAAAAATTGAGTCATGCCACCAATGCTTCATTCATTTTGATCTGCATTAGTTACAACGTATTGTACCCTACCATGCCAATAACCACAAAGCAAGCTAAATTCTCTCTGTTTTGCAAGACCTTTGAAATAAGATACCTCCACATAGTCTTCATCTGTTTTTGAATCATTTACAAAATCTTCATTTAGATCTTTGAATCTACAGGTGTATAGTGTATTGGGTTTACATGGACAGGTTTTGGTAGCAGGAGGGCTGATACAGGCCTGGTTTCTCTGAGAAGCTGCCAGAAGCTTCCCCCATGTCCAACAGAGCCAGTTCCAGCTGGCTCCAAGACAATGTCGCAACTGGTCAAGGCTGAGCCTGTCAGGTAGCACCTCTGTGATAACGATTTAAGGGTTGAAAAACCTGCTGCAAAAGAAGGAGCCAAAAGAGAGGAGTGAGAACATGTGAGGCAAATAGCCTTGAAGACACCAAGGTCAGCGGAGAAGGAGGGGGAGGAGGTGCTCCAGGCACCCGAGCAGAGATTCACCTGCAGACCATGGTAAAACAGGCTATTCCCCTGCAGTTCATGGTGGAGCAGAGATCCACCTGCAGCCCCTGCAGGACCCAGGCTGGAGTAGGTGGTTACTTGAAGAAGGCTGTTATCCTGTGGGAAGCCTGCACTGAAGTAGTGCTGGCAGAGCTTGTGACCCTGTGGGTGAACCACGCTGGAGCAGTCTGTTCCTGAAGGACTACACCCTCTGGAAGAGACTGCTCCATGCTGGAGGAGTTCATGAAGAAATGCAATCCATGGAAGGACTCAAAGTACATTATGGAAGATTAACTGTTGTGGGAGGGGCCTCATGCTGGAGCAGGGAAAGAGAGTGAAGAGTCCTCCCTCTGACAAGGAAGAAGCAGCAGGGACAACATGTGATGAACTAACCACAACCCCAATACCCCCTCACCTTAGTTTGCTGAGAGGGGTAGAGGTAGAGAAAATCAGGAGTAAAACTGATCCCAGGGCATAGGGAGGCATGGGGGGAAAGTATTTATAAGATTGAGTTTTATTTCCCATTATCCTATTCTGAGTTGATCAGCAAAAAATTAAATTCATTTTCCCCAAGTTGAGTCACTTTTTGCCTATGACAGTACTTGGTGAGAGATCTCTCCCTGTCCTTATCTCAGGCCATGAACCTTTTGTTGGATTTTCTCTCACCTGTTCAGCAGAGGAGGAGAGGGATGGAACAGCTTTGGTGGGCACCTGGTGTCCGCCTACATCAACCCACCACATGTGTAGCAAGTATTTGATTAAATCATATGTTTCTTCTCAGGTCTGTGATGCAGGTTCATTGTTGCTGGTGTTGTTAGAAATGTGTTCCTGGGTGCTGAGCATTCAGGGTCCAAGCTGCTAGGTTAACTCCACGCTGGTGAAACACACTGTTCCCTTTTTGTGTCAAAAAACCCACAAAGAGCTCTACACTGAGCTCCTAGCGCCATCACAAGGACAGAGAGAAAACAGTCACCTGAATGCATGATGGTACTTGTTAGCAATCCCCTCCTGCTTTCACTACTCTTTGTGCTACATTTTGGATGCAATGTCCCATGTATATTGTCTTTTGATTAAGCCATTAGCAAACTAGGGGGGCAATATCTTTGACCAGGTATAAATAGGGAAATGTCATATAAACTCTGCAAAAATTGCCTTCCATCTAATCCTTCTATAGAGGAGTCTTAAAAAGGAAAAGAAACACACAACATCTCTTCTGTGGGAAGAAGACTGTTACCTTTAGCTATATGAGAGCATTTTTTAGAAGTTCAAGTATGGTTGTTCCTACTAGCCTGAGTAGTCCTTTTAACCAGATACAATAGTTGGAATGGAAAGGGTGGTCGTTTTGAAAGGTTGTTATAAATAGAGCATGGTAGGGAGTAGCAAAGAGGGAGAGTACTGGTGATGGTTTGTAAACAGAGCACATGTGGTGTGTTCTGCTTGACAGTGAAAGCTAACATTTCTGATTAATTTTCCTTGAAATAATGTATTTCTTTATTTCAGACTCAAAACTTATTTGAAAGATAAATCCTGCCATAACCAGCAAGCTGGATAAAAATTAGGGTAGAAATTAAAGGACAATCAGGCTTAGAAATGTTCTTCTATTCTGATTTGTAATGGAAGAAGAGATTTGCAGCAAGAAATGTCTTGCATTTATCCCAGTTTCTTTCATGACTAATACCAAGCAAGTCAGAGGAACTGGGCTGGTAAGAGATGGGAAACAAAGATTGCGTGGGGGAAATTCACACTTTTTGTTACAAAGGAAATTTTTTATTTCCCTTCTTCTGAAGAACACAACTCTTATTTATAATCTACCCCCCACAAAAAAATTAGATCTTAGTCTAAGTACAATGAACAGCGGGTTGACCCAGTATTTGGCAACATACTTTCCAGGAACTCAAACTGTAGTTTCCCTCAGGAGAGATCTTCTCCGAATGATCTGCACTGGGGAAGGAGATAAAAGCAGAAATCAGATAAACTCCTATTCACAGAATCACAGAACTTTCTTGTGGGAATTTTTCTCTCTTTTTCTCCACAGTGTATGCATACACACACATGCACATACACATGGGCATACACGCTTTCTCCAAAGCACTTTAAATGTGATAAAATTTTCATAAGAAATGAAACAGAGAAGACTTTCCAAGCACCAGCCAAGTGCCATGACCAGATATTCTCTCTTTTTATCAGGATAATGCATGGTTTTCTGTATAAAGTATTCATGTCTCTGGTATATCATCCTAGATAACTGAAATGATTGAGAGTGTCACTCCTCCATTCAGTGTTTTTGCATCTGCTCAACATTGATTCTGCTGAAAATAGAGCAGGTACCTGTTTTTTGTAGCCACTTGTTAGACTTAAAATCAGTGTGATGTACAAAAGATGGAGTAACGAAGAAATAAAAATGATGGAATATACCTACAGATGATTTTCACTATGTTATCATTTTTTACAATGGTTCAGTGTTATGATAAACTCATTTGGAACATCAGGTTGCAAGAACGGGAATTCCTTAAAGTGATGTTCAAGCACTGATGTTCAGGCAGAAGCTGGTGGTCTTGACACTAACATGAGTAATTTTTTTTAATTACATTTTTGTGAATAGTTGAAATCTAAAAATGTTACCATAAAGATGATGGTAACTTTACACATTGTATATACCCATGCTCAAAGATACATAATATGTCAAGGCATGGAAAGAAGAAATATACGTGTCAAAAGAATAATAGAGGGAAAAAAAACCCCTGAAATTGCAATTAGAATTTTGATTCCTGACATAAGGAGTTAAAGAGTGTAAGACATTTCAGGTTTCTACTAGTCTTGGTACCAAGTAAATGAAGATACCTCTCTCCACAAAAAAACCCTTGTGGCAAACAGGTAGTGGAGGTGATGTGTCTAGCTAAAACATTATGCTAGTTTAAATATTTATTTTTTTGTCAGTATTTGAGATGAACCAGAGCTAGGCCACTGAATCTTCATATGATAAGATACCTTTAGTCTTTTGGATAGCTTAGCTTTGAATAAAGATATTTTGAGTTGTGTGTTGGTTCTGTGTGTGCTGGTCATGTAACAGAAAAGTGCCCCAAGAAAAGGAAAACTATTCAGCAGCATTAAAATACTTATTTCTTTAAAAGATGCAAGTTCATGGAAAACAGGTGCCCAAGGAAAAAAGCTAAATACCAAAAACTTAATAATAAAAAAGGTTTTCAGAGCTCCCTATGAGCTCTGAAATATATGAGCTCCCTAAATTATGCTGACAGAAGGTAAAGGGTTCCTCAATACCTGGTGAAGAGACGCTGGCAGCATTCAACTAGCTTTATGTTCTTGGCAGGGAAATCTGTGAAGTTGGAGACATTTCCTAATAAGATGTGGCAAGGAACTTCCAGACCAGGGACATTCAGCATTCCTGTAAAGTAAGTAACAATTTTATTAATGAGTAATGAAGGGGAAGATAAGACTTAGGGGTGTGAGTCATGGGGGCATGATCAAATGAACCATTCTGGTTGATAAAAAGTCACCATCTGAGATGGTTCTGTAAAGGCGCAAGATTAAAAGCCTCTAATTGCAGGATTTTGAAGGAATATGAAGAATTTTAAAGAACTGAATTTAGGAGTGACCCCAAAAATATATTTACTTTTTATATGTAGAAATTATACTACAGTGCCTTGTTACACTTCAACCATTTTAGCTTTTTGCTCCTTGTAATTACACTAAAAGTTATGGTAATGGCTTTCTCACTGCTGCATCAGTGTTCTTTCATTAAATAAATGGAACTATGCTGCATTTTTAGCAGTACAAGTAAATACAGAACCTTTTACTTTGTTTTAAATTAAGATAGTTTGCTTGGATAGATGTTCCTGAAATGTTTTTGCAAATAGTAATAACAGCATTCACTGTAGTAACAGAGAGACGGAATACAAAAGTGACAACTCTTTCTGTATGTAGTGTTCTGGAACTCGGACACATTTTTAATATGTTCTTATCAGAACTGGGGTAACTGCTTGGCTCTTCTACCTTCTCCTAGGCATAAGGAAAGCATTTACCATGGCAGGAGTGGGTGGAATGCAATTTTCTTTCCAAAGCAGATTTTATTATTTTGGAAAGATTTTCCCAGTGGCTGCTCACAATATTATTCCTGAGATCAGTATTGTGAAATGACACATTTTAGTAGGTCTTCCTGATTCCTCAGTTATGCAGAGCAGTGTCATGTTAAAAATACTATGGATGGCTGTGAGACTAAAGACATTTCAAGTGTACTAGTTCCGTAATCTTCAGAAAATGGTGTGGGCTTATCCTTAAAATGTGTATGTTTCTGTTGATACAGTGATCACAAAGGGATAGGGAATCAGTGATAGAAACAGCCATAGTGTTTTCAGCTACATTTTGTATATAACATACTCAGGAAAGAGAGCTGGAAAAGTGATTGTTAAATACTGGAGATAAATTTTATCTATTGAATCATATCTGGTCAATTAACTAAATCTTTGAAATCATTAATATTATGTTCTTTATAATTTATCCCTAAAATGGTTGTTGCATTGTGACTTTTGGTTTGAAGGTGAGACTTCAAAAATTAAGAATCTGTTGTTGAGTTCCATTTCTATTTCATTAACTTAAGTGCTCTGTGGAAATAATATCAACCTAAATATCAGTTTAATGTTAAGACAAAAAGTTGTTCAACTTCCCCCTCACTCTTTCTCTTTTATTATCCTCCTTATTTATTATCCTTCTTTCATTCCAATTCTTCTGTTTCTGGTCCAAAATTACTTCTCTATTTCTGTAGCTAGCAGTGTGAAGGAGGGAGTGTAATTCATCTATAACTTGCTTTGTGTATGAGTCATGTGTTACTCATAGACTAACAAAAAACTAACAAAAAACCACAACAGAAACCCCAAAACAAAACCACGAAACAACAACAACAAAACCCAAAACCAAAACAAACAAACAAACAAAATACCAAGAGATATAATAGACGGTCTAAAATCTTTTCCTATTCTAGTTTTCAGGAACCTTTCATCTCATATTGACTTTTAACCCTGCCAAGCCCAAAATCACCTAGCGTTTGAGTGACAAGAGCTGCCCAGCTGTGTATAGTCTGGTACCAATATACTGCCACGTGGTGGTCACTGATTGTGGGGGACACCAAACCTGAGTACTGTACCTGCAACACAGGCTGTCATGAAACAAGCGACAGTTCCAGCAATCATTGCTCTGAGAGCACAATCAGCTATTTCCTTCCTTTTTGAGGGAGCAATGCTTGCTAGGAAGAAAAGTAAAGTATATGTCAAACAGAAATATATGTAAGGAAGATTAAGCTGCCAGCTTTTTCACTACAAGAGGAATTTCTGACCCTGCAGTTTGAACTAGGAGAAAAAAGGAGGAAGAGCATGACATTATTTAGTGGGCTATTTGAAGGCCAAGTGCCAATGTTGGCTCTTCTTTTAAGAAGGTGGCTTGTATATAAAATGGTGACTTCTGTTTGCTTTGGGACCTTGCATGTATGTGCTGCTGATGGTGCCCTTCAGAAGGATCTGGTCCCGTGGCTGCGTCTTGCTCCTCCATGCTGAACCACTGCTGGCACTGTGGAGCCCACTGGGGCTTCAGGGCAAAAGAGGGCTACCAGTAGTTCCAGCTGCCTGGTGAGGAACTGACATGGTTTTTTTTAGTTTTTCTTTTTCCACTGAGATATGAGAAGTGTGGGCTTTTTTCTCTTTCCCTATAAGCCTAATGCATATATGCAACATTTTTACAGGAAACAGCCAACTTCATCTTTCAAACCAGCATGCTATTGAAATAGTTTGCTCCTTCTGAAGCTCAAGGGTTGTAGTAGCTCAGGCTCATGGTTGAAGGCTAAAGAGGGAGGACTATCAGCAAGACCTGGTCCCCTCCCCTTGCCCTCAGCCCCTCTCCCAGTACCTCCACCCCAATGACTGTGCCCCTCTGGGATCCCTTCCATGCACAGTTAGGTGCCAACAGAGCAGCTACTCAGCTCCTAATGCTGCTAAGCTTCACCCACAACCTGTTTCTTCTGGTGTTTTCTTTGGGATTTGCTTGCCAAACAAATTGTCTTTTAGACAGGTTCTTACTCAGGCCTCCTATTACCAGTCCCAGGGAGCCGAAGTTGGCAAAGCCACAAAGAGCATAGGTGGCAATGATTTCAGAGCGAACCTGGAAAACAAACACATACCCTCTCAGTTGTTTGAAACAGCTCATGCTGATTCAAGTGTCTGAAAACATGGTATTGTGGCTCAGGCCTCTGAGTATTAAAATTCCTCAATTTCACTTGGTTGCTGCCCAAGTAATGGCTTTCAGAAAGGTAGGCTCATTCTCTTGGTGGAAGTTGATTGCTTTTATACCCACTGCCCGTGTGAGGACTCATAAATCATGTGATGGTTTTATTTTGCATGTACATTGCTGTGCCTTGTTGAATTGAGTACTAGCAATTAAGGACAAAAAAAATCTTATCTTGCTAGTGGAAATTTGGCTGCTGTTTTCTGAATGTATGAGTCAGAGAGCTATAACTCAGCTGCTCCTTTGTAGCTGAATGCCTCCATAGTATTCTATTGAAACCTCAAGTTCTGGTATGCATTCCTGACTTCTTTGTTCCGGAACAAGCACAGGACTCTATGTACAAAGCTGCTCTGAGCATGCTCCGCCCTGAGCACAGAAGATAAATTGGTCTCATAGAGAGTGGGTACTTTGGTGTGTTAACAGGTAGAGAGGGACACTAAGATTTTGGAATGCCCCTTAGCAGCTTATTTCCTCGCTGACTTCCACCATCTTTCTCCCCTTGAGTAATACCAGTTCAACGTGAAACTCAAATCAGAGACAAGTTAGAATGAGCTTTGCTTCCATGCAGGGACTCCTTATATGATGCAGAATGACTTCAGGTGAAACCAGGCTACAAACCTTGCAAAACTTCAGATAAATGTAGTTCAAACATTTTGAGATAGGCAGCAACGTATCTCAGCAAATGTTTTGTTCCCCTGGCAGCTTTGAATTCCTGTTTAAGCTAAATAGGAATAGTGTTTTAGGCTAAAGCAGGTTTCCTGTTTATTAGAAGTTTCTCTGGTTTAATTCCTCTTTTATGAACATCAATTTGTAGATACTTTCAATCAATCTGCACAAATGCAGGAAAATGCTTTTCAAGTACCCACTCTACCAGCTTTTCCTAGAAAAAGCTTTGTGTACTGTGATTTCCCTGCTTTCATTTGCACTTTATTTTCTCTGAAAACAGGAAGCTGTGTAATTACTGACTCAGGTGAGGGCACTTGTTTGCTCACTCTGAGTGATTATCTGTGTGAGGATGTATTAGAGAGCTCTAAAGCTGAAGAGAAATTAAAAATGGAAGTCAAGCACACCCTCACCTAAACTATTGTTCTCTAATTATAATGGTTACTGGGCAATTTTTACCAGCATTATAAATCAAAATTATTGGTATATATCAGAGGTTTTACCATGGAAGCTAATACAGCTCTTTACAGGTATAAAAAGGTGAATGTGGAAGTTCTATATGATATCTTACTGAAAAGAAAAAAAAAAAAAAGAAAAAAAAAGTGAAACAGAGTTCATAGGATCTGCATTTCAAGGCTGACTTCCAGACTAAAAAAGCTCTTATTCACATATACAGAAGTTCAGAGCCATATTCCCCAAGCAGAATGAAGCACAACTGTAGCAGGGCATAACAAAGATCCTTCCAGCCCAGGATTCTATTGGCAGGAGTTTCAGGAGCACTGGTAATGGATGGTCAGGCAAGAGTGTGAATATTTAATCAGACCGTCTGTCTTTCTATCTTTCTATCTCCACATGTGAAATATGTCCTGGTAATCAGGAATGGAAGTGGTCAAGAGCATAGTTTTTGTTTTTAAGTATGAGAGGTATCCACAGCATCATACGAGATTAAAAGAAAAGCTGTACAAAATGCTTTATAATTAAAGATTCTTCTACAGTGACAATTTATCTTGATTTCAGGAACAAAGGCCAATGCAGGTGTAAAGTTGGATATCATGGTTTTTGTTGCCTGTGCTTAAGACAAATTCAGCAAAGACTGTGCATGTGGATGCCAGGTGGGGTAGCAGTCATGGCTGCAAAACTTTGATCAGCTTTGATTGCTGCATGACCTTTGGTCCTGTGCACACACTTTGGAATCCCTTAGCACGACCTTCCTAAGTGCACTATACTAGGGGTTATATATCTGTTGGGTGAACTGTGAATGAGAGGTGGGACAAGGCTTTGGTTGGAAGTCTTTATGCAAACTAACTTTCAGTGCCAATTGAAACAGACTCGTTGGAGTCAGTGTGGCAAGGGAAGTGTATGCCATGCAATACATATCTTTTATTACTGCTCTCTGCACAGGCGACGATAGCCTCCAGCGAAGGAGTGCCAGTAATGCCATCTGCTAAAGTTTGCTGGATGCCTCTCTTCAAGTTTAATGCTTGGGCAAACCTCTGAGGACAGGAGGATTCTCTAGTTCTTGCCCAGGTTTTTCTTAGGACAGTAGCTCACAGGGATGTGCTAGCTGAGAATCAGGTAAGAAGCTTACCTTGAAGACAGCCTCTGTCTGTGGGACATTGCATGTTCACCAAAACTATGCCCTTCTGTTTCTATGTTGGTTTCAGACAGCTAGTGTGATGACAATCCTAGCAGCCTCACAAAGAAATAGTGCACTTTCATAATTGAACTCTGTCGCTTAAGGACACACTGTAGAGTAATATGCAACAACTCTATGCCCATATTAAAAAATAAGTTGAGTTTCAACACTGAAGTATTAGATCGAGTAAATCTGTAAAACTGAAAATGTTACTTACTGTCATATACTGTTTCACACCATTAATGTACATGCTTCCACCCTTTTCTCGGTTGTCAATCAGTTTTGAAAGACGCTCGTAAGCCAAAAATTCATTGAAGAAAGTTTTGTAACCTAGTAGGCCACCAACAATAAAACTGTCTTCCCAGTCTACTCCCATCATGAAAGAGAATGGCATGAAGACATAAGCACAAATAGTCTGTGAAATATATAAAACAAATAGATATGGCTGGTCAAAAGATATGGCTGGTCAAAATATATGGCTGGTTAAAGAACAATGGCATGCAATAATTTCTCTAAACTTACAACAAGGATGGTTTTATTTCAGGGGGAAAAACTGGCTTTGAATTCTTTCTGCCAACACCTCAGGAAGACTGATTTTTTCATAGTAAAGTATGCTTGAGTAATTTTTAAAAGACTAACTCAAAATCTACATATAACAAAGTAATTAGGCATATCCCTAGTTTTACTTTTAAAGTAAAACAATCGTTTCTGTGCTTTTTTTCCCCCAATAATGGCTTTAAATTGGGCATGGTGTTTAAAGCAAAGAAGAAATATTGAGTTAAAGGAGCTGATAAGGGAACTGAGAAGTCTAATTCTTCTGCTGATTAAATCAAAAGTGTTAATGAACATGCTTAATGACCAGGTTATTAACTCCGGCTGGTGTAAACAGAAGAGTTGTCTCTGCATAAAAGCTATGTATCGAACAAAATTAAAGCTGTACCATTTTTTCCCTGGCATTAAAAGTTTTATGCGAATTTAAAAAGAAATCCTATCTCACAATACATCTTATTTTTATATGACAGGAAATAGCTCCAGCTGTGAAACGGTTTGGTCAGATAGTCCTTAGCAAATGTAAAAGAGGTCTTTAAGCAGTTCCTATTTCTGGCTGGTTTCTCTGCTCTCAAAGGATTAGAGGTTAGTGTCTCTTAAAAGGGAAAGATGGCTGAATGCATCATGTCTGTGCAACTCAGTTCCTTCTGGACTATTTACCTGTCCAACTCTTGCACTATCCAGCAGTTATTAAAATACCTGCCCTTGCATGAGGGCTGAGGCATGCATATTAGAGCCTTTCCTTGACTGTGGGTGTCTGTGTGGTGAGATATCTGTGAAAGCTCTGCAGGGTACTATCTTAACATTGCTGAAACCACATTTGTTATGAGTGCCTATTCACTTCTTCAGCACCTTTATCACAAGTTATATCCATGTTTAATGCAGGACTTCTATTAGAGTCTTGTAAAACAAAAAGCCCCAAACCATTGAAACAAGACGGTTGCATTGGGTCAAAAATGACATATTGACTTGGGTTAAAACAGAAGTCTTGTTTGAAACCTGTTTGCTCAGATGAGTGATTTGGGTACAGTTTTACATTGTGTTGAAAACTAAGTGGTATTGAGTAAATGTGGGTTCAGACAAGTCCAGCTTTGTCCCAGTGTCCCCATCTTAGTTAACCTGATGAGCATTAAGTGTTTGATGGGATTCTGAAGCTAAAGCTACTTTAATGTTTAGCTGAAGATGTTAATGGTTTGTCAAATGTGTAACAGACAGATATGCTGCACTGTCAAATCAGAGGAGGCAGGTGTTAGTATACTCTGTGTAAACATACCATGAGGGTTAGCAAGAACACCAAAGAGGGAAACTATACACAGAGCAATAGCTACAGAAATACTTACATGGCAATAATTTTACTTTGACTGTTTAGGTAGCATTAAAAAGCAAAACAACAATGAAAAATAACCGTAACAAAACCATACAGGCACTTAATTTGAGTAAGATAAATTATACACGTATGTGATCTGCATGAAGGACCTGGAAGCCATACCTCAAAGCTCAGCTGTGGATAGTCAAACAAGCTGCCCAGCCACGAAAGGGATGAGTCAAGAAAAGTCAGCAAGGCAAGGAAGGAGATCAGATTCACGGCGATGTTTGCTACCAGTGTGATGGAGGTAGAGGCACCCTGACTGGCTGCTTCCAGCAGACTCTTTGAGTCACTTTGTTGTTGAAGAAAAAACCACAGTGTGAACATTTTCAATTCAAGAACAGATAATAGAACTAAAAGGTATGTGCACTTGATTAGAAATCTAGTATCAAAGCTATCTGTTGACTCATAGGGAAAGTAATGATGCGAAATGACAAGATGGAGTAGGCTTTTGCAATCAATCCTCATGGCAGACACTTGAAACATATGCTTGTGGTGCCTCGAGGATGAATTCTCTGACAGGTTCAGGGTTGGGCATTGTATGGATCAGGTCTCAATACTGTAGCACTGCTAGGATGAGGGATTGGTCACTGCTCTTCTTACACACACCTCTTGCAGAGATGCCTGGGCTGTTCAGGAACAGCTTCTTACAAGTCTTTTTGCTTTGCCTGTCATTCTCAAGACAGGTAAGTCTCCATGCAGATCAGCAACAAGTTCGCTGCTGTTGCTGAAATGATTGCTCCACCTTTTTTTTTGGATGTTTGCATTTACAGATTCATTACAAAAGAAAGACAGCAATGTCACAAGTGGAAAAACCTCTTGGTGGGTCACCTCATGTAGGTATTTCCCTCTTTCTTTGGAGAGTTACTGTCTGTCCCAATGGGACGTGACATCTCCATATGTTATGTTGTAATTGGGCACACTGCTCTTGAATTCACAAATCAACCATTTGCACTATATTAGTGTGTAATTAATATATTGCTTGCAGACCTACCATGTAGTCCCCCTTAAGCTTATGTGTGAGCAGTGATCTTTCCAAATCTCATTTTTGCAGTAATATTAGGATTAACCAGAGCCTCGATCACCTTACCATTTTACCATTTGTAGGCTGCTTCTCAGAGTTACCAGAGGCTTTTCAGTTTCAGGCCAGAATAGTTTGGAGGTGGCTAATGATGCTGGTGCTGACATGACAGAAGCAGTCAGTAGGTGGGAGGAAGAAATCTAGAATTCCAGGTGAGAGAAAATACTCTGTGATAACCACATAAAGTGCAAACATGAAGGAAAGCAATTAAAACTGTCAGACATTTAAAGTTCATTAAAAAGTTCACATTGCTCATATGGAGAAGAAGACAGGGGATTTTTGTGGTTAATTCCTTCGGAGAGGGACAAAAAAATCCTGATGGGAATGACTCAGAGATACTTTCAAAGCATTTTAGCTGGGCTTTTATATTTAGAAGATTTCAGATAAATCATGTATTTTCCATTTCTTTTCCCCTGTCTTACCCCAAAAGAAATATATGCTCCTAAGACACTTCCAGCAATAGTTGAGAATCCTGCTGTCATGACTGCATGGAGTTCAGATTTGGTGATGTATGGTAAGTAGGGCCTCACCAGGAGAGGAGACTCTGTCTGGAAGTGAAAAACAAGCACCAAACTCAGAAATTCCCAATAAAAGGCAATAAATTTAGTTTATTATCAGGACAGAAAAATGAACAGTGACAGACTACTGAAATATCATGCTAATATTGCTTTTGGACTTGGATGCTATTTGGTGATCTTTCTACTTTGAACCCTGAGACAGTGTTGTAAATGTGAGTTTAATGGATTTCTTATTAAAGTGGATCCTAAATTCCTATGAGATGCTGCCTCCTGCTTTTGTAGTTAAAGCCTTATACTACTAGCACCAAATCTTAGTTTTCTGCATCGCCTTTCTCTCCTGTCCCTGCCTGCCTTGCATGTCCTCTTTTCATCCCACTTGCCTTCTGAATTAAAAAAAAAACCCTGAAATTGTTATTTCTTCATAGCCTTGGAGTAACCTGTTAGTCATTTATTGGACATCTATCACCTACATTTATGCTTGACTTTCTGTTGGGAAAATATATGGTTTCCAAATTCCCTCCCTTTTTGCATCACTGCCAACATATGAACATATGGAATTTTGTAAATCAACCATCAGTCCTGCTGTAGGAGAGTCATAGCTTAACAAGAAATGTTTTTTTTAATAAACAGATGCTCAGTGAGCAGCACAATTTCACTATATTTAATAATATTGTGTTATCATGTTTTTTCCATACTCCAACTCACCTGTCCCACAAAAATGTTACCTGCAGCTACCAGAGATTCAATAGGAGTTGTCCCCATGAAAATGTGCATTATCCAACCAACCTAAAGTAATTGAAAAAAAGAAACAAAAATTTGATCTACCTATTCCATGCACTTCTAGAGTTAATCATATCAATCTAAGACTTCTGAGACACATTATGATATTTCTAGCTTAAAAATAAGAACTGTTTTTCATGTCTACCCCTGAGCAATTTGGTCAGGGTCAATGCTATAGTTCCTCTGCATATGTTCAAAAATGTCCCACAGTAGCCAAACGAGTACCCACTGGCAAAAATTCATACCTTTCCAATGAGCCACTGCATGAATCCAACGTGGTAAAGAATAGACATTATTGTGCTGAAGAAAACTACAATTGGCAGTACCTGGTTTGGAGACACAAAATCATTAAAAGTTTTAGAGTGGTTTCCTTTCCTTGGTTCTGTGGCCCATTTAATTTTTGAAAAAGGGGGTCATGTTTTCAAAATGTACTTACAGGTATGGAAAACTCATCATTTAGTTTACATATATGCTGTAAAATTGTTAAATCTCTAGACTTGTTGTTTGTGCTGGAATTAACTAACTTTCATTTATCTACATAGTTTTCTAGCAGCAGTGTAATAGTTTTGAAACAGTTTGTTTTAACAAGTTTATAGCCATGTTTAAGTAATTTCAAACATTATTGGGCAATGGCATTTACAAGACTTGGATACGTAAAAATTGGATTTTGAAAACCATTAACAATGGTACTCTGCTGTAAAATTCAGATCTCAACTTCCTCTAGCATCATAGCATGTTAAGGGTTGGAAGGTAGCTCAAAGATCATCTAGTCCCAACCACCCCTCCCATGGGCAGGGACATCTCCCACTAGACCAGGTTGCTCAAGGCCTCATCCAACCTGGCCTTGAACACTGGCAGGGTTGGGGCATCCCCAACCTCCCTGGGCAACCTGTTCCAGTATCTCACCACCCTCACAGCAACAAATTTCTTCCTAATATTATCTACCCTAAATTTCTCCTCTTTCAAATTGTACCCATTACTCCCTGTCCTATCACTATAGTTCCAGACAGAGTCTCTCTTCAGCTTCCTTGTTTTTCCCCTTCAGATACTGGAAGGTTGCCATGAGATCTGCACTCACACTTCTCTTCTCCAGGTAGAACAGCCCCAACCTTCTCAGCCTGTCTTTGCAGGGGAGGTGTTCTTTTTGTCAACTTCATGATGCTCCCCTGCACTTGCTCCAACAGCTCCATGTCCTTCTTATGTTGGGGACACCAGAACTTGATGCAGTAGTCCAGGTGGTGTCTCACAAAAGGAGAGTAGAGGGGGAGAATCACCTACCTCCACATACTGGCCGTGCTTGTTTTGAGGAAGCCAAGGGTTCAGCTGGCCTTCTGGGGTATGAGTGCACATTGCCAGGTCATGTTGAGTTTTTCATCAACCATCACCCCACCCCACCCAACCATCATCTCTGTGTCTGTGTTTTAAAAAACACAGTTTAGACTGCTGTGTTAGCAAAAGTTGAAGAGGTTTCAATTGGAATTATAGCTGACTTGATTTCACAGAATCAAAGGTAGCCTCTGTAGATGCCTTTCAATAACAGATTATAGAAAAATCCTCTTTTATTCTGCTATATTTACAGTATTGTTTATAATGCCAATGTGGAATATTCAAGAGCTCTGTAATCTGTATGCTGAGAAAGAATCTCCTTAAAGGTATACACTTCCTAAATACATAAAGTAAATATAAGTCTCTTTCATTGGAGACTAAAGGAAAAACATTTCCCTACAACATATAATTTAAAAGAATCATATGAATGCCTAACGCACTGTCTGATGCATTATTAAATATGTTGGGTTTTCATTCTGAATAAAACTCCTATCACAGGACCTCACCACTGCTATGCTAGTAGGTTGTGAACACCCTAGGAAGGAAGAACATTCCCCCAAAAGACCCAAAATTAGTCAGACAGATTAGTTACAGTTAAAACAATACCACTAAGACTAGGAAGCTTTCATTTGTGCTTACTAATGACATAATGCATTATACGTAAAATCAAGTCATAGAATGAAAAAGAACAAACAACTTTGTTAGTTCAGAATTTCACAGTAAATAGAAGCTGCGCCTTTCTAGAGGAGACTTGGTACTATCAACAGTCTTGACAAACATTTGGAAATTCAATTTGTATGATCAGAACCTTTCACTGAAAGGACAGAGTGCACTTAACTGCTGTTGTTGTGCTGTTCAACAAGTTAATAAAAGACTGCTTTCTTTAGTTTGATTCTCTGATCCTTTTTGCAATCCTCTCAGGATAGTTCGTCATGCAGAAATAGCAGAAAGTTTAGTTTAGTAAAATTAACCTCTTTCTTCCCTGCCTTTTCTCTTCTGCCATTTGCCTTTGTGCTAGCCAAAGAGGCATCTTGCTCCCAGCCAGCTCCATATCCTGGCACAAGATACAATGTCTGTAACGAAATGGGTCTGGAGAAACAGTAGGCAGAGAGGCAAAGGTCAACTCTCTCTAGCTGATGGCAAAAACTGTGAGTGATCACCCATCTTTCACTCTAAATGGACAGGAAAAGCTCTCAAGTTTGAGAGCCGTGGTTTGCTTTCAGCGGAAGGAGAGAGAACACAATGTTCTGCCAATACTGGGTGACAGCAGGCATCCTTTGGCCTTCTCCACATTCCTCTGAAAATATTTTAAATAACATTAGAACATGCTTTTCCAGTTTTGTGGTTGCAGCCATTCCTGGTTAAAGCACCTGTCGTTATAAAACATGAAGTCTACCCCAAAGCTATGGGTGCTCTGAACAGGGGCTCACAATGGGGTTGTCTTCCACTTGCTTCTACCATGAAAAAATTCACATTTAATTTGAATTTACACACACCATTACAACCTGCAGATAGAGACATCTATCAACTCAGAAAAAAATAGGAGAGAACTGCTAAAAGGAAATATGACCAGGAAGTCAGATGAACCTTAGCTGTAGCAGAAGCCAGCTTCTCCAAAAGGTCTAGTATGTTTCTGCATGGGAAGAGTGGATGGCTCCTGTAGTTTAGTTTAAACTGCATGCTTAAAATGTTACAATTACATTTTTCTCTGTGGGCAAACTGACGTGGAAGTTTAATCTTCAGTTTGTACAGCTCCTGATGCGTACTACATACCTTTAAATACTCAGGTTTTAATGGATGAATACATTTAATGAGCATTCTGAAAAATCGCACAGCCTTTCAATGCAGAATTTTAATCAAAGAGCTCTTTAGAATTATATTTATGTGACCTACAAATGTTGCAGTTTATGCTTCCCAAAATACAACCTTCAAGAAAATAAATTCTCTAAACGGTATGTTTTATGAACTGGGTTATTTCCTGTTTATTGGCAATTCTGCAATAAGGTTTGATCTTACTAAAGAGCTACTTTCCAGATCATGATTAATATGAATGTTACATGGAGAGCAGGGAGTTAAAACTGACGGCTGCTCTCAACTTCCCCTCCCATTTGCGGCTGAATGTTCACCTTTTTTTCTTATTTTCTTTTAAAGAAGAAGTTGCTAGTGATGTTTAAGGAACATCCTGCTTTCATACACTCCTAAAGCATGACCTTCAAAGTAAAGCCTTTCTCAGGGAGCCGTAATCCTCCTGGTGCAGAAAGGAAGTTTATTTCCTGTTTGCTGAAAGCAAACTTTGCTTTTTGTAGTCAATAGGATAGATGACTTAATACTAAGAGGGTTTTTTCCAACTAATTAAGTACTTGGGTGTGCTTGGTTGTGTGGGCAAGTGCTTTTTTTCAGAACTCTGAAACTCCCTGTCTGCTTTCACAAATACCCATTTAAAATAACCCATATGCACGTATGTGCTGTGTCTGATCTTATAGCGATGTCTACCTAAGTTAGCAGAAAACTTATATGTCCCTGCATACTGATAAGGTTGCAGTATGAATACAATTAGACTCTGAAGGTTTTCTGTGAAGACATACCCTATCTCTTGTCCACTCTCTCAAGAGGTAAGCCAGTACTGAGACATTTCTTTTTTGGAGGATGCTTTAAAATATCTGGTGGCAAGATTTGGAGAGCTCAGAGTAACATGCAAACCTCACAAAATATCTGAAAGACACACAAAAAGCACTTTGACCCATCTTAATGTCTAAACAAATGACAAGTATTTCAAGAGAGAATAGGCTGGCTGTGAGAATTCCCTTTCTACAGAAGGAGCAGATGGAGGATGTTCTGGTATTGCTGTGCACTTGTCTGCCACTCTGTTTACCATATATATATTCCTAGACATATGCAGCTCTGAAAATCAACTCCTGAATTTTGTTGGGTATTTTTCAATGTGAAAATAACCTACTTGTTCCTGTTATACTCTTCTAGATATGCCATGTCTATTGCTGGCTTGAACTATAGAATAAGATTGATGGTTGTTTGCATACACAGAAGCAAACTTTTGGCTGTCTGGTCTCTAGTTATGGCTTTAGTCAGCAAGGAATTTTACATCACCACTGAGGCACTAAAAATCACCTTGAAATAATAATATTCATAAGGCATTATCAAAAGCCACAGGAAAAATAACACTGGAGGTGGGAATTAAATCATTTCACCCCTAAAATATGTAATTGGGAATACAAATCATTATTTGAGTGCTCAGTAGAGTAAAGGTGCTCAGTAGAGTAAAGCAGAAAGTGAAATTAAAGGTTTCACCTTAGTATTTAAAAAAATATTGAACTTCAAAAATAATTTATATTTATTGATTAAATTCTTAATTTCTTTTTCTCCTCTGAGATGTTCTAACTACCCTTAGAAGCAGCCTATTTTACAGATAGCACTTCTTTAGTATTTCTACAGGTAGCATCTACAGATAGCACTTTCATTCTCAAGTGGTGAAAGAACCAAATTTGAAGATTATCTGATTTGGAATATCACCTCAAGAAAAAAAGAAGATGAAAGGCATGTAAGCCCATGGTCAGCTCTCTGAAACATCAAAAGAATGATCTCTGAGTAAGTCTTGATACATTTCTCAAGTTTGTTGGGGAGTTTTTTGCTTGTTTTTTTGTTACTGGGGTTGGATTTAGGTTTTTCTGCTTTATATGTTGATTCCAGCCTAAGCAGGTATTATGGCATGAGGTACTTCTCGAAGCAAAACCGGGAAGAATATTGATGCAGATCAGAGAGCACAGAGAACATAAACTGTATTCCAGCAGTTTCCCAGCAGGGTTTTCTAAGGGAGAGAGCTGCAAAATCTCCCTGGGATCTTACTAATGTAATAATAACACAATTTAATGTAATTCTTCCTGGTTATGCATGGGCAGCTTCTATCTCTTTTACCAGGTGTACATAAATATACATCAAGGCTTTCCACTGTTGCAGGGGCAATGTCTGTGAAGCATTGGTCTACACAGCCTTTGAGGATAAGACATTTAAGAATAGCACTTTTACTCATGGAGAGGTGGAAAAGCTAGGCTGGAGGTCGTATTTCTGTGGGTGGCCAGGTAAAACCATTTAACCTATTCCTTGCAGAAAGATATCCCAAAATTCTGTCTACATGCAATGTATGTTGTTATAATTGGACTAAACAAGTACAATCTAACTAAGTGTATAGCAGCAAATGAAATGCTTCCTATGGGCTTCCCAAATTTTCTATTCAGAATGTCTCATAGTAAGGAATAATTTACCTCTTAGCTGATTTCTCTGGTGACTACACAGGTATCACAAAACATGTAATAAATTTATTTCCCTGCTATACTGTTCCTTTTTCTGTTGTTTATCTGCCACATACAGCATGTATAAAAACTCTCTCACCTTAAAAGCGAAGAAATGATCCTTATATTTTTCACCAAACACAAACTTGGAACCTGTGTCAGAGTACTCCAGAAAAGTCTAGGGACAGAAAGCAAAGGAAATTAGCCATAAGCTCTTGATACCTACCAAAAACTAAGATATTGCTAGCTATCTTGCAGAGATCTGGTGAAGTCCAAGAAGATTGTACTCTATATGAGTTCAGGCCTCACTGATTGTGTCTGGCTGAATTGAGGGTCTCTGCCTTGCTCTAGCAAGAGTGCAGGGTATGCAGGCAAATGACAAGAGCATAGGGCACAAATTCCTTGATTACCCAACACAATAGAGGCCATAAAGTAAACTAAAAGAAACATTTATTTTTTAATCCTAATACTGTGGCACATTTTTATGCTCCATCATGCAAATAAGTGCAATAAATGACACAGTTTAAAATAGAGATTTAATGGCTGAAGTAATGAGTTTTGGAATAAGTACCTAAAAGCTAACCTAAAGAAATCTACTCTTTAATTTAGATCCAGTGCTACATTTTTATACTCCTGATGCCAAAATATGCATTAATGATACATTTTAAACTGGAGATAAAGTACAGTTTATAATAGCTATAGTAGTGAATTCTGACAAGAGCAACTGTAAGCCATATGAAGTTAATGAAAGGGTGCACCAGACCTGCTTCAGTTAGAGACTGAGAACCTGGTGACAAAACCCAGATGACTCCCACTGCTTGCAGAAAAGGCAGACATCACACTTGTGCCTTTGCTTCCATAGAGAGACAGTACATTCTGCACTGTCTTGTTTTACGTGTGTTTAATTACCTGTGAAGAGCAGCTGTGAGAATAGTATCCCTGGGGTGAAAAGTGTGAATGTCCTTCAGTGGGTACTCTCTGATCTACATTTTGAATATTGCTTATTCATTACTTTACAGCACTGAGCTTTTTAAAAAAAACTTTGTGTCTGCAGGGACACCTACAGACAGATCCTATCCACTCTCTAGAGATATTTTTCTGCTTGCAGATGTGGATATTGCCACCTGTATGTAGTTAAATTAATTTTCTTACATGTCATGAGAACTATGAAATATCCCTCATGCCTGGACTGCTGCTACTCTGAAGACAACAGTGGTTCCGCCTTAAACTTCAAGGCTTTTCGGAATGTCACATTTATTGCAAGGATGCTTGGAGTTGGGCCACGTCTAAGAGTTTCTATGAGTGCCCTGGCACAATAGTGGTTTTATGTTTCAAGGATGCAAATTTAACTTCAGGCCAAGGATGGTAAATCCATTAAGAAATGGGATCTTTCTGGCCATTACTCATCAGATTGTCCCCCATGGTCTTGTATTAACTGGACAAAAAAGAAATTAGAAGGTTGAATTCAGGTAGTCAATTACCATTCTGAGAACCCAGTTTTCCTTAAGAGGAGAAAACATCCAGAAGCAAATAGATCCTTGAAAAGCCTGACTGTTATGTAAGAGTCTCAGGACAGAAAATTGTATTAAAAACAGTGAGGATTTTTCCCAGTAGCTTACCTGGATCTGAATGCCTAGCCAGTTAAATACATCAAAACCCACTTTGGTCCTCAGAATAAGAAGCCCAAGAATAAACTGCATTCCTATTCCTGAAAGTACTGGTCTCCAAGCAACCTAGATAGACAGAAAAATAAAGAAACTCTTTGTTATTTAAATAAATAATAATTTACTTCAGACATTTATTAAAATAAGGCAAGGGGATTGTCTGACTACGCTGCAGGATAGGAGCAGCTGCCAAACCAGGTTGTAAGGGACTTGGATCTTCACATACGTGGACAGAGAATAAGGAGATTTTTTTACAGGGTTTATCCTTGGGTAATTTCAAATCTGTTTCTGTTCCCCAGCTTAAAAGACTTTTGATACTTAAGAAATACTCAGTCATATATTGTGATTCATCATATAAAGGTAGTTGTAAGAAAAATTGTTGCTGCCTGTGATTAATTCCTCTTCACTCCACTGAAGATTCCTGCTCTGCTGCCTCAGAAAACATCTTTTGTTTGTGAAAATTAGACCAAATTATTTACAAGACAAAGAGTTGAAATGGTATTCTAATTTACTCAGATTGTATTTGAACAACACAAATCAATTAGGTGCAATGAGGACTCATGGGAGACCATAATGCATTTGGAGTAGTTTTCATCTCAGTTGGAGACAGCAGCAGTTGCAGAGAATAGGACAGGTTTATTAGTCCTTGCTGAGAGGACTTCACCTGTTAAGAAGTGATGCAAGAAGTGTGGAAAGTACTGGTGAAACTTGGTGACCAGGACAGTGGATATATGACTAACAAAAGCATGCACTGGTATTTGAGGCATTCACACAGGAGGAAAAGTTGAGATGGGAGTTGTGGTGGTTGTTCGCAATAACACAGCAGAACAGAGTGATCATCTTTGACGGAAATTTAAAATAAATGGCATTGACCAGTCTATGGCTGGTGAGTTAAAAGTGAGGACCTCCACTAGGCCTCAGTTTTTGAGTTTGCAGTGGGAAGCAAACTTATGAGAGATTAAGAGCTATATACAAGACAATCTTCAGTTCCATGCAATTTGTGTTGATGTGATGACAATGTCCTCAAACAACCCTGTGATGTCCAGAGGACTGTGGCGAGGCTCCTGTGGGTGAAAATGTGTAGAAGGCCCACCTCAGCTTGCACTGATGCTTCAGGAGCAAATGTGTTCCAATCTGCATCAGAGCTGGATGGACAAAAGATGGGCAGTGGCTTCCCAAAATAATGAGAGGTAGATGCTGGTTCAACACCACACATGCTCACCAAGAGCAAAATTACTTTCCTCAGAAATTAAATGCATCACTTGGTATTGGGCAAGCCTAAATTTTTACTTAAATTTTAGTAAGCCTCTCTTTCTCTTACTGAACTTGATGCTAGGGTAGGGGAATAGCTTTTGAGATACTGAATTAAAAAAAATCCCCAGCAATCCAACATGGACTAAATACTCACTCTGGCTGGATATTTTGAAAAGATAAGCATCAGGAGAACATACATCACAAGCCCACCAAAGGAGATTAGCTGGTGGGATCCCTGTTCCATTGTGTCAAAGATGAGCCAGCAGATGATAGTTATAATAAGAGCTGCACACAACACCCTGGGGAAAAAAAAGCATCATGACATCCTGAAAAGACCAGATATTCCTTTCCCTTCCCCCACCCACAACACTTACATTTCTGTTTGTGAATGAACTCTCTGTGCAATGTTGTAGGCTGAAACATGTAGCTTTACACAAGCAGGAATGTGCCTTTGCTGATGCACCTCTAACAACAACATCCCTTGGTGGCATCCCAAAGAAGTGTCCTCCAACAAGGTCCCCCAAGCCAGATTAAAAACCCAGAGCAAAACCCCATAGAGCATGAGTAACTCTTGTCTGGGTGTTATTTCTATTAAATGAAGTGTGATATCTTCCTTTCTCCTTCCATCCTCTTCCTTCTTCCCTTCCTTCCTTTCCTTTGTTGAATCTTTCCTTAACTCTTGGCAAGACAGGCTGTGCTTTCTACAAATAGCACTGTGCCATTTAACTCGTGGGTCTATGAAGAACACTCTATCAAGGAGCAGGTTATAAATGGTTTATTTCTTTGTAACCAGATGTAGTCTGTTAAGCTATATCAAAAACAATGACAAGAGCCATGTGTATATCTGTGTTTCAGTGTTTCTATCGTCCCCACTATCACAGAACCATATTCAGCTTATTTATTGAAGCTAATTACTACAACGACAGCCTGAAAGGCAGCAAAATACATCTCCCAAACACAGATGGGAAATAAACACAGCTCAAAATTTGTGTCTAACAGTTAGCTTCCACTGATTTCAGCAATGGACGCCCAAATTCCATTTTCAGACCTGGATTAGAAAAGTTGGAAACTCCACAAAATAGCTTGGCCATTGCAAAGCTGAATAACACCTTCTACACCTTAAAGATTTTCTGTCTCTTGGAGGAATATGGTTAAGCACTTAATCTGTGATATGGATTGCAGTCTGGGTAATACAGCACTTACTGCCCATGGTTTGTTCCACGTGCTACCTGGGGCTCTCCTGTTCCTTTTGCTCCTTCCTCCAAAAAGACTGCCAGATTATCTAATGGAGATGTGTCTTTGTGACTGCTCTCTAATGTGCCTCCTGAGCAGAAGGACCACAATCTTTATAGCATCCCTCTCAGCAAAACCATTTTTAAATCTTAAGAATAAGATGGAACATTTTCCTGAACTGAGAATGACTCCACCTCAGAGTTCTTTCTCTCTCAGCTAGCAGGTAACCTAGCTGAAATAGAACGCAGCTGGCCAATTTGCTTTTCCTTTTTAATGATATTTTGTGTGGTCTTTTCTTCAGTCTACAAGTCTCCTTTGGCTCCTCATTTTACCGATGATAACTTCAATATTCCTGATACGTGCTCACGAATACTTGAAATAAGCATCTGCCAGATCTAATTTATCTACCATCTATCTGCCAGATGAATGTCTACCACCCCAAATTAAGGTTGTATGACCTTATTATGACACTAATTGTGGCTGGCATATTCTGATTCCTGAAGGCCAAGTAAAAATTGCTATGGGGATATGTGGAAAAGCAGTGTCTAGGTAATACACTTCAGTTATAAGCAGTTTGCATAAGTTAGAGTTAAGGTTTTTATGAAACTAACAGTTCTCTGAACTAGTGACAGTGAAGCACTTTCTGGTCTGCAGAGTGAATGCAACACAACCAAACTTCTGTGAATGTATTCTCTTCCAACTACAAACTTGTCCTATCTCAATCTCTGGTATTTTTGTACACTTTGTGTCAAGATTTTTGGTACCTAGTTAGTGCATTTAAAACTTAAAGGTGTGTCTGATATCTATAAACTGCAAAATAGGAATTATTCTGTGATCTTATTGAAATTTGCATGATTGACCCATCTCCCTGCGCTTATGGGGGTGTAAGTTGACATAAACTTGACTGATTAACTTGACTAATGCTTTGTCCTTCTACATAAAAAGAAAGTAATTAATATTTACCATTTCAGCCAAAACCACTGTTTTTTCAGATATTTTTCTCCAGGGGAAAAGAATGCAGTAATTTTGTCTTCATACTTAGCTATTAAAATATCCCAGCAGATGAAGAATGTGACCATGACAGTGATGATAAAGAGTGGCAAGGCTCTCTGAAAATTCAAGCTGCAGGCTGCAATAACTACTGCCAAGTATGCTGTTACAGAAACAAGAATATACATGTCCATTAGGTTGGGCTTTTTAAAAAAAGAAATCGTAAGGATCAAATCTTAAATTTATAGGACATGATTAAAGTCAGGCAGTCAGGCCCAGGTTTATCTTTTCAGTGATGTTCTGACTCTTTGCTGAAATACTGAAAAACTTTACTTTTGTAAATGGCAACATGATGTGCTTATGATATGAAAGATGGTTTTCATTCTGTTAGAGAAGGTTATATGCTTTGGCCAAGTTCATATCAAAAATGTTAACCATTTGGGAAAATTAAATACAAAGAAAAACAAAGAACTTCTTTTTCCTGTGCAAAAACCATGAATTAAGAGCATAAGTCTCGTTCCTTCTTTCATAAGAGAATGAGTGTATCCAATAAAACTAGAAAAAACCACTTAGAAATATGTCAGTTGCCTAATTTGATGGCTCTCTGAAGTAATTGTGAAGCTTAAAAGTAGTATACTTTGTAAAATAGCTGTGAAATTCTTTGTCATTTGGCAGTCTCATTGCTGATATATGGTGGTCAAAAAAATATTCAGTTCTTGTAAATAATAATTTGATTTTGTCTATGGCAAATAAGAAAGAAAGACTACTGATTTTTGTAAGGTAAGTAACTCTATGTAACCCTGACATATCCTTAGCACTCACTTACTCTCTTGAGCAGGAATATGCACGTACTATGACAAAGCAAGAAAAGATGATGTTGTGAGGGTAGAATATTCAGCATGCAAACAGCACTTTTATAACCGCCTTCTGGTATGCTGGTGCCTATCTCACAGATGTATTTCAGTTCTATATGTTCTCAGTGGTAGTAGTAAGAAAATCACAAAAACAAATTTGATGAAACAAACCGACCTACTGGCTAATTAGGAGAGGGAGAAAGAAGAATATCTGAATGATTCTTCAGTGCATACTGTCATAAACACTTCCTCTGGAAAACATTTTTTATGGATATTGAGAGATATGGGTCAGAACAGAAAACTTTCATTTCTAGCCTATTGACTTAAGTTCAGTCTTATTTTTGTGCCCGACTTTTTTTTTTTTTTTTTTTAATGTGATTTCATAGTTGTGGGCAAGTTCCTGAAACTGTTATTTTGGAGGCAGCTGGCAGTGAAGCAGTCACAAAGACTGAACTATCCTGCTATCTCAAACATAATTGTTAGTCAGAGTGGAAACATGCCAGAGGAGCAGTTTAGCAAGATTTGTGGGGTTTGTTTCAAAATGAGAGGAGATTTTGCAACCTGGAGTTCTTTTCTAGTACTAAATTCACTTTTAATTCCTTTGAAATGTATTTTTAAAGACAGACAAGAGTTTTTTTGTGTCAGATAGAAGACAAGCGCAGCCTATAATCTCATGAAGGCCTATAAATAAAACTTCAGCAACCCTGAGTGTAATACATACCGTACCTGTAACTAAAATTCCACAGATCACGTAGTGAATTCTAATTTTATGTTCCTTGTAAAATTCACAGATTTTATCGTAGTTCTTTTCTAAATGCCTAGAAAAATGGGGAAAAAATAATGAAGAACAGAAATGTAAGCTTTTGCAGAAGAAAATTGGGTTAAGTTGGTCAAAGTTTCGCCACTGCAGTTGGAACTTGGTAAAGGTTAAATTTGGCTCCCTAAGTGCCTAATGAAATTGTGCCTTTTGAGCAAGACTACTTTAGGCTGATGTTGGACAAGTAAAAAAGAAAGTATGGCAGATTTCTAACTGGACAATCTGTTAATTGCCTAACTGGCCAAAGTCATCCAGCCAGTTCCACTAGCTTCTGATGTGCAGTTCTTCCGTGAAGGAGTCTGTTAAGGTAGATACAGATTCAGGGCCATCAGTAGACCCACAAAGTCTGTTAATACGACTGGCCCAGCACTACTATTTGGAGCAGTAGGCTTGCTAAAACTGTGAAAGCCTATGGCTGCATTTTTGTGTGTAAAATAACCAATATCTATCTAAAACCTTATTATAGTGGACGTAGATGTTTCTGGATTTTTTAAAATTTGGTTATGATTTACATTAACTTTTCATGTCATCAGCTCATGGAAGTTAACATTATGTTGTATTTGAACATCCTACTCTAGTATCAGTTCTTCCAGTTATTATGTGTTGCACTTTTGTTGTTTCCTCACCTCACTAAAGGTAACACAGAGTGATTTCATGAGGGAGGTTGAAATTTAGGGAAATTAGGGAAACAGCAGTTAATGGAGTTAATTCCACACAGATTTCCAATGATATGTATGCTGGTGATACGGATATATTTCAGTTACAAAAGCTGTAGCTACATATTGTGCAAGCTGGAAAAGAAATCACAGCTGTACCTTTGTCATCTCAGAGGCACTGCTTCAGAGATGTGTCTGCTAAAGCATTGCCTTACACCCTCACTATATAAAAGCAACATTATATTTAGAGATACTAATTATACAGGCTCTACTTGTTTGGAAACTAAATGCAGCTGGAGTTAGATGCATACTGAAATTCAAAAATACCCTTCTTTTCTGCACTTGAAAAAAATTTGATTTAATTTAAATGAAATTCCAGTGAAATAAGTAATATTAATTTAATTCATATCAGCACTTGGAAAAATAGAGCAGGAACACTCGCCTTCATCAATAAAAGTGTTATACAGTCTCTAAGAAATCTTGATTGCTTTTGATATTTCAATTTTAGTTCTGAGAATTCCTGTTGCTTCATAAATTACAGTGCTTTTTTTTTTATCTTATAAAAACATTAGATCATCTACCCAATCTCACCAGAGATGTTAGATACAACAGAAAGAGAAGAAAAGCAGAAATGAGAGACAAATGTATGAAAAAGCCAGTTATTTATGAAATTTGTGGCTCATCCATCAACGTAGAAAAGAAAAAAATACTATCTACTGCCTGTTACTGCTACTTATGAGTCCTTTGGAATTTAAAATTGTTACTTTCCGGTTACAATTGCTTGTAATTTCTTATCTGCTTTAACATATCTACTTTTTGTTTTATTAATTTAGGCTGTGATCACTTTGGTACCAAAATATCTTAAATATCCAGACCCATGTCATAAATATGCAGCTCCCTTCTGAAAGATGGCAGAAAAAATATCTTCCTTATGAAATCCAATTAATTTACTAAGGAAACACTATTTCATAAAAGGTGATCCTAGAGGCTTGAAATGCAGCACATTGCTGATGGCTTTTACTTAACCAAAAATATTGAAAAAACCAATCTCACTTAAGCACATTACTGTGAAATTTGTTTATGCCAAACCTATTCTTGTTTGCATTTTACAACTCAGAAATCTATTTTCTATTGCACATGTACCCCAGAAGTGAATGTTAACAACTTGCATTTGTAGTGAATCGTTGTTATCAATAGACTGATCTTTCAAAGGGGCTGTCTCAGACCACAGGCTATTCAGTACTATCTGTTGAAAGAAATCAGTGACACAAACGAAGGTTCAATATAACAGGAAAAAAAGTACAAGGAGATATAATTTTAAGTGTTGTAAGTTGTATCCCCAAAAAACAGCCCAATCCTCAAGTGAAATGTAGATGTATGTTTTCACTCTGTGGTCACTCGGAAACAGTGCAAAGGAAGTGTAATAATTTTGCTCCATCAAAATGGCTTTTTTCACAGCTGTTCTATTCTTTCTTTGCACGGGGGGAGGGGGGTGTAAATGACTATGCAAACTGAAAGACAATAGTGAATCTTTAACTTTCTGAAAGAGACCACTGTTGAACTGTGTTTTAAAGAGACCTCACTTTAAAAAACTGTTGTGGAAATGCTAAAAAAGTAGTTATTGTGCAAAAATTAAAAATACTGCTCCTTTAATTTGCAAAGCTTTAAAAGGATACTTCCACAGTCACCCATGTCAGTTGTAAGGTATAATAATTTTAAACATGATGTGTTCCTGTATTACACAAATTGCTAGGTGATACAAACATCTGTGTAGCAGAGGGGTATGGCAGTGAAATTCAGAGCTGTCACTCCAGAAGAAGAAACACTAACAGCTTTTTGCTTAGGCCAGGATGAAGTGAGTGCAAAACTTACTCATTCGTAATGCATACCCTTTCAAGCGTGGTTGCTCATCCTCTACTGAGGCACGTTTGTTTTCCAGCAGATCACTCTCAATATTGATGTATTCATCCCCCTGGAAAACAGATCGGTGTTGAGGCTGTGAGAGGGGTGTATACTGTTAAACAAGTTGCAAAAAACGCCCCACTGGCACATTGCTGAAGCAGTCTCAAGTTTCTAGTCTGCACTGCATGCATGGCTCCAGCTCTCCTGTCTGCCACCAACTCTGTGACCACTATCAGGCAAACCTAGTGTTTAGAATAGCTGTGAGCATTCTCAAGCCATCCACACCATTTTCAAAAGGGAAATAAAAGGGGGAAGACATACAAATGTTATTCAGAGCTGAAGAGGGTGGGGTCCCATACAGAGTACCACTGCAGACAATCAAAAAGCAAGGGCTGCAGATCAGCAGGTAGGGACAGTAGACCTGCTAATTAGTCAGCTTGCCCAGCACCTCACAGACATTCCAAACTTCAATATGATTTAGTGTACAGAGAATGTTTAAATTGAGGAAGGCTTATTGTTTTAAAAATTTAACTAAGTTAATAGTTCTTAAGAAAAGCTGCTCTGAAAGGATAATAACAAACAATCTTTTAAAGACAGCTATCATCCACAGGCTTTGTAGCAGAAACACAAAATTTGGCCAGATAACGCACTTCCATTAGGAAAACAGCTTTTTGCTATCTGAATCCACAAAAGCATGGCCACATTAAAGCTTTTGAATGACTACAGGCTGACATCCACCCTGTCTGAAGACTGTCTTGAGGTGGCCTGGAGCAGCACAGCCTCCCCAAGCTCCTTAGCACACTCTTGGGGGCTGCCATGCCCGCACTACAATACTTCCCCCATCCCTGTCCAACAGGGAAAGCACCTGTGCCATGGCTACATCCCTCCATGCTCATGGTGGGGGGCCTGTGGATGTGCTGATGACCCACGGCGGGGGACCATTGTGTTCAGACAGCAGTGTACCCAGCTGGGCCCTGGGTGCCAGACCCACGCCTCCTCCTTTGAATGCCGTGTCAGGGCAGCGTGATCAGCTGCCTGCCCTGCAGTGCCCGGCCAGCACCCGGGGAAGGCAGTCTTTGCCTGATCGAGTGGACACGTCCTATCCTCTTGAGAGGAGCGGCCCACAGTACCCCCTGCCACTTTTGGATCAGTGACAATCTGCAGGCAGATTTACCTTTTCTTTTTCTGTCACTGTTGTTTCTAACTCCATCCCCCAGTCTGCTGTGGAAAGCAAGGCCTACCACAGACCTTGGCCTGGCCCCCGCATTCTGTCTGGTTTCCCTGCTGCAGGGGCTGCCGGAAGTCCTGGAAAGCCCTCAGGGAGTTGCTAGGGAAAGATCTGAATCAGAGTCTTAGAACAGCCTGCGTCAGAAGGGACCATAAGACCATCTAGCTCCAACCTCCCTGCCATGGGCCGGGACACCTTCCACTAGACCAGGTTGCTCAAAGTTCCATTCACCTTGGCCTTGAACACCTCTGGGGGTGGGGCATCCACAACTTCTCTGGGCAAACTGTTCCAGTGCCTCACCACCTTCACAGTAAATAATTTCTTCCTGATACCTTACCTAAACACAGCCTCCTTCTATTTAAAGCCATTCCTCCTTGTCCTATCACTACCTGTATAAACAGTTCTAACTAATTTTTTAAAGAAGCACTGTTTAAGTGCAGAAAGCCACAGTGGGATCTTCCCAGTGCCTTCTCTTCTCCAAACTGAACAACCCCATCACTGTCAGCCTGTCAAATGTCTTCATACTTTAAATAATCTGAAACATGGAGAGAATGGAACAGTATGTATGTGGAAGCTGCCATTCATTCCCCTAGGGAAAGCTGAGCCTGACACAAACAGGAGTCTCTTGGTCCTCTTCACTGCAGTTTTTGGACAGGTGCATGTGGAATTGTGTAGCTATGTGAAGCTGCACTGATACTTATGGCTGATTTTTGCTAAACTCAATTTCTTTCTCTCTTTGGTCTTGATTGTGAAATAAAGCAAGCCTGAAAAACTCCTACGAAGTTGCTATTATTTTTAGTAACTGGCAGTAACTCTTCTCAGTGGTTGCCGGAGTTAGGCTTCTCACCTGAGGGACACATAGTGCTGATTGTATGTAAATATCATTTATTCCTGGGCTTAAATTTGGAGTTTGTTGCATAGCAGTATTTCTCACAGATTTTTGTACCTACATTATAAACCAGGGGAGTACCATCCCTCTGAGTTGAAGAGCCATGCTTTCACAGTTGCAGGCACCTACACTCTCTTTGGCACTATGTCCACTCTCTCAGTCACAGCCTGAAGCTCATGTCCTACAGGTATTTCCTTCATCCCCACCACCATCCCCACTTCACCTATTTCATGGTCTGCCAGACCAGACCATACTCCCTCATTGCTTTCCCCCGTGCCACAACCTACTCCCTGGCCTCGGATCACCCACAGCCTGGGCTCTGGCTCTTTGAATTTATGAAATATATGGTTTATCCTGAGAATATAACCTATATTTCCATTTGAGTATTTTAATTAAAAAAAAAAATCAATATTAATATTTTCACATTTTCTACAATATATGTCACTATTTTACTGTCACAAATACTTTCCTACACTGACATTAAAAGGTGTTGAGAAAATCTGAAATAAAAGAGGACTTAGTGTGAAACTGTGCAGATACACAAGGGAAATGGAGAATGGATCCAAACCCCTTTTCCTCTTTTGTTCTTTTTCATGGGCAAACATAATACCAGATCTGGCTCTTGGAGAGTGTTGGCCCTTGCTGAGGGTTATCCAAGGCCTGTGTGGAGCTTATGGACTTCTACCAGCTAGGACACAGCAAAATCCATACGCTGTAGACCCTCAAAATAAATTTTTCTGCATCAGTCATAGTATGTCTGAGAAAGTGTCACTGTGGGTATACTCATCTCTGCTAAACTTGCACCAAGTAGAGGTTGAATGCTTTCAGATGGAGTCTTTCAGTGGGAAATTTGTTTTTCTGATAAAAATCAAGCTTTCATTGACTGCCACTACTTTTCTCCAATTTTCTACAGTTTCAATCAATTCTGAAAGTCCTTTTTTCCTTTTTGTTTAAAAAATTTTCTTTTTGCTGGCTTTTTTTTTGAAGAGGAAGTTATAGGCATTGTCTACAATTTTTCTCTCCTAGGATCTCAGATACCAGTCTAGTTCCCAGGACTGCGTAACAGAACACTCCAAGTGATCCTTTCTACACCTGCATATGGAATTACTTCAACTTTGAAAGCAGGGGCATTACTTTGGCAGCATGCCTTTGCTGCCTCTGATTATAACCAAAAAAATCAATGGAAGATAGAAATGAGTACCACTGCATCAGGTATTTCTTATGTGCTGTTTCAAGTACCATCACCAAACTTGGCAAGCAGATACGATTACAACATAATGGAACTTTTAGAATAGAAGTTTGTTTCTGGAGTGTAGACGTGAAAATGTTAATACTAGACTCTGGTGAAACACCTGCGGGTTTTTTTAACCTGACTCTCATGTTTTCATAGTGAGCTACCCACTATGCAGTCTTAAACAAACATACAGTGAAAAGAAGTTAAAATGAATATGTTTATTATTAAACTAATCTGTACTGTGTTTTTTTCTTCCTTCTCTGGTCAGTTTTACATCAGAGCTATTGCCCCAAGTTTGTGTTTGTCTGAAATTTCCCCTATTTTGGATGTTCATTTAATAATTAGATATTACTTATTATTAAATATTTAATAATATGTATTCTCTGTCAGAATGAAAGTTTGTCACTAAACCCAGTGTTTAAAGATTTAGGTCTATGAATTTACATAAAGTTATTTGAAAGAAAAAAAAAAAAAAAAAAAAAAGGAAAAAAACCCCAAACCATACCTGATTAGTATGCCCTGTTCTCTTATTTTGTGAATTCTTGATTTCCTGTGAACTGTCTCCGAGGCCTTCCAGATTTGTAGCATCCACACTTTCACTGTCATTCTGGAACATGACAAGACCAGAAATTGTACAGGCTCAAATCAGAAGCTGAAAGCCTTTCTCATATGTGGTAAGAACTCATTTATGCTCTGATGCCTATACTTCTACATGAACAAGTGAATAGATGACAAGTGAGTAGGTGACAGAAAATGGCCTCAAGTTACACCAGTAGAGATTTAGATTAAATAGTGGGAAATACTTCTTCACTGAAAGGGTGGAAATAGGCTTTGGAACAGGCTGCCCAGGTGGAATGACCAGGCCTGAAGTGTTCAAAAAACCTGTAGATGTGGCACTTTGGGCACGTAGTTAAGTGGTGAAGATGGTGGTGCTAAATTATTGGTTGGACTTGATAGTCTTAGAGGTCTTTTATAATCTAAACGATTCTACAGTTCTATATGTTTCTTTACTAGTACAGGGAGCCCAAAACTCAGTGTACAGAGCTTGGCTGTTCCAGTCCCTGCACTATTGCACAAAGCTGTGTGAGCCATGGATGGTGCTCAGCTAATGTGTATCTACTATTTTCTTGTCTAAACTCACATGTCCTCGGGCTGTTGCCCTTCGTCTCAGAACTGGTTCAACAAGTTAATAAAGATCCAGCCTTCCTCCTAACCAAGGGCAAAATTCATATCTTAGGCCACAATTGAAGGATTCCAGTATTGATCCATCTATTTTGAACGTTTACAATTTGAAAATTGTTATGAAGGAAGTGTTCTGCTTTCACACGCTGCTTTACTTTTCCTGCCTGGAATTCTCCTCCTGCAAAATATTAAAGAGCAAGAGCACAGAGCTGTCTTGTCCCTGTAAGTGAGGTGCTCTTTCAATGTTTGTTTAGTTCCCTCGTGTTGAGCTGTTCATTTGTCAAGTCTTTGCACAACTACCTTCCCTGCCATCTTCCCCAACTTTTGGAGGATGGATTCAGCAAAGACCTAATAACTTCCATCGTTGTGCTTTTAACAAGAGCAGACACTCTAGAGTAGTTTTTTTCTCTCTTACTAATTAGTGACGAAAACCAATTGGCCATCAGTGCATGCAGGCAGGTGCTTAAACTGTTTATGGTTTAAGGGCATGTAACTACATTATGCTGGAGATTAGAATCAGAATACTTAAGGAACTCGGTGGAAAACAGACACTTCAAAAGCAAATGGTTTAATGTTGGGGTTTGTTGAATTTAGTCAGATTTTCAACTGTATTTGGCTAGCTGAAATGAAGCCATGTCACTTACAGTTCAAAACTTGCTGTTCTTTAAATATCCTGAACTGAAGAGCATTTATCTAAGCTTTTCTTCATGTACTATCTTTTGCTAGCTAGTGTCATGATTCTGAAGGAGTTAAAATGCATTTTAAATGAAGACGAACATTTTTTTCAATCAATAATCATAGCATTCATAAATTCCAGTCAAATGATAAAATTCTTTGTACCTGTGTACAGGGCAGGAGAATGAATATTCATTATCCATGTGCTAAATTACAGTAAATGAGCTGCAGAGACAGCAGATAAGAAACATGGACTGATAGATTTAAATTTAGCAGGCTAAATCTTTTAGAAAGGGCTGTAAATAAGACTCCCCACCTCTGAGCACACAGGTGTTTTTTTTTTTTAAATTAATTTGTTGTTCTTGGATAGGAGAGTTGGATAGTATCACAAAATACAGGGTTTTTTTTTTTTTAATAAAACAGGCATGGCTTTGGAAAGCAAGTTTTGAAAACATGGAATTTCCTCTCTGGATCTGATGAAGTAATGCAATGCAACACCTTCATCGTTTCCAAGGGAAATTACAAAAATTATGTGCATGAAACATAAATTCTTAATAGTGCCTATAGTCTTAATTAACAAACCAGATAAGAGTATTTAGGAAGTGGGGGAGAATGGTGCAAACACAAAAACAAGTGGCGTTTTTTAGGACACAGTTTAAGCTTGTTTGAATTAAATGGAGTACAAATGTGTTATGGCAATACCAATGTCTTGTGCAATATGAGTAAAAGGCAGAATTTTAAAGAGGATCCTTCCTCATGTCAACTTCTTAAGAGCATGGTGTGCTCAGCTACAGACACGAGTGCAGACTGCTTATTGCTTCATAACACTGACAACAGGAGGCCAGTGAAAAAGAAATATTTATTAAGTATTACCTTTCCTTTGCATTGTATTTGTTCTATGTTTACCTCTGTATTGATTTTAAATGTAGGGGAGTTTATTCATCCCATCTACCTTCCCTTTTTATAAGGCAGCTTTTGTCATTGCTTGAGGAGCGTTACTTCATATTATCAGAGATCTAAATCATCAAAACTGATTAGATAACATTTTTGCCTTTTAAAAGAGGACTAAATAGAACCTAGGTGAATCCAATCTCAGTTTTAGGGTTATTGTTAGTGTTGCAGGGTTTCTGAGAAGGAATTCTGCAGACAACTGTAGCAGTGTTCGAGCCAGTTCCATCAGAGAGGAACCACCTTGAAGGCAAGAGACACAATAGTGTTTCCACAAATTATGTATGATATTATAGTAGCTATAGATGCACAATGTACTGCATTAGCAGGTAGACACTTAACGAGGTCAATTTTCTGAATTGAGGATAATGATTTAAGTTCCTTAAATTGCACAATGTTTTTAAGGGGAAGAATATTAACAACCTGAATGTCTCATTATAAAGACTGCAGTGATCTGTTGATTTTAGCTATGAGGTGACATCCAAAGTAACTAACTTTAGCATGCAGGTCTTAACAATTGTGTTGTGTTATATTGCACTGAAGGATAGGAGCATGCTAGGGAAGATTGGCAGTGTAGGTAGAGCTACGTAACCTTTTAAAACCAATACAAGAAGCTTACTCATTGTAATTTACCCAAATGGCTGTTAGTAATTAGGATGTCCCTATTATCAAAGAGAGAGAGAAAACAAGAGGTACAGCAGAGCTGTACATTTTGGCTTTATTTTCTGTTTTGAGACAATTTTGAGCTGCTAATAAGTGGAAAAGTTACTTCTGGGTCTCCCAGGTACTGACATTATCACAAGGCAATAATGAAGGACATGCAGACTTCGATGCTAGTTGAAGTGGAAACTGCATAGTGTACAAAAGAAGTAGGGGATATTTTGCAGGATTGAGCATTTTTGAAAATGCAGTTAGTGGTATTGATATAACTTTATGCTACAGGGATGCATGTCCTGTCTCAGAGTTAACCTTGGTTAATTTCTGAGGGGATATGACAGTATCATTGGAAAAGGTGATGCAGTTAAATGCTTCTGTGATACAGTGAAAAACCTATCAGAGTAGAGATGGCTGTATGTGTTTGTGGTATCAACAGCAAACATGAAATTGAGAAGACCTTATACTCCCTTTGACCGCTTCTATAACAAATCAAAAGGCAGATTGCTCTATATTACAATCCCTTCATCCCATTAAGAGTCCCTCCAAAACAGAAAGCACATTGTTTCTCATTCTTGACTTAATAAAGCTCTGATCTGATCCTTCATCCTTTGCTTGTTAGCCTTGAGCTGCTTTGTGTTACATTGAGAGCTGTATTGTTAACTTAGGTACTTTCTAAAACAAATTAGCTAAGTTGGGTTTACTTTATCTCTTTTCTTACTCTATCCCCTTGTGCATTAATCATGAAGTGGTTCAGGTACATCTGAAGACAGCTATGGATACTTCAAATGATACTTACCAGGATACTTAAAATGGTTTCAATTAACCTTTTTCCAGAATATTTATATTTTGTGGTTTAAGTAAGATACTTATTGCTTAGTACTGTAAGACACTCTTATCTTGGAAGAATTCAAGTGTTCACTTTTTATGCAAGAAAAGTTTAAATACAAGAAATAGGGAAAATGATGAGATTTTTACTTCTCAGTGGCTTCTACTGTGAAGTGATTTTTCTATATGCAGAAGTTTACTTATTTCCTTCTGTGCCTTATTTTCCCTAAGGAGTGGATTATATATTGAGTCAGAGATAGACATTATAAATGTAATTGTGAACACCTTCTGATGTTCCAGGAAAAAAAAAAACCAAACAAAAAACAAATCAACAAAACACCTGCATCAGATCAGGTTTCATTGTTGGATAGCCTCAGCGATTTGCCATTTGAATTATTTAAATCAGAGAAGTATTGTAGGCTCTTGCAAAACTCTGCAACAGACAGGAAAGGAAGAACCTGGGTTCCCCGCACACAGCGCAGGTGAGCTAGGCTGTGCAAGGCAGAAGGTTAGCTCAGATCACTCTACTGTGCTCCACAGAGACTGCTGAGGGAAAAGGTCATTTTCAGCTTATGTTACTCAAGAGTATTCAATACTGAGCTTTCAGCTAGGGAGGGGCTCTCTACTTTTTGTGTTTATACACACAGACTTTGAAAGCTGATGGCACTAGCCTAGACACACATTTTGTGTGAAAACACTGATGCCTTCTCTTACCTCATCCACTGGAATTGAGGGAGACCCAAGTACTTGCCTATCTGCTCTGAAGTATGGATGCGTTGAGGGCGCTCTGATTACCCAGGAAAATGACCTAACCAGTGGGCTATCATGTTTTAAGGGAGTAATCTCTGTCCCTTCTTGAAGTTGTCCCACTTAGCATGGATTATTAACTACTGACTGAAGCAGGGACTTGACCTGATGCTCCTGTATTCCGCAAATATTCCCTGACTGGCAGAATCTCACATCGGTCTGTTGCTTATCTGTCTCCATAGCGCAATTAATAAATATACAGAGTGGTTGGATGTCACTGATGTTATGCAATATTCCACATGCCTACCTTCTACAAAGACCTTTCTTTGTTATTTGAATAGTGTCGCCTGACATTCCAATCCATTACCCCCTTCCGGCTAGCTGAGCTCAGGGGCAGGGTAAGGATGAGAGGCTGTAGAGGAGAGCAAGGGGTTGCTTTGCTAACACAACACTCTTCAGGATACTCAAAAGCTACTGTCTCCCCCTGGCCTATTGTACCTTCGGCAATAAGCACAGTGACAAAGCTTGGCTGTGGGTTCACAAATTTTTGTTTGTCCCTGCTCTAATGTCAATGAAAGCACACGGATGCTGGGCACCAAGAAAAAAAAACTAACTGGGTTGCCTTGGGGTTGGGTTTTTTGGCTTTTTTGTTGTTGTTATTGGTTTGGGGTTTTTTGTTTGGTTGGTTTTTTGTGGGGTTTTATTTGTTTGGGGGTTTGTGCTTCTGCTTTTGAAATTTGTATTTTTCAAATGGCTTTTAATATTACTTTAGGTACATAAAATGCAGAATCTTTTGGATTGGCTCTTTACCTTCTCTCTGTGTTCTTCTTGAGAGCAGAACAAGACAATTGCACTTATTTTATGCATGGGAGAATAATATGGTTAAATTATTATTTTTCTCATGTTATTAATATGGATTGCTTTGATGAGGTATATGTCTGTGGCATAATGATGACCCTTCTCTTCAACAGAACTGTAAATCACCTATCGTCAGAAAAAACAAGCAAAGGATACAAGAGGTGGATAAGCCAGTGAGATCCATCAGCCTATGAAATATTACTGAGTCAGGAGACTTTTCAAAAATAGCTGCATACCCCGCAGCAGATGAAGGCAGCTAGCGGAGTGTACTCCTGAATGTGGCAATTGTGCTCCAGTTCTTTTTACAAGAGCCGCGTACTTTGGCATGATATCAGAGCAAAGCATGTAGGATGTTGTAAAATATCTGCAGGTTGAGAACAGAAATTGCTTTTTCTTTGTTCAGGAACTGAATTAAGCATTGTTCATTGTTTTTTTTTTTCCTCTTCCCCACAAACAAAGGAAATGATGCTTACCTGGAAGGCCAAATTGTGCACTCCTGAGGGATCACGGTTGGTCTCCTTCAGCTCCATGTGCCTAACGTGGGCAGGAGGGTTTCAGGGGAATGTTGAAAGTACTTGCAGTACAGGACAACAGCAGCCAGAACCTGGTTAATCCATCCACAGTACAGGTATCACTTGAAGCCCAGTTAGCTGGAGGCCCTCTCAGATTACTCTTGATTACTCTTAGCTCCACCTTCTCTCTCCCTTGGCACAGCCCCTTTTGGCCAGCGTGAAAAACAGCACTCAATATTTCCAGAGGGGGGCATACCTAGGGGCCCCAGAAATATATCTTACCAGCTATATCTCTGGATGAGCCCAGAGTGTACTTATATGACTTCTGGCTTTCTTCACTTGCACAGGGGAAAATTTTCCGCACCCAGATTTTGAGAGATCTACACAGTTCAGTCTTTTTTACAGGTATTCTCAAGTAACTATTTTTGTGAAATTATTGGAGCTCTATTTTTATAGTAGTTAGGGAGTTCACCCAGGAAGAGAAAAAATGAGGATAAGAAAAACTCCCAAAACTCTTACAAGTACTGGTTATGCATTTTCAATTGGCATCCTGTATTTTATGGCATGGAGTCATTTGGTTATATGTCCTCAGAATACTCACCTTCAACCAGAGTTTTTCTAACACTTTTCAGGCTTGCTATTTGCAGTATTACAAATATACATTCTTAGAACTCAGTTGGGTCTCTCACCCATGTTTTTTGTTGACTATGGACTTTGTGTATACAGATTGTTCTAAGTTTTGAAAATAGTAGCATTATCACAGACACTAATGCCAGACAGGGCTTGAGTGAATAAAAGTTTTGCCTTTAAGAGCACCAAAAATGATAGCGTTCTGTTTCTTTGAAATTGAAAAAAATATATTAATGTATTCATTAGAGGCCTACATTGATATCTTTCTACACACAGATTGAAATTGTCATGAGTTGTGCCTCATCCCTTGAAAAGTAAAAATTATGTCCTGTTTTACATTTAAAGATGGAACAGATTAGCATGATTGAATATATTATTTGGAATAACTGTAACTGACATCAATCTGCAAATGTCATCACATGCAGACATGGGCTGAAACAATGTTTCTTCTGGGTAGTGGGTTTGGGTTGTGTTCTTTGTTTGGTTTGATTATTGGTTTGTGTGGGGTTTTTTGTAGGTTTTGTTTGGTTTTACTTCTGCTTGCTAAATTATACCTTTTGTATGTTGGAAAACTTTCCCATACCATTTATGATCATTGTTTAGACACATGAATAGAGCCTAAACACTGTGTAAAGACTGTTGGGGATGACCTAGAGGAAGAAACATCATTCCATGAGTGGAAGGAGCGTTTCATAGCTGGAGAAGAAGTACCTACTGATTCACCAACAGCTGCTTGAAGGACTTTATTATTTCGCCTGAGGGTTTCACCTAATATTAGGATTGAATCCTTCATTTTGTTTTCTACCCTGTTTTCCAGAGACTTTGCCTCATGGCACAGCAACAATACCCTATTGGCTGGTTTACCTTGTGGTACCAGCCAATCATGTTTCTCCCCAGTTGCCTCAAGGCTTGTTAACACCCCTTCATGTTTATGCATCTACTCTTAACCTATCCCATGTAGAGGATTTGCATGCTCCTCCTACCTTCCAGCACCTTCCCTATCTCGCCCTATAAAATCCCTCCATTTTGCTAATAGAGGCAGATCAGCCCTGGCTGTTCAACTGCTAGCGTTGTTGTCCTTTGCCTCTGTTCTTGGGCTCAGGGTGCGAGTGGGCGTAGAGCTAGCCAATGACTACTGCCTCATACCATATACAGGCTAGTCACAAACACCTAGCTGGTCTGCTCCCTTCCAAGACACCAAAACTGTGTCATAAAGACAACTGATTTTGGTGTGTAATTTGTGTCAATATGCTTCATGCAAAGTGCAGTTTAGGTCTGGGCATGTCTGCTGTCTCATTAGTTCATTTTTATTTTGTAATAATCGTACCTTTCTGCAAAGTTTCTGTTTGGTGAGATGAAATGGAACACAGTCAACAAGATAGTCACTGCTCTTGTGTAAATTAGACTTAGAATCATAGAATCAGATGTGTTGGAAAGGACCTCTGTGATCAAGCCCAACCCTTGATCCACTACCACCACAGTTACCAGACCGTGGCACTAAGTGCCACAACCAGTCTCTTCTTAAATACCTCCAGGGGGGAGAATCCACCACCTCCCCGGGCAGCCCATTCCAATGCCTGATTACCCTCTCTGTAAAGAATTTCTTCCTAACATCTAACCTAAACCTCCCCTGGCAGATCTTGAGACAATGCCCTCTTGTCTTTCTGATAGTTGCCTGGTAGAAGAGACTGAAGTCCACCTGGCTACAACCTCCTCTCAGGGAGTTGTAGAGAGTGATGAGATCTCCCCGAGTCTCCTCCAGACTAAACAACCTCAGCTCCCTCAGCGTCTCCTCACAGGACTTGTGCTCAAGTCCCTTCACCAGCCTGGTTGCTCTTCTCTGGACCTGCTCCAGCACCTCAATATCCTTCCTGAACTGAGGGGCCCAGAACTGGACACAGCACTCCAGGGGTGGCCTCACCAGCCCTGAGTACAGGGGAAGAATCTCTGCCCTGGACCTGCTGGCCACACTGTTCCTGATCGAGGCCAGGATGCCACTGGCCTTCTTGGCCACCTGGGCACACTGCTGGCTCATGTTCAGCTTCCTGTCAATCCAAACTCCCAGGTCCCTTTCTGCCTGGCTGCTCTCCAGCCACTCTGTGCCCAGCCTGTAGCGCTGCAGGGGGTTGTTGTGGCCTTGTTGAACCTCATCCTGTTGGAATCAGCCCAGCTCTCCAGCCTATCCCTCTGCAGAGCCCTCCTGCCTTCCAGCTGATCAACACTCCCTCCCAACTTGGTGTCCTCTGCAAATTTGCTAATGGTGGACTCAATCCCCTCATCTAAATCGTCAATAAAGATATTAAACAGAAGTGGGCCCAAAATTGATCCCGGGGGGACACTTCTGAGTTAGAAAGTGAATTAAATGTAAATAATGCATGCATGCAAAAGCGGGTGTGACAAACCCCATGGAAAATCATTTACAATTATGATATCAGGGGTAAACTCAAGTTCTTTCTGTAGTTCTATATGTAGTGTGGTTGGCATATGCCTGTGGGCATACCCAGAGTGGTTCACCAGAACTTCCCAGCTTCTATCCGTACATATGAGAACTCCTTTGTTCTCATATGAGGTCTCCTTTGTGACAAATTACTTCACTGCTTGTCTAGCTTGCTTTGACTCGAAGCAACTGCCTAATTGAAACTGGATCTCCCCAGGTGCTGGATTCCTAGCTCTGCCAGGCCCTGCCCTGGCACCTCCTGCGGGGCTGAGACCAGTAGTTATGTGCTACGTGCACATGTGCTACGTGCTAGTTATGTACTTTGAGATGTATCCATTGACACCCTGGGTGGGGAAACAGAGTAATTCTGGCGTCCCCTCAGGCAAAGCAGGTCCTGCCACAGGGAAAGAAGTTGACCAAAACATGCATAGATAAGAGAATCTGAATAATGGAATTTTGAATAATTGGTAGAAACTGTTCCTGCCATGGTAAGGTCTTTTGTACACAGCTAAGATAGTTAGAATATGTTTTGCAGGTACTTTAAATTAGCCCATGGTAATTTATTATGCAATTATTGCAGTAGTTATCCTGTTATCAGGACTAGAGCAGCACACTTAATATCACTAGGGCTGTAAGAGCTCATCTCAGCTACAGTTCAGGCATCTGATCTGAAGATGCCATTACAATGCTTGCAATAGAGAGTCCTACGTAATCTGCATAGTGACTGACAGCCCCATTTAGAGATTTATTTTCCCAAGTAAGCATTACCCTATCAATGCAAAAGGTCTCAAGAAATTATTTTTGTAGCTAGCATGCTGTCTGTGAATGTTTGTAAAGATCAGAGTCTTTTTACTGAAACAAAATCTTCAGGTATAAAACAATCGAAATTATTTCTACTTGGTTGGAAGTGAGGTGATAATCTGACAAGTTTTGCATCTCTCATTGGTTTTATATATTTGTTTGTTCCTGTTACAATCTAAACAATGTACTTACCTACGTCTTGAAATGCTTTTTACCTAAGTAAATAGATGTCCTGCCAGTGCAGTATAAGCTCAAGTACAGTACGGATCTCCAAGCTTTAATAGCACAAATAAATGTTTTCCTTATGATAAAGTATTTGAAAAGTACCAAAAAGAGGATAGCCCTGGATCAGAAATCTGAAGAACCTGAGCAAAAGTTCTGGAAGTATTTAGATGTCTGTCTACAAGGAAAAGTTTAATATAAAACTTATTCTTCTATGTGATTATTGCATTCTTAACACACTAAATAGTGTTTCTGGAGCTTGGAACTGCAAGAGGATGTTGATAAGTAGGAGCATAAACCAGCCAGTAGGAATTGTCACTGGCCGAGGAATGAAGAGGAAGTCACAAAAACTGAGCTTACATTCCTCGGCCAGTGAGGAATTGTTATAGGGAATTGTTATAGGTAATTTAGAAACTGTGAATACACAGTTCTTAGTGTGGTGGAGACACTCATTACTCAAGCAACAAAGCTGTAAAAATCTGCAACCAGCGAACTTTATAGGGCTGGCAGCATCACAATGAGGTTAAACAATTTAACACAGAACTGTAACTTTACCTGCAGTCCAAGTTACTTAGATTTGAAAAGCAGCATTGGTGAGAGATTTAACCTTGAAGTCTCTGTAAGATTGTCTTATCGGCCAACAAATGGTACTATCTTTCTGATTTTTTAATCCATCACCCAGTCACTGTCAGTTCAGCAGGCTTATATTTTCAGAATAACAAAGGTAGGTATTGTGTCCTAATTTACTGCACCAGAGCCTCCTTCATAACATAAGAAACATGACAGGAGGAAGAGGGTTGGGGTGCATTCTAGCCTGAGGATCTTTAATTTAGTTTACTAGTACTAGAAGTACCTTTTATCTAGTACAGATAACAAGGCCTATCCAAGGACATGAATGCGCATTTTCAAGAGGAGGTAAAGAAACAATTTGGACTTTATCAAGCTGAAGTACTATGCATATATGTATACTCTCTCTATATAGACCTTGAATACAAGCTCTATTGGGGCAAATTTCTTACCCATTAGCTTTGTCTTGTTTGTTGGTCTATTTGTATGGATTGGGTTTGGGTTTAGTTTTTTTGCTTGGGTGATACTGATACCTCCTCCAAGGGAATGGCAAACATACTACTCATACATTTCCACTAAACAATCCTATTTTAATTACATACGTAAATTTTGGTGGAATGGATGACTTGGAAGCTGGCCTAGCACATACTGTGGTGATGAATAAATATTCCATAAGTCTACAGTGATAACAAATCTTCAGAAATGAGACCAGTATGGAAGATAAAGTCTTGAAGACAAATGAGATTGAATATAAACTATTAACTCCAAGTTACTGTGCTAAATCTCTTCTTCGTGCTGGTTCCCTAGCTATACTAGAGATGATATAGCATCTCTACTTGATGCAATGGGATCACCCAGTGTGATTCTATTAAAGGTCGTCCCTTGAGTGCTGAATGCAATTTAAAAGAAATATAAAAATCAAAAAATTTTAAAGCAGAAAGAATCCTCCCCTTTGAATATCATAAAGTTAATTCATTGGAATACTTAAATATGTTTAAACACCCTTTACTATTTTCTGTATCTGTGTACTTTACATTTATTGACCAGAAGCAGAAGTTGAAGTAAAATATGCTTCAGAAGAGAAAATACCTTCCTGCGCTCTGAAACATTACACAATCAAGGACAACATATGCACTCAGTTTGAATTCCAGGGCATTTTTTTAGAACTGCTGCCTCCTGGGGAGGGAAAGGCACTATTTAAAATGCTCTTTTGAATTTTTAATGAATATTTAGAAGTTCAAACCTCTGCAGCAGCTGAGGAGATGAAGAGGTCAACAATGGCTAAACAGCACTCTCAGTATACTGCTATTAATACAGCTAAAGCTGTTATCATCCTTATCACTTTCAGGGAGGGCTTGTCCTAGAGCACAATTTGGGGCACCTCTAGGATGCCCCCCAGCATCACAGCAGTGTTACCCAGACCAGTTTTTCCAGCTGAAATTAACACAGTGTTGGGGCCTGGAGATGTTTTCACCCTGTGTCATCCCAAAAGGACCGTTTTACCCATCCCCTGCACTATTTGCTTTGTTTGGGAAACAGTCAAACTTATCTTGCAAGACAGACAACCTAGAATTATGCCTAAGAACAAAAAATATGTGTTTTAAGCACAGTTTAGTACAAGGAGTTGCAACCTCCCACTCCTCACTGAGGAATTCAGGATATACATCTTTAAGGTCCAAGGAACACAAAAGTACAGCTTGTCTGTTAAGGCAAAGCATTTAACAGGGTATGAGAGGATTTGAACAACCAGTACCATAAAAGATACGTCCTTCCGCCAGCAGATCCCGTGTTTACACAACTAATCTGTTAGTGAGGAATTTATATTTGCAGTCTCCTTTTTGCATATCTTGTTTGACTATGCTAAAAAAAAAAAAAAAAAAGAAAAAATCCAAAGCTTCTGCCTTATATGTTTATTACAACGTCTCCATACCACTGGCTTTCTCTACTGATGGTTCATTAGTACCCTTTCAGCTAAATATTTGCTGACCCAGTGACATTTTTGAGTTTTAAATATATTGCTAGATAGAGCAACCTGATCATAAAACTGACACAACATAACCTAAAGACAGCTGTTATTTGTGTTTCTGACAGACAAAGCCATTTATCTATCTGACTTCACCACATCATAAGTATATTTTTTTCCCAGCTTTTTCAACAATACCAGAGTTATGTGACCTAGATCCAAAGATTGATGACAGACGTCTATGTTGTTGCAGAAGAATTAGCTACTTTGTGTTGATCTAGCTTGAACTGGAAACACTTTTGAAACTTGAGGGTAGATATGCACAAAACTTCTTGGAAGAGTCACTTCAGTCTTCTGGTCACCCATACTCATTAAAGTCATTTTAATTTTGTCAGACCTCATTACTGGTTGCATTTTCTATGCATGTCTTTAAATTCCATGTATTTCATCCTGTATAGGTGTATGGCATCCTTGAGGGTTACTGCTGAATAAATGAGACTTTTTCAAGAAGTAGGTGAGAAAGGAGCATACCATAAAGAAAGTCAAACTCAAATTCTTCCACTCTCCATTTCCAAACCTGAACTATGTAGCCAAACACATCACAGTAGGGTGATGCAGGGGTATATTCAGTATATATGAGAAGTAACACCTTGCTTAAAAGAAGTAGTGAAGGGGAAAGGAAATTATTTACCATTGGACTAAAAAGTGAATAGTTTAAAAGCAGGAAGGAATTACAACCATGCAGCTAAGCAAGATGTTCTAGTTAATTATGGAACTGAGTGCAGAATAATCAGATAAAAGATAACATGCCAAAAAACTAGCAATTGACAGTTGGATAGTGAATGACACATGGGAAAAAAAAAAGTAAATAACTTGTCACATCTCCCTTTAATCACTGGAAAAGTACTTGCTACTACTTTTTCCATTCTTGCCATCCTTTGTGGCCTTTGTTGACATGAACAAACTGTCCATTGACACCCTCTGGAGATGCTAACTACCATCCAAGTCAGAGCCTATCAGAAAAGCTGACTCTTCAGACCACAGCTAAACAGTAAGTTAAATGCATGACACATCTGTTTCTGACTAACTAGCCAAGTCCTCCAGGAGTAGCTCTAATTATTTGTGATGGATTATTCATTTTACAAAGCTTTACATTTAAGTACTTTAAAACATATTGAAAAATTCCACTGGAAGCAAATTACCTCACAGAGCTGCCTTGCGTCAGCTCTACATAAGATTAATTGTTAGGCAGTACCAAACCACACTGTGTGAGAATTGTATTACAGTTCTAGTAGAGATTGATGTGTAGAACTATGAAAGGTTAGGTGCACTTCCTGACTTCTTTCTTTCTTGGAAAGAGGAAACAAGCTCCCATAAATTATCTAATTTTAAGCAGAGGGGTGACATTTGTTGGTAGCAGAAATTCAATGTATGTTGTGTTCTCCAGACAGGCCACACACCAGACTGTCGGAGCAGGAAGTCTCTGTTTATCCCAGGGTGACAGTATTAGTAAGCACTGGTCTTTTGAGCTGTCTTTGAGGTCTGAAAAGTTAATAGAATCATTATTCTTCCTATTTCTCATATATTATTATTCACACATATGCCCTGATTCCCTGATGAAATAACAGAACAGAAGTATCTGGTCCATGCCTACTGACAGATGCATTCTTTAGTGTACATTCATAATAGTTTTCCTGCCAAGAGTCAAAGTTTGACTTGAAAGACAGTGCCGGCTTCCACTACTGCGTGTGAGGGCTCCCAGATGGAGTGGTGATCACTGGGCCCAGATCCTCTATAGAGGCACAGCAACAGCTAACTCCCTGTCCACCTCATCTTCTGGTGACACTGAAATCCCTCCTTCTGTTTTGCTGTGGTATCTCCTACTTGAGTGAAGCATAATCTTCCTCTTTCCAACACTTACATAAAATCACTCTCCGGCTTGTTTTTATCTAGTCCTCCCAAATAAGGATTTTCTCTCTTTGTCAGTATAAGGGTCCCATATGCTCAACTATGGCCTGTAAAACTAATTACTATCATACTGATAACTTACACACACAGAATAATCTAATCCACTGCTACCTGTAAAATAATATTCTTGTTCAGAGTCTTTTATTCCATTTAGAAACATCACATTGATTATGTAATTATCTTCTTACATCATATACAGGCTTTTAGTTATCCCCTTTGTGGCTTATACAATATTGAAGCTATGTATTCCATTTAATCTCTTATTTGTTTTTACCTTGGTTGTCCCATATAGTGATGTTTCTGCTTCGGTCACCAGCTTTATTTATTTTAAATTCCTCATAAGTTCAGTTGGCTTTCCTAATCTTTTAATTTCACCTTTTTTTTCATCTCTATCTCTGAACTTCGTATGTACTGCCCTGGTGCTTCCTAAGCTTCAAAAAGTTGCACAATTTCTATCCACAATCAGTTCCCTTCAAGTCTCTCTTGAGAAAACTGTTTAGCTGGAAAACTTTCCTGCTTCTGGTCTTCTTACTGATTACTGGTTTTTGCACTCAGTTCCCTCAAAGCTTAGATTTACTGTTTATACAGTAATTTACAGAGTTAAAATCAGCACACACTTTTTTGATGATTGCAAGTGGCTCTTTGTACATTACCTGCTTAAAGTAACACATAGTGAAAAATTCAAGCATAATTATCTTTAATGAGTAGGCATCTGTTTCCTATCCTTTTTATGGATCAGCCATCTCACAAGATTAATAAGAATTAATCTCATCTGCAGTTTCTCTTTTTCATTGCAAATCACCAGTTTTCAAAAATAACGTACATTCAGATAGATTTAGTTGAAACTGAGCAGTAAGATCAAGAATTAAGGAGGGGAATGGTGTTTGGTGCCAGTGAGCCAGAGAGCCAGGCAGGCAGCGTGGTGTCACCTCCCAGGTACCCAGAAGGGAAGAAGGGATGAGGCCCAGGAGCTGCTCCCTGCTTTTGGGTGGGCTGTGCCCCAGCGGTCCCCAGCAGGCTGGGGGGATCCTTGCAGGTGTTGTAGGGCATTGTTGCACTGTGGTCAGTGACACAGACTGAGACACCCACATTAATGGCAGCCCACGAGGGTTTTGGTAGCAATCCCATGCATTAAAGTGTACTTTCTCCTGAAGATCCTTGCTAACACACCTAAGTGCTGAATCAAGAGAGAGCATTTACATTTTGTTTTGAGGCATTCCAGGAAATAGAATTGGCTGCACAATTACAGAAGCCAATCCATGGCGAGAATCATTTCCCATCCTGGCTGTACTTTTTAAACTCTAAGGAAGCTCTGTTGTCCCTAGGAGGGTGGTTAACTGTTCAGATTTGTTAACTGTTTGACGTTGTACCACAGAAACTTGTCTATGAGCATCCACAACCATTGTATGCTGTATATTAACAGCCACATCTCCGCTCGAAGATGTAGGTGGAGGAGTCTGCATTGCGAACTGGTCTGTCGGACACTTGATGGCAGTATTTGCTTTGGGTTCTTGCACTGGTAACTCCGTTAGCTCTATCGCTGCCAGTGCAGTCTCTGAAGAGCTGTGGGCATTTTAGGCTGATTGGGAAGGGGACACAAGGAGGGAATCACAGAAGAGGGGTGGAAGGACAATAAACATGATTTAGTCTTTTCAGTCCTACTGGCACAGCTGTCAGAAACGATTTTGTTTTAACTATTTCATTTTCCTGGTTATTGTTGCCTTTCTGTCTTGGGAGTTCTCACTGACCCTGTCTGCTCGACCTCAGGACAAAAGTTAAGTGAACAGATTTGAAATCTGTCACAGTGCAGCTGATAACACTGATGTGGTTTCTACTGATTAAAAGTGAAGGTAAGATTGTTATGACAGCATTAGCCTCCAATAATTGTTGCCTTCAAGGGACTACAATGCTTCAGCAGCAGCTAAGCATTTGGCAACTTGTGCAGCAGAATATCTCTAGAGGTGAGAGCTGAGAGCAGTCTGTAAGTGTATTGAGGAGCAGCCTCCTACCTAGCTTCCTGCTGATCTGCCACTGGTGATACCCTTGGAAGTGGTTATCTAAGAGTGCCTAGCCTATACAGAAGCAATCTGTGCAGCTAATGCTGCACACAAATGGCAGAGGAATAAAGGTGTCAAGAAGCCACTAGGAGGGGACGAGGGGCAGGGATTGGCAAGGGTACCCTAGCTTAATACAAGGACTGTGTTGAACAAGAATGCATAAACCACTTTGGCACATATATAGCAATACTAAATTCAACCCTTCTATGTTCTGAAACTTGGATAAAACCTGCCTTATTATCAAATAAAATTTGAGGAAATGCTTGGCTTTTGGTTTGGTTTTCGTTGGTTGGTTTGGTTTTTTGTTTGGTTTTCTCTGGGTTTTTTTGTTACATGTGAACAGCAGATTAAAGTGTTTGTGGTAAGACTAAAGGCAACATTCTGATGTTCCAGGAAAACTGAGACATGCCATGCATTTATTTTGGGTAGATATTTTCTTTCATTAATGCAATCAGCTTTTTACAGTGAATTAGGAAAAAAAAAATTTCAGGGTTCCCCTCCTCCCAATTTTGCTTCTGCTTTTCCTGCTTCTTTCAGAGGAGACATGGTGTTGGTCTCATGAGTTGGTTTTAACAGCTTTAGGTGTGCAATAAAGTCATGTCATAATGTACCTCTTCTTGATGCTCAAAACTCTGGATTTTTGTTCTAAAAAATTATGTCAGTATGTAAAAAAAAAAAAAATCACACTAGAAAACTCTCCCTCAAATCCTGAGACATCCTCAACTGGTATAAAGCAGTATATATTTAGTATTGCCTAGTTTTACTGACTGTGGATCTGATCTACTGATTAATAATTTTAGGGATGAAGTTGGGGAATTTTCATGTCCAGTTGAGTCATCCTTCCACCTGTTTTCATTTGAAAAACTGTTAACAGAAATTTCCCCCCTCTTACTACATAGGCAGTACACTCTTGTCTTTATCAAGCAGTATTATTCCTCTGTCCCCTTGAAATTCTCCGTAATAAATTAATAATTTATGCTAAGTGAAGTGATACTGCTGGGAGTTGGGAGTTGAACTAATCAGAATTCAAAAATTGCAGGGCCCATTGAAAACATTTGCTGAAATCACTATGGCTCCAGGAGATATTAAGACGAGTGAGTATGTGTGTTTGGGGAGAGAGAGAGGAGAGCTTGGCCCCTTTTACTTTCCCAGAGGAATGACTAGCTATTGCAGGATTTAGGAAGACAGCAGTGCACTAAGTAATCTTGCTCAGAACACTTTGGAAAATGAAATTCCACACCATGGAAATTTTAAAAAATGTTCACTGTGTTTTGAAAAGGTAAATAAGTATTCCAGCATTTGTAGTGGGATGAAGAATTTGAGGACCTTTAGTTAGCAGTGATTAAAATAATTATGTAGGGTATAGACGTGGGGTATTTAGGGTATAGTTTCTTATTATTACCTTGGGAATCCATGTTCTGAACTTAATGACTTGGCTATGCATCTGCCAGAGAGAAGGTTAGCTGTACTGAAACCTATAGTTGAGGCTTTCTCCAGCCCTAGATACCTGGAAGGAAAATGGTACCAGCCCAAAACTACAGTCCATGGTGCCCTCAGTGCCTAAGGCAGTCCCCTGAGCTAGCTGGTGGGTTCCAGAGAGAACACAGCCATGCTTGTTTTATTGGACTCTGATCATGAAGTATTTCAGTTTTCACAGACTACATTTTAAAATATTTTATAAAAAGCCATTTCCTGTAGAAATTCCCAGCTAACTGTTTTCAATAGGCAAGTCAATATTGGAGACACTGGAAGGACAACATATTAACAGTGGTCGCCGCTTTCTCCCAAGGCACCACTTTAGGACAGTGGATTATTGCTTCATACTGGAGCTATAATGACAATGGCCACTGTGAGACAAACCCACATAGTTTATTAACACCCCATTCCACATTTATACCATGGTATCTTATGTAACCTTTTCTTACTGTCCTCCCAAGTGAGTATACACAGCCAAGCCCCTGTTGCCCTGGACTGCAGGGGTAAAAGCTGGGTTGTTCCAGCTTCTGAGCTGTACATTCCAAGATACTGGTGCACTATAAGGGTGAGCTGTAAAAAAAGTAGACAGCTGTGTAAAGCATATTCTGTGACATGAAGATTTCTGTAAAAAACCAGCACTTTGTCTTAGTTCAATTAGCTTCTTCGCTTTCTTTTAAAACAGGAACTCTTTCCACTAACTCTGCTGCCCTTATTCCCCCCAAGATTCCAAACCACAGAAAATACAAAGTTGCTCACTGAGAAAAAAATTAATCACTCTAGGAGATAAGAATTGGTCAGGTACCAGCAGATGGTGCTCTAGAGTATGTAATGTTATTTTCTGCTATATTCAAACAGAAAAAATAGCTGTTGCATTTTTATGGTAAAAAGGGATTCTTGGAGAGAGTGTACTATTATCTCCTTGAGTGCACAGATGATCATGACATGATTTGCAAAGATGTTCACAATATGTAGGTTCCAGTAGTTAAAAGCAGAGGTGCAAAACCTAACGGTAGAAAATGGCTGCAAGTTTTCAAATGTCTTCTGGGATTTTCTTCTGTATTTTAATAACTTGGTTTTCTCAAGTCCAGATTCTGTTTAGTGGAATTCTGTTTAGGAAATGTAGAAATTATAATAAAAATAAATAATTTTTTAAAAACGCAAAAATTAAAAACAAACCCCAAACAAACAAACAAACAAACTGAAGCAGTTCAGGGAGTGGAGGATGGAATATCTGCAGTGCAAATACCAGTCCTGAGCAAATTATTTTTTCCCCACTTTTCACAGACAGAAAGTAATCTACAGGTTTAGAATTGGGTGGGGCATGGGGTTTTGTTTTCAGATTGCATTTTCGTGTGCATCTGTGGTTTGGTTTTTTTTTTGTTTTGTTTTGATTTTTGTTTTTGTTTTGTGAGGGTTTGTTGTTGTTGTGTGGGGTTGATTTGTTTGTTTTAAGGTTTTTATGTGTTTGTTGGTTTGGTTGATTTGATTTTTTTTCTTTTAGCTTTAGAATCTGCACAGAGTGAGAGGACCATAAACCAGCAGGCAGCAAGCAGAAAGCTTTTTCTCAGTTGGTAACCTAATCTGCCTTATTGACTCCGCAACTTCATTGACACACAGGGATCACCACTCACCTTTTTGTTCTATGAGGTTGCCCTTGTTCTCATACAAGGGGATCTTTGAACTCTTCAAAACCACAGGAACCATGAATTCCTTTACAACAAACCATAAAAGACCCCCAAGCAACCAAACAAAAAAAAACAAAACAAAACAGGTCAGAACGAGCTTCTGTCAAACTGTGATTCCATAAGATGTCAATTTGATTTGGGGTAGCTGTATATGGATTAAAAGAGCTGTATTACCATAATACAATATACCAAAGAAATATAAATTTACTTTCCCCTTCCAAGGTGTTTTTAATGTATTTTACCTGTGGTTTTCTAGGACAATTTTATTTTGGATCAAATGTAATTTGTCATAAGTTCCTATTGGATCAGAGATTGCTTGCTATGGTTAATTTGATAAAAATGCAATTGTGTGTCCACACTTGATTCAGATCAAATTCATAACATCTGGTAATTCAGTAGTGAAAAGCTGGACTATTACTGGCTCTGAAACTGCATTTTATTTTAGTGACAGATGTTCCTTTTTTAGTGCAGCAGCATCAGCTGAAGATGTCATTGCCCTCTCCCTCCGGGTGTCTTTCTTGGATGGTTTGAAATTTCCACCTCCCACGGTTGTGACTGCTTAAAGTGATCCTGGAATACTTCCTAATCCAGATCAGGCAAAATAAAAAAAGTTAATTCAAACTATTAAAAGAACTGTTGAAATTAATGCATCTGGTTTGCTGGCAGTGAATTAGGAATCATTCACACACACTGCTCTGCAAGGGTGGCTACCTCCAGCAAGGAAGCAGTTGCTAACAGCTGGGGTGTGGAGAAAGAGAAATCTTAAAGTAGCACATCTGTGAAGAGCAGAGGCCTCTCTGCAGTATTTGCCTTAATTGCAAGACTTATCACCTCATTAAAGGCAAGTTGTAAGCCAGGTAAACATGGAACCAGTACGAAAAAAGTAGTAGTTACTGTAATATTCACATCAGATTGTTCTTGAAGGATAGACTTTTTAGTGCTTTTCTGACTATTCCATGGGAGTACAGTAAAAAGCTTACCTGATGCCACTTAATATTGACATTTCAAACCAATAAATACGGAACACCTAGAAGTCAAAGATGTGGTGTGGAACTGGAATATATACCTTAGAGCTGTAGGCTCTTATTCCTTTTATGGTCTCTAAGGACTCAGCAAGTCAATAGGAAATACCTGAAAACAATGTTGTGGTGAAATCTTATCCCTTTATGAAGGGGCTGAGGAGGTGGTAGGGGCTATCTTACTATAGACTACTCTCGGTGCTTACTGTTAAAGGACTCCCCAGTGTAAATGGCTTGGGTTGTACAGGTCCTCAACATGTGCTCCTCAACTTTGTGATTTTCTCCAACGACTTCTTTTCTCCTGTGCACGTTATGATTGGATAGAAAAGAATAAAACGTCTTGGACCAGAAATGTGTAGCTTTATGGTGAAGCTGATAGGAGAAAGGAGTGCTGGTTCGTATGCCTAGTTTCTCTATATGTTTTCTGATGATGTATAACATGGTAGTTTGAGTGTTTTCATGAATCCCATCAGATCCCTTACAAACTCAGTCTTGTCTCCTATGTGACTTATTTGCTGGATTGTTACAAAAATGAAGTGACCTCTTTTGACTGCATTTTGAAAAAAAAGCAGTTAACAACTAACTTTGGTCAGAATCTGTGTGTAAGAAATGCACTTGAAACATCCAACAGGACAGGACGTATCAAAGAACTCTCTCTTGTAACCTTTTATGGCAGAGAGACAGAAGTTCTGATCAAGTTTAGAAACAGGTCTGGTCTTGAAAAGTTTCAGGTCAAACAGGATAGCTGATACAGTTTTTGAAGCTTCATTTTCCCATCCGAATGGAAATTCAGATGTGGATACATTCACTCCAGATTCTGAGTATAAATCCTGCTTAAGCATATTGATAAGACAGATACCTTTCAAGGAGCTCTGATTTTATACTAGTGTTACACAGTTTGAGTGGAACAATTGAACAACGTAGTGTGGATATCTTGTGTCAAAGACATATTTGCAGCTAGAATATATATTGTAATGTTTTACTCTTTTTTCCCACCATGAACTGTCTAGTGCCACCTTAAAATCCCTTGAATTCTCACTCCGCATTTATTTGCTTTTTTGAATTGTAGGATCTCCATACCTACACCTGCTCTACTCTCTTAAAAAATTTAAAATACTGCATTAAACTTCTGAATTTATGGTTACCCATGGATTTCAAAGTTGGAGACAAATACAATATAGCCTTAAAATATGTAATTGTAGAAATGTAATTAGTAGAAGTCTGCAGATGTTACTGATAAACCATCACAGAATAAAAATGAATTATATTATAAAATACGTATAAATAATAGGAATGCATCTGTATTTCAAATATTAATAGATTATTGCCATCAATAAACAAGGGTATCAATCTCACATACTTACTACAAATTACATCCATTAGGTCTTTCTTTTTCAAGCACATCAGTCCATACAATCTGAGCTTATATCAATTTTTAAATCCATAAATATATTATGTAGTAGCTCTGTTCAATATTCTGTTATTGAGACTTTCTGTATATAAGACACCATAAAATGTCTCAAATGAAGCAAATGGGCTTCTAAAGTCTTATTTGGAAGCTCAGGAGAGCAAAATATAAAAGATCAAAGTAAAAACACTTGCAAACTCAGACACCACAGCAACACATTCTTCTAACCAAACTGAGAAACTGGATTCATGTGGCTCACTGGTCTCTAAGAGAATCCTGTCTATGTCAGAATCTTTTTTAAAAAAAAAAAAAAAAAAGAAAGGAAAATATAAAAATGTGACCTTAAGAAAAAGAAATTGTTTCCCTTTTTTTACTGTGGTGTTATTTTGCTGTTTACCAATAACTGATGGAGAAATACCAGATCAAGATGGCATAGATTTCATATTATAGTCATATAGGAGTTAGGGCTTCCCTTTATGTGGCTGCACACAGGTCTATAGAGCCAGATGGGATCTGTATGAGGGTACTGAGGAAGCCAACGGAAGAGCTCACCAAGCCACTTTCAATCATTTACTAGAAGCCCTGATTAATGGGGGAGGTCCCAAGTGACTGGAAGTTGACAAATGGGACACCCATCTACAAGAAGGGCCAGAAGGAGGATCCAGGGAACTGCAGTTTCACCTCGGTGCTGGGAAAGGTCATGGAGCAGGTCATTCTGAGTGCCACAGCATGTCACATGCAGGACAACCAGGGGGTCAGGCCTGGACAGCATGGGTTAAGAAGGGCAGGTCCTGCTTGACAAACCTGGTCTCCTGTGACAAGGTGACTTGCTCAGTGGATGAGGAAAAGGCAGTGGATGTTGTTTGCCTGGACTTTGTTAAATCCTTTTGTTATGGTTTAGGAATGGTATTCTCCATATTAATAGTCTTGCTAAAACTACTCGCCTCTTCCCTTCCACCCTTCCAGTTGGGTGCAAGAAAGGCAAGATCACAGGCTGAGATAAGCACGATTTGTTAGAAACAGCAATGAGATAAGAAAGCAAAGAGTAACAGCACCAATAATAATAACAAGAGGTATAAGAAAAGAAAGGAAAGCTCGTGACAATAAATAATTACTGGATGTCTTCCCCTGCCACACGGGCAGGAACCCCTTCTCCCTGGGAGACAGTCCTTTTTCCCCAGCCCTTGGCAATGACATGAGGTGGTATAGAATAACATCTCTCCCTGTCCAGACACCTTTGACAGCATTTTACACAGCATTCTCCTGGAGAAATGGGCTGCTCATGTCTTGGACAGGTGCAATCTTTGCTGAGTTAGGATGAGCAGAAATGGCCTCCAATGGCACCAGCAGAGGTTTAGATTGGATATTAAGAAATATTTCTTCATGAAAGAAGTTGTCAAGCATTGGAACCAACTGTCCAGGGACATGGTTGAGTGACCATTACTGCTGGTATCTAAATATATGTAGATGTGGATTTAGGGTAATTTCTGGTGACCTCATTGCTACTCTATGAGAAGTGGTGATCCTCTCTACAGTAGGAGTGGAATGTAGGATACTTCTGAGACAATAGTATGGGATTTTCAGAGACAGAAAAGCATGGGCTTTTCCAGCCCATGAAACTGAGCTGTAAAAGCTTCTGACACTTCACAATCCTATGCTATTTCTTGGTCTCTCAGAAAAAAGTCTTGAGCTCTTTTGCCACCCTATAGCACTGTAAATCATATGAAGTGGAAACAGGGAGAGCTAATCTGAAAAGTGACTAAATAAGAAGTGATTCTGATATCTTCACCCTTTGCCAGCATCCTTAAAAGGCAACTTTAATCTATGACATCCTTTTTATATCCATTCAGAAAAGATTTAGCTACAATCACCATCAGCAACAAGATTAATTTAAAATAAAACTGAGCTTCAGATCAGGTCTGGAACTAAATGCACATTGATTGAATGAGAAAAGAAACTCATCAGTGTGCCTAATGTTCTCTGCAGACCACTGCTAGCTAAATAGTCTACTCTTCTCTGGCAAAGGTTTCATACTCTAATTTCAGAAGCTGCTAAGATAGTAGTCCTAATACAGTATTGTATTGTTTCTGACTGGCTTGAGAGACGTGGACTTTGAATGTTAGGATATTCTGGAATTGCAGCTAGTGGGAATGTGTGAGCATATAAAGTCATTTATGTTCATGAAAATCTGTGAAAATCTTGGGGTCAGTGAAAGACTGTAAGGTTTGCAGATATAATTCATGCAACATGGTACTCTTTTTCCTGAAATTTTACCTGTGCCTAGTTTCATTAATTGAGGTTAACTTATTAATGCACTAATGCTGGTCACTCAGCTCACTGATCCTGAAATACCCCAGTATTTCAGGGAGCAATAAGAAGATTTCTAAGTTTGGAATAAATCTAGTACTACAAATGTACATTAATTATGATTTCATTATTCTTTCAGATAAATAATGCAAGATCTTCAACAAAGCACTTCCTTAATAACCATATTAGAAACTGAACTGCATACATCAATAAAAGCAATACTCTGTTTAATTTTTACTACCTTTGAATCAATAAGAAAAATGTAGGATAGCAAAACATTTTAAAGATAACATAGAAAACTAATATTTTAAGTGAAGAGTTGTTTTGGCACAGTATTAATTTGCAAAGTAATCTGCATGTATTTGGCACATCATCACCAAGAGGCAATTAGCTGCCAGGGGAAAAAAGCATTGAATATTACTGAAAACAGATGTTAATTTCCCTTACAGAGTCATTAATATACTAAACCCCCCCACAGAATAACGTCTAATACATAGAAGTTATTTTAAAATGTATTATCTCATGATATAAAAGTATTAGTGAATTCTATAGGGTTTAGCTCCAATTCTCAATTTCTCAGGCATGGGAAGAATTTGGCCCTGGTGTGGTTTGTGGCAAAACAAATATGGTTTTCACTGGCTTGTAATTTTACCACTTAGGAAATAGAACAGTCTGACTCTTGATGAGTGCAAATCGATGCAGCTCCAATAAAATCGTTGTGTTTTGCAGCAGCTGGGGGCCTAATCTACATGTTTCTGTAACAAGTAGGAGTTATGTTGCAGGTAAGGAGAGCCTCTCTGTTATTAAAGCTGCATTACCCCAGCTGTGAATGAGAAGAGAATTAACTATTTGTTCCTAGTGTTTCCTATTCGTCTAGCACTTGAGATCTGAAAACTGGAAAATAAAAGCTAAAGGAAAAAATTAATATTTAGCTAGGGTAAGCATTTTCTTTAAACTTGACTGTACATTAAATTACTACCCCCAATGAAGGTATTCTCAGTGTTTTTCTTTAAAATTTGTAACAGTAGCCTGTAAACCACAGCTAGACAGAGTTGTGATGGGGGTTTCTGCTGCATTAGTGTGAAAATCACAGCACCATAATTTCCTCTGAAGTTTAGTGGATTTTGTTTGTTTGTTTTTCTCTCAGAGGGAAACTAAGAGACAAGGTTTGTTATTGTTCCTAACCAGTAAAAGCAATGATACAACAATTCTTCCGTTTGAATAGGAAATTGCTTTTTGGGTAAATACATGGATGAGTCAGTCGAAGAAATCATGAGATATCTGCAATTCATTATTTTACCATATGGAAATAGGTTATGTTGAAACAGCTGAGGACAGCCAGTTTAATTCTTGTACTTTACAGAATACACTCAAAACCCAGACCCTCCTCCTTTGCTTTTATTCTAATCTATTTTTTTAATTCCTATTGTTCCTTTGCTTCTGATCCATGTAGAGATGTATGCACATCTTAGCCTGGGTGTACAAAATATCCTCAGATTTTGAGTTTTGGAGCTTTTTCATTTACAAATGAAAAAAATAGAAAATTACCCTCAGTCTGCCTTTTCAGATGTTTCCAATGTGCTTTCCTTAGGTGACACCTAAACCCTTCAAAGTTACAAATGCATGTTCTACAACCAGTCCCTAGTTCCACGTGTGGAATAATTGCAAATCAGTTGTAATTCCTATGTTTTACACAAACAACATTCCCCTGACATTTTAGTAGCTGCATAACATAGTCACATGTATGTAGAAGGAATCTATATGCTGGTTAACTGAAAAAATTAAGACATATTCATAACCAGGACCCCAAAAACATAATTTGCCCAGAATGGAAATAAATGGGCAGACTCTTAACTGAATCTTGTTAAGACCAGATTGGTCTTATATGACAGAGTAATAATAAGAAACCTTGGCCAGACTTCATTTTGGTACTTCAGAAGCAGAATCTGTGTTATGTAACCACAACTACTGTGCACAAAATAGCATATATGTGCCAAAAAAAAAAAAAAAAAGGGGGTTTAGAAAACCTCCTGAAATCGATAAAAAATTATAGTCAAGGTCCACTGATGTTGTGCTGCCTTCTCTTGATATTGGTAGTCCTACTCACAGTTGAACGTGAATTTTTAAATACTGTATGCTTCACATTCATGTTGCCATAAACCCATATCTAAAATATCCTGCAGCATGGTGCTGTTACACAGTGATTTTTATGCAGAGGAAAAAAAAAAAAAAAAAAAGGGTTAATGTCTATTTCCAAAAGGGGAGGACTAAGGTACTTATTGCAAAGGTCAATGCCAAATATGCCAAAATTTTTAAAAAGCTACATTTGGAGAAGTCCAGTTCTCAGAGTTGTGGGCACACAAATCTTTCACTCCTAAATAGAAGGTTGAACCCTTTCCTTACTTTGAGAGTACAGGTAAACAGTGACAGCAGTTAGGACCCAGGGTGGACAAAAGCAAGTCCTTCTTTCTTGCCAGAAATATCAGAATTGGAAGGTGAGTGTATCAGTTAGGTGCACTGGGAAAAAGGAAGAACGATTCAATTCTGTGGTGCTCTAAGGAGAACAATCCGTAGTTGACTAAGATGTAGGCAGTAGGCTGAACCAGTTCCTGGAACAGACTGGAACTGAACTTTGGTTGTCTTATTGGTGATTAGCAATAATTCTGGAGTTCAATAAATAGAAATCAAACCTTTAGAAGAGGATGTATTTTTACCTACAATACTCACACTGGGTTTTCTGACTGTGGGCTGTGTGAATTAAAGCTGGATTGGAAATTCTTCTGTGTTAGGAGTCACACTTTTTACTTCCAATATAGAATCATAGAATTGTAGAATGGTTTGAATTGGAAGGATCATCTGTTTCCAACTCCCATGCCATGGGCAGGGACATCTTCCACTAGACCAGACTGCTCAATGTCCTTATCCAGCCTGGTCTTGAACACTTCCAGGGATGGGACACTCGCAACTTCTCTGGACAATCTGTTCCAGTGTCTCAATCATCCTCAAAGAAAATAATTTCTTCCTAATATCTATTCTAATATTTGTTCTTTTTAACTGTTCTCCCTTGTCCCTTGCCTGTGTATAAAGTTGCTCTACGTCTTTTTTATAAGATCCCTTTAACTGCTGAAAGGCTGTAATGATGTCCCCCTCAAGCCTTCTTCAGGCTGAATAACCCCAGCTCTCTGTGTCTTCACTCATAGGAGAGGTGCTCCAGCCCTCTAATCATCTTTGTGACTCTCCTCTGGACCCACCCTAACATACCCATGTCTTTCTTCTGCTGAGGACTCCCAAGCTGGATGCAGCTGGGGACTCACCAGAGCAGAGTATGGGGACAGAATCACCTCCCTCGACCTGCTGGCCACATTGCTTTTGATGCAGGTCAGGATGAAGTTGGCCTTCTGGGCTGCAAGTGCACATTGCTGGGTTATATCCAGTTTTTAATCCAGCAGTACATCCAAGTCCTTCTTTGCAAAGGACATACCCCACGTAAAACATATAGACATATGCCATATAAAGCCCTTGATATATACAACTGCATATAAAATGTATGCGAGAGACTGGTGCGTTTACTCTTTTGTTTGTTTCTGTATTTAGTATGATATTAGATCTTATAGCAGATCTTGGAGCCCCTGGTGGTCTAGTGGTTAAGGGCGCAGCGCTGTCACCACCGAAGCCCGGGTGCGATTCCCGGTCAGGGCCACTCCCGGGCAGATGGAGCTCATTAGCCCTTAAAAGGCAACCCGTCTACGTCCTGAGGACCTCGCTGCCACCGTCCAAGCTCGCTTGGCCCCGGCAGATGAACCTTAGGATTAAAGGGTGGGCTCAGTTCCGCGCACACTGTGTCTCACCTAAAAAATCCAATGCACAGGCTGGAAGGTGTAAAGACCTTCCCTGGATCTTCGCTCGTGAAGACTGGCCATTATTATTATAGATCTTATAGCAAAATACCTTTTTTAATTAGGGAGCCGAATGGTTAGGGAGTCTTCTCCTATTGTAAAAAGTCCTTACTAGACACCTAATGAGGGGAAAATCCTGCTTATCAAACCTGATTTCTTTTTATGACAAGATAACCCACCTGTTACCTTGATCAAGAGAAGTCAGTTGATGTAATTTTGGGGGATTTCAATAAAGTTTTCAATACTATCTCTCCCAGGTTCCTTCTGGACAATATGCCCAGCACACAGCTGGATAAACACATCATGGGGTGGATGAGCAAGTGGCTCATGAGTCAATCACAGAGGATAACAGTGAATAGAGTAACATCAAACTGGTGACCTGTGGGTTTCCACAGGGCTCCATCTTGGGCCCTATGCTCTTCAGCATCTTTATAAATGACTTGGATGCAGGACTGGAAGGGATACTCAGCAAGTCTGAAGATGATACAAAACTGGGAGGAGCTGCTGACTCCCTTGAAGGCAGGGAGGTCCTGCAGAGAGACCTCAACAAACTAAAGGACTGGGCAATCACCAAACAGATGAAGTTCAGCAAGGGAAAGTGCTGGATTCTGCACTGAGATGTACAGACAGACTGGGGAAAGATATGCTGGAAAGCAGTGACATGGGGTCCTTGTTGATGGCAAAGACAGCAGTGCCCTGGCAGCCTGGAGGGCCAGCCGTGTCCTGGGGGGCTCTGCTCTGCACTGGGATGGCCTCACCTCGAATACTGTGTGCAGTTTTGGGCACCACAATAGAAGAAAGATATTAAGCTCTTAGAGACTGTCCAAAGGAGGGCAATGAAAATGGTGTAGAGCTCTGAGGGGAAGCTGTATGAGGAGTAGCTGAGGTGACTTCGTGTGTTCATCCTGGAGAAGAGGAGACTGAGGGGAGACCTTACTGCAGTTACAACTTCCTTGTGAGGTGAAAAGGAGGGGCAGGCACTGATCTCTTCTCTGTGGTGACCAGTGACAGGACCTGAGGGAACAGCCTGAAGTTGTGTCAGGGGAGGTTTAGGTTGGATATCAGAAAAAGGTTCTTCACCCAGAGGGTGGTTGGGCACTGGAACAGGCTTCCCAGGGAAGTGGTCACAGCAGTAAGCCTGACAGAGTTTGAGAAGCATTTGTACAATGCTCTCAGGTGCATGGTGTGACTCTTGTGGATGGTACCGTGTAGGCCTAAGGGTTGGATTTGGTGATCCTGTTTGTCCCTCCCAATGCAGCATATTCTGTGATTCTGTGATCTTAGCATGAAGAGAGTTTGCTCTGCATGAAGAGAGTTTGTTCTGAAAATGCATATCTGGTGTGGTTTGGATCTGGCTCCCCACCAAGTCCCTGAATCCACAACAAGAATTCACATCCTCCCTCCCTTATGAACACAAGGGAAAAGAAGGAAAATGAAACGACAAGACCAAAGCAGTGTATATATATATATCTATATGTATTTACATCCATATACAATTGCAAAAAAACCTATTTTCATCTAAGAAAGAGACAACTTTAATACCCCCCAAAACTAAAACAGAAAATAAAAAACCTGATATATGCAGATTGCACACAGCTAATATAGAACTAGCAAACAAAAGAACAAAATAGTTTCCTCGGAAAGGTGAAATTCACTCCACCAGATTTTTCCACCTGGATGGGGAAAACAACAGCCCACAGCAGGCTTCACTCCCAGATAAGCAAGACTGGCTGCAGGGACCTGCTGTCTTCAAGTCCAACGAAAGAGAAGCAGGGAGACCCCCCCTCTCTCCTTCTTATTTATACTCTTGCTTACTTAAAAAAACAGGATCGAATACTGGGAATGGCCACTTCCCTAGTTTCGACCTGGTTACCAAGGAAGGTCTATATCAAACTATCACATCTGGGGGCAGCCACACAGCACGTCACTGGAAGAATACAATCTGTGATTCAGCGTAAGGCAAAAGTATACTGAAGCCACTGCAATAACAAAAGGATTAGGCAAACTAAAGTTACTTACAGCTCTGCCTTCCACAGAGAATAAGGAAAGAGTTGGGGAACCAGATTCAATATCTACTGTATTGCTTGATAGGCACTTGATAAATGATTTTTACAGAGCCAGCTGCACCTGATATAATTATTCATATAACGAGGTACCAAGATGCTGTCTTTACTAGCTGAAAACACTTGTCAGGCCTTTCACAGCTGGAAGTTAAGTTTTATTCGGCATACTGCTATTCATGTGTTTTAGTTGCACAGTCTGCCTGTTACAGTGTTTCAGAGTATTCATGAATACTTTTCTGACTCTGTAACGTCTCCTAATAAGCACATAACAGTCAGAGAGATCATTTCACGCATATTGGTCAACTCTCTTTTTCCCCCCCCCAGATATGACAGGAATAATATCTCCTTGCACGCTAGCCTTTGACTGGAGGTCACTGACCCCCAAACACAAAACCTGCTCTCGTAGTGTTTCTGTCTTTATCCAAGAGAAACAAATCAATGCTCTTGCCCTGCAAGGCCAGTTAAATTACCACAGGCAATCTTGCTGAATCTGCAAATTTCAGGATTGTATTGAATTAATGAAAACCAAAGGGAATTCCCACATTACAGTATCTCTGTTGTAAGGGATCCTAGCTAACAAACTGTGAAGTAACATCTGATTTTATCAGCTGGTAATGCATGAGAGATTAAATAAATGCATCACTGTAATTCTCTACAATTTACAGACAATATTCTAAGTGCGAAAGTGTTTCAGACTTCAAAGAAGATTCTGCAAGGGTACCAGTGGAATTTAAGAGGCCAGTCAGGGTTAGATTTTTTGATAAAAATTAAACTTTCAAGGCATAGATGCTTATTAAAAACATTATTCCTGAAGGTGAACACCAGCTAGGCTTCTAAACACCATGTGTGTTGGTAGGAATCTTTTACTGTAACTGTAGAAGCAGGCAATTGATGGGCACAGCACCTCTCGTTTGATCACTGGTTCATCTCATCATCGTCACCAATAAAAAGCCAAGTCTTGAATTGTGATTGCCTTCCTGCAAATTGAACTCTAGCTGCACATGTTAAATAGGGAAAGACTAAAAGTATTAATGCCTCTGCTTATTTACAGTACTTTGTTAGAATCACTGTCTGTTGAGCTACCTGTAATTTGTACTAATCAAGTGTATCTTTAACAATTAGTCATAAATTGTAAGGACTGACAATCTTTCATCACTGACTTGTCTCACTCATGACAGTTCTGCTTCCAGAGCAGGTCTGAGATATATTTATATGGAAAAAGGCTCACATCATCTCATTAGTAGGTAAATATATACTCAGTTTCACTGTAGTTCATATGCACAAAGTTTAACACAATGCTAATGTTGAACAAAATAATATGTTAAAGAAGCAGCAGTATTGTTTTCTGCTCTTTCAGGTTTGCTTTTTGGTTTTTGGTGGTGGGTTTTTGTTTGTTTTTGTTGTGCTGTTTTGTTGTTGTTTTTTATTTTTACCACCTGAGAGCTGTCTTAAAAATAAGGTGGGAGAGAGGATGATTTTTATATAGGTTACACTGTAAACCTGATTCACTGTCTGTGACAAAAAAGCCTAAACTGAAAAGTATAAGCACTTACAGGAAGTCTGCATACTGTGCCTTTGACTGCATATATTTCACATTTTCTTTCAATTGTGTTTTTTTTGTCACTGTGCAATTACCCATCATGACTTTTTCTATTCCTTACACTAGTTAATTCCTACTGTTTGCCTGACAAGAGATTTGTTTGTTTGTTTGTTTGTTTGTTTGTTTTACTTTGTCCTTCTCCTATGGGCTTTCTTGGGCTTCTTGTTCCCATTCCATTTATTTTCCATTAGTTTATAGCAACAATTGGCTATAATAGCAGTCTCAGATTTCTAGAAGATATTACTCACTTTTAGATAGGACACTTCATTGATTATTCTGAACAAAACATATTTCAGTGATAAGATTGATGGAAGTGAAATCCCAAGATGACAAGCTGACAGGGCTTTTAAACTAAGGGGCTGTGAATCTCTGTAACTTCAATTTTAATATGGCAACTGGAAATGCTTAATAGGGTCTTAATAAAAAAAAATAATAAAAATTAAGAAAGACATTAAGTGTTAAGCATAGGCTTAAACCCTTTGCTTTGCAGGAATTATTTTAAACATCTGGTTTGTAATGCAATAAAAATACACATTACTATTTTACAGAAGTAAGGGGGCCAAGTTACTGAAGGCGTGTTCCGACATAATCCCATCTTCCACACCATGAAGGAAAAAGATAAGGGGTTTCTAGGGACAGAACTGGCAGACCTACGCGCCTTTCAAGGAGTGGCTTCAGATGGACTGGAAGACAGTGGATGTTTTTGAAATGGGAGATCAACAGAAATCAAGTTCTGTCTTGTTTTCTAAGGCAGAAAATGTATAGGCAAACAGAACAGGACACCACTTTTGCTTCCCTGAACTTATTTGCTGTGTTAAGCCCTGATTCACCTTTGAATTGAGACTCTCAAACAAGGATCAGATTCACATGCTGTGGGTTCATCACCTTCCCTCTGTAGGGAGCAGATGGCAGCCAGCACTGAGTGTTAACAAGTGCATCATCTGTTGATCGTTGAAGGAAAATATTTAACTTTCAGATTTTACGAAGTTCTTTAAAGCTGCAGGAGAAGAAGTAGAGTGTCTATATGGACAATGTGATATGAAGCTATAGCAAAAACAGCCAAACTAACAAGAAAACACAGAGAAAAAGTAAAATACAGAGAAAAAGACATGATGATCCATATGGGAAGCACAATAGCACAGAGGTGTATAGCGGTATGTCTTCATCTGTGTGATTGAGTAGTTTTGTCATTTTGTACCACAGTCTTGATCAGATGTTAAGAAAGAATAAAAATGATTAAAACATTAAAGATGTTTGGGCATTTTTTGTTTGTTTTAATTTCATCTGCTTGTTTGTTTTTTTTTCAGGACAGTTGTAGAAAAGACATCTTACCATAGAAAGAGAGTAAATAAGAGGTGCTGTTTTAATGTCTGTGTGTATAAAATGATCAGTGAGGTAAACTAGATCGGGGTTTAAGACTATATCCTTTCACTAGACAAACTAGAGCTATTCTATTTTAAAAGAAAGTATAAAATCACTAACTAGTAAAGACTGTACTTTTCCAGAGGTACTTTTCCAGGACAATAATCTAGCAAGTTTAAATAGGTGGTAAAATAGAGAATAGATGGTTACAATCCCAAAATTTAGAGTTGTTGTAGCTGTACTCAAAAAGGAACAGGTTTGTTAGACAAAGGTTCCAGGAGTTAAACTGAATTTTAACTATTTGCACTTAGATGAATACAGCTGTAAAGGACTTTTAACTCTATTGTCACTCCTGTAACATTCTTATGTGTTCTTCTGAAGCATCCAGTGCTGGTCAGACCGAGAAGTGAAAAGATGTATTAGAGTATAGATGTATTAGGTGTATCATTGTAAAACACTTCTTAGGTTTTTTGGTTTGGTTTGAGTTTTGTTTGGTTTTTTTGTTTGTTTTGTTTTTGTTTTTGTTTGGTTTTTGTTTGTTTATTTGTTTGGTTTTTGTTTAGATTATAATCCAGCTCTCTACTCTCATGTAAACACCCTGGTCAATATCACAACAGTAAATTAGATTGCCTCCTTCCCACATTTTCCTTACTCTGTTTTTAGATTTGGAAGTGATTTTGTTTACTTCTTTATAAAACATAAATAATATAACTGTGAGTGGCAAACAAACTCTATATTATACTGTCCAATACATAGTGGTTTACAGTTTGTTATACAGCCACCATAAACAGAATTTTGTATTTATGATGCCTATGAGTAATAGAAAGCAGATACTAACAATTGTAGAGAAGTCACACAACAGAGGAAGCGAGTTTAGCACATCAGCTAACAAGCAGCAGAGGAAGTCTACAGTTTTGTATTGCATTTACCTATAATCTTGTAATGAAGAGATATAGAAAGAATAAGTGTCTTTTGGCCTTTGTTACTGTTACAAGTCAGAGAAAAGCTATATAACATGCGGACAGGAAAAGTGTATCTAAGCAAACATCTCCACCTTGCTAGTCTATGGAGTTTACAACTTCAGGTGCCACGAAGCAGTAACAGTCCTCCCTGCTGGATCTGTTTCAGATGAATACACAGCCCTCCGTACACATCAGCTGATGGGCAAAGTTTTCCCATAGCAGTGTGTGCAACATATAAGGGAAAGATGCTGAAGTCATCCAAGCTGAAAATCTAAAATCATTGTAATTTTTGCTTACATGGCACCCAGTGTAGATCAGCGTCCTATTGTACAAAGCTGTGTCAGAATCTGTAGTAAAAAAGCATCTGAGCTGCCAAGAGTTTTTATGTTAGGAAGGGAAGTTGTTGACTGAGGAGAATCATATAGCACTATATTTACATGCATCTCTTACATTACAATCTCCCTGTATGAACTAAAGCTGTCTTCTGCCTAAGAACCCAAAAATCCTTCAGCACACACCTTTGTGCCAACATTTATAATTGGGACCATACTAGATACATACTATATGAGGGTTTTCATTTAGCATTATGCTATGTATTAAAGGAGAGGTTTTTGTTTTAAAAGCAAAAGACAACACAGTGAGACTAAACTGCCAGATCTGCGAGATTAAGCTGCCAGATCTAAAATGTCTGAACCATATGGTGCACAAGATGAAAACTGACATTTTTATTTTCCTGAAGAACCTTGAAAAATAAATGCATAACAGATGCAAAGTATCAAGGTGCCTGAACACCATTTTCAGGTCACAATGCAACAAAGCTTAAACTTCTGCAGTCAAACCCACAGAAAGCCCATATTTATACAAGTGGCCATGAGTTGTTTACATATAAGCAGAGTTACTGAGTCTTGCCTCTAGCATAAGTTTCCTTCAGATATGATTTCTCACCTTCAATGAGAAGATATTGAGTGGGGCATTGGAGGGCTAGGTATATCTTCCTGTAGCTAACTGAGCCTATGTCCTTTGTGTCAGAATCATAGAATCATAGAATGATTTGGGTTGGAAGGGACCTTAAAGATTGCCTGGCTCCAACCCCTCTGCTGTGAGTAGGGAACCTTTCACTTACTCAAAGCCCCATCCAGCCTGCTCTTGAATACCTCCTGGGATGGGGCATCCACAGCTTCTCTAGGCAACTTGTTCCAATGCCTCACCACCATCACAGTAAAGAATTCCTTCTTAGTATGTAATGTAAACCTACCCTTCTTCAGCTTAAGGTAAATTTCCCCTTTTCTTTCCACTACATGCCCTTGTGAAAAGTCTCTCTGCAGCCTTCTTATAAGCCAAATTTAAGTACTGGAAGGTTCCTTCCCGTAAGGTCTCCTCAGAATCTTCTCTTTCCTAGGCTGAACAGCCTGTCTTCATAGGATAGGTGTTCCAGCGTTGTGATCAGCTTAGTGGCTCTCCTCTGGACTCTTTCCAACAGGTGAATGTTTTTCTCGCCACTCCAGGAGGAGTCTCACAAGAGCAGAGTAGAAGGGTAGAATCACTTCCCTCGACCTGCTACTCACACCTCTTTCGATGCAGCCCAGGATGTGGTTGGCCTTCTGTGCTGCAAGTGCACATTTCTGAGTCATATTGAGCTTTTTGACCACAAACACCCCAAGTCTTTCTCCCCAGGGCTGGTATCTATCCATTACCCTGCCAGCTTATACTTGTGCTTGTGACTGCCCCAAGTGCAGAAATATTACAACCTTGGCTAAGTATGTACTCTCATGGACTGCAAACTACTGAAGTTTCTACTGAAGGTAAGAGTCCTGTTGCCATATACCACAGTATTTGGAATCCTATCTGTATTTAGGACCCTCAAGAAGATAACCTGTACTCAAGGTCTGTATGTGTGCTCTTTGGGCAGCACTTCAGCTTTTCTACTTCCTTACTGCTAGGCTTTGTGAGCTATTGCATGTGGCTGGGAGCACAGGGGCTTGATTCTCTCATGTCTTCACTGATTTAATTTTGCCTTAACTGCACTGAAGCAAAAGGCAGCAATTTCCTTTGCAATGTCTTTGTGATGGGAAGGACATGGTAAGGAAAGTTTACTTTTGAAAGCCCAAAGCCTTAGGAAACTATCTTTTGTTCCCTCTTCTGCTTATTTAATTTCTGAGAAAAGATTACAGGTTGGGGATTCAAAAGCACTTTTTTTTTTTTCTGGGAATATTCAAAATCACAAAGATCTTAAACATCTAGAAAAAAAATTGGCTTCATTATTGATTTTTTTATCTTAGCCCAGCATAAAGCATTTTCTAAGTAATACCAAAAACTGCAAAACATTTCTGAAGAAGTCTAGAGTCTGATTTGTAATGTTGTAATACTTAAAATCTGCATATGAACACACAGAATAATTTTTGAATCATAAAGGGATTTTTAGAGGATGTCTGAACTGAGAATTAGGATGCCACTGTTTTTGGTGTCTAGTGCAAAGACTGGGCCCATGGGTTTTATACCTCTTGTACTTTATGTCAGGGTCTGGATTCATCAAACCTCTTCAGGAGTTTTGGCCACTGGGGCTTGGGACCAGCTCAGAGGGCAGTTCTGTCCTCCTAGTGCTATTGGAAGAGGCTTTCAGATGCCCTATAGAGAGTGGCCCACCCCTGTCTTCTGGGTGCTGATTTCCAGCTGTGCCTTAAGCTGGGACTGCCCTTCTGCTCCCTGGCTGTGGTGGTGGGACAGCCCTGGCTGCTGATCTGCCCTGCCCCTACAGGGAGGCCCTACGGCCACTGGTCCCCAGAGAGTAACCAGCAAGTGCCACTTGAAACAACAGTGTTAAACTACCACTCTCTGCCAAACCCCATAATGGTGCCTGCTGGAAGGCAAGAGCTTCCCTGCCAGCAGTGCATGCATCAGGCAGACCTTACATGAACAATCAAGACTAATCAGTTTCAGCAGCTTTCACCTTTGCATGCTGGAAGAAGGGTATCTTCCAGACCAGCTGCACTGAGAGCTCAACTCATGAGGAAAAAGACTCCAATCTGCAATTCTACAGGAAGAAGCAAAACAAAATCAGTGTTCCAGGTTGATGCTCCAGGCTTTGAGCATCCACTTCCTGATAGTAATATTCTCCACATGGAGCTAACCTTGAAGTTCCTGTGGAAGTTACAGCTGGTGCAAACGATCCCAACAGAACATAAAAAGGTCTTATTCAGTTAAGTAGGAGTAAACTTCCAATTCAGCCCACAGGGTGATTTGCCTCTTTTAGATAAACACTGTGGCTTTATGAAGAGGGAGGAAATGCAGAGCACCTCCATGATGCCACTGTGCTCCCAATAATCTATAAAAGCCTAATCCCAGCATTATATTACCAGATGCTCAGAGGTTCACTAATCCACCAGCTATTACACCTGCATTCCAGGCGTTTAATAAGAAGTTCTACAGCTGAACCCATTATATGGCTCTTGAAGAAATTACATACTTCAGAGATTCTCTGTCCCCTGCCTTCAGACCAGCAGGAAATTGCTCTCATGAAATCCACCCCCTCTAGAAGAAATGTGGGTAACCTTGGGCTAAATCCTTAGAAGTTCCTGTGGATGGCAGAAGTGTGTGTAGTAGAGGAAATCTGCTAACACGGCAACTCAATGTTGACATGTTAGCTGTGTTCCTCTTCTTTGCTCTTAGACCCTCCACAAATATTTCTTTGGCTTAGATTCTATGAACAATGGCATAGGAAGTGTATTTTCAGCTATATCAGTTGATATTCTGAGCAGATAGTTATTCGGATGCACTCAAGTAGCTGTTTGATATCATGCCTTAGACACAGGTACGAACTCACTGTAGTAAGAAAATCATAAATCCCTAACCTAATGGCAAAAGAGTATAGTGCTCAAGTTTTCCCTTCTCAGATTTCAGGAGTAACTTAAATCATAACATCAATTTGTCAACATTTTCTCTCTAAGGATACAACTGCAGTTTCTTCTGGACATCCTAGAGTGCATGAAAGGGGGTATTGTTTTGAATTTAAATATTATGTCGTGATCCTTTCTTTCATACATTTGATGTCTGAATTGGGATAATCACCTGTTATTTTCAGTCTATCATAACTCATTCCTCATTAGTAACATTTTGTCTTCTCCTGAAATATACTTCTGTAGTTGGAAGGCAAAGGCATTAATAATCAGGAGCCTTTTGTCCTGCATATTATATTCCATCCTGCAAAATGATACTCTTATTGATTGCCTAAACTGCAATACACAGCTTCTCTTCTCTGTTTGGATGGACGAAAACTAGGAAAAGTCCTGAGGCAACTGAGTAGACCTTGATTCTATCAAAGAGAGGCTATAGAGAATTTTCTAACAAAAAATCAACAGAGGAAATGAGTAATTATGACTGATAAGTAAACTTAGGAAAATGTGAAGCCTTTTCAATCATTCCCACTCTCTTTTTTTTTTTTTTTTTTGCAGAAGCAAATGTATTTGTTTATGTGAGATTCATTCCTCCTGTATATGTAATCATATCTCAAGTCACCTTTAGGGGGGGTGAACAATGATTTGGATAAAATACTTGTCCTCCTTTGCAAGGAATTAATCAATTTTTATTAAATAAACTAATAATTAAAGAAAGTTTCTTGCCCCTTAGTCCCGAGTTTCGACTGCAAGTTCCAGGAGGACAGGGACTGGTGCATTTAGAAAGTATTACAGATGAGAATAACACCAGTGATAGCATGCCACCATTTTACCCGACCAAGTTGCATGTATGTTGGTGAACCACTGCAGTTTTTCTGTTTTGTCAGGAAGCAGGTGATTCATAAATATGCTTGGACACTTGCAGTGTGGGAAACTGAGTAGGTGACCATGTACCACGACAAGGCTCAGGATTCTTCCGGATTGGTAATGTGACAAACCAAAGGTCTTTACACTGACCTCTGAAGGAATCATTAGAGAGATATTTTAATAAAAATAGGACATGAAATAAAATGAACACATAATAAATCACCAATAAGTTGCAATGTAGTTACTACAGAAATAGATGTACCTTCAGTTATCGCATTTATTCATACACTAAAATGTCCATAAGCAAAACTGAAATAATAGTGACATTTTGCATTCAGGCTTTACTTTTGTCACAATTTCATTTTCAAAGATTTTTTGGTTTTTTTTTTAAAGCGAGGAACTCCAGTCCGATATTTTAAGTCATATGACTTCTTAGGCCAGCTCTGAATTTGGTACTTTTACCTTAAACTCTTTTGAGTTGCTGAACATCAATATTTGGAAGTCACAATAGCTGTGATTCTGACGCACATTACAAATCACTCCAAAAGTCACCAGGATATCATTATTCCTTGTCCAAACAGTACTTGCATTACTGCTTATTCTTTATTCTATTCAAGATTAGCTTTATTTTATTCAACACTGAAAAGAACTTAGCACAACACAGAAAATTACTATGAAAACCACAAAATAGTGTCTTTCTCTTACTGAATCTTTTGCTTGGGTAACTCTTTTTTCCCTACAAATTATCAAAACTTGATTGATATGTCTAATTTTGCTCCATTTTTGTACAGCTTCATTGCAATAATTCAGTACCTAATTAAGTACAAGAGCTAGTCCTCAATTCCATCAGTTTCCATGAGAGTGACTGAAAACATGCTGTGTACATCTCAGGGTCCTGGGTGAGCATTTACATATTACACCATCATTATAAGGCATATAAAACCCTAAGTTTACTTCAGAAAGTATAACAGAGGAAAATATACCATTTATACCATTTATACCATTGAAAATATACCATTTAAAGATATACTAAAATACAGGAGGTGACTTGAAGTTTATGGCCTAATTTTGGCCAGGAGACGATAAATTTTTTACAGTAGCCTGGTAGGGGGCTGAGGGGGCAGGTCCAGGCACCAGATGTTGTTCTGTACCAGCTCATGTAATTTCTGGGGATAGGGGAAAGGGACTCTATGGCTTTAGAGATGAAGGGCATGGCTTCTGGTCCAAAAACCAGAAAGGCGGGGGAGGGGGGCAGAAATGTCCACTGTTGTTCATTGTCTCAGGGTCTGTTGTGAGCATTCTCTCTTTTGCGTACTTCTGTTATTAATATTTTTCCCACTACTGATAATTTCTCTTCTCATTCCTGTTTCCAGTAAATCATTCTTATCTCAACCTGTTTCCAGTAAATCATTCTTATCTCAACCTATTTCCAGTAAATCATTCTTATCTCAACCTGTGATGTTCACCTTTTCTACTTCGAATTCTCAATTCCATCCTGCCAAACAGTGGGAAGGGGGAGGAAAAGAGGAGGGGTGAAAGAGCAGCATGAGGCTTGGCAGAGTCTTGGTGGGGGCACTGAACTGGAGAATACCATTTCTAAACTAACATAGCTTTATTTTGGGTCACAAACGGTTGTGGTAACAACAGATTTGCCCCAAGCAGGTTGGAAACTATTTTGATCTAAGCATTAGCTAAGGAGCCACTGATCACCATTGCTCTGTTGATTGCTCTCATCATGTGGGTGTGGTACCTAACCCTGTATATTTTTCCGCACTTGCACTATATCCCCATCAGGGTGCTCCTTTTCAGAGCAGTGAGAGGGATCAGGATCACTGCAAGTTGAATCTGAGTCAGCAGTGCCCTGGCAGCCAGGAGGGCAGTCGTGTCCTTAGGGGGGCATCAGGCAAAACATCACCAGCCGGTCGAGGGAGGGGATTGTCCTGCTCTGCTCTGCACTGGTGTGGCCTCACCTTGAATATTGTGTGATGTTTGGGGCACTGCAATAAAAGAAAGATATTAAGCTCTTAGAAGGTGTCCAAAGGAGGGCAACAGGGATGGTGAAGGACCTTGAGGGGAAGCTGTATGAGGAGCAGCTGAGGTCACTTGGTGTGTTCATCCTGGAGGAGACTGAGAGGTGGCCTCATTGCAGTTACAACTTCTGTGTGAGGGGCAGAAGAGGGGCAGGCACTGATCTCTTCTCTGTGGTGACCAGGGACAGGACAGAGAGAAGCACTCAGGGAGACTCAAGGACAACCCCTGAGGTTCTGGAGCTGGGGTACAAGGGATCCCAGGCCTGTTACACCCCAACTTAAAAAGAGATAGTGGCAGTTTGTGAAAGGGTTTGAGCTGCTTCAGAAGGGATTGGCACCCTGACTGCCAATGCTGGGCTGAATGTTCAAAGAGAAGGTCCCTGTCAGACACCATGCCACCAACACAACCTAGAGTAAGTGGATTGCTCCGACCACACAGTGACCTCGAGTAGGGAATCGCGATCACTCAGGGATCTTGGAAGTCATCACAAACTGACTGAAGGTGAACATTTCAGACAATCATCAGAAGAACAGGAAAAGGTGATGTGTTAAGCAGACCCCACCATGTAATCAGCTATCAGAAAATGAAAAGCAATACACTTCCTTCACTAATGGTTCCTGCCACATTCTAGGTATACATCAAAAATGGAAAGCTGCCATTTGGAGCCCTACGTGGTGAGGGACAAGGTGGATAAAGTCATGTTGCAGAGCTGAACTCCATCCAGCTGCCTTTAGATATTGCTGAACAAGAGAAATGGCATGTGCTCTGCCTCTACACTGACTCATGGATGTTAACTGGTGCTCTGTGAGGGTGACTGGACTAATGGGAAAAGACCCACTGGCACAGAGGTAAATCTATCTGGGCTGCTGAACCTTGGCAAGACATTGCCGTGTGGGTAGAGAAGTTGGCTGTGAAGGTACATCATGTAGACATGCATGTACCCAAGAGCTGGGCTACTGAAAAACATCACAACGGAGACGTGGATTGAGCTGCTGAGATTAAAGTGTCTCGGGTGGATCTGGACTGGCAACATAAAGGTGAATTATTTCTCACTTGGTGGGCCTGTGGTGCCTCAGGTCATCAGGAAAGAGATGTAACATTCAGATGGGCTCCTGATTAAGGCATCTATCATGGACACTATCTCCCAGGTTATCCATAACTGTGAAGCATACACTGCAATCAAACAGGCAAGTGGTATTGTGCTGGTATTGTGGACAGTGGTCAAAATACAAATATGGGGAGGCCTGACAGATTGATTACATCAAACTCCTTCAGATCTACCAAGGCAAGCACTATGTGCTTGCAGTAGTGGCAACAACCACTGATTGGCTGTGGCACACCCTGTGCCTCACAGCACTGCCCAGAACACCATCTTGGGCCTTGAAAAACAAGTAATGTGGTGACATGATACTCCAGAAAAAATTGAGTTGGACAAGCAGACTCATTTCAAAAATAGCCTTATAGACACCTGGCCAGAGAGCACAGTATTGAGTGGCTATATTGTATGCCCTGTCAAGCACCAACTGCTGGGAAAATTGAACAGTACAATGGACTGTTAAAAAACACATTGAAAGGAATAATAGTGGGACCTTCAAACACTGGGATCTACATTTAGTGAAGGTGACCTGGTTAGGTAATACTAGAGGCTCTACCAATCGAGATGGCCCTGCCCAATCAAAACCTTCATGTACCGTAGAAGGGAATAAATTCACCATGATGCATATGAGGAATGTGTTAGGGAAGACAGCTTGGATTAGTCTTTTCTCAAGCAAAGGCAAACCCATCCATGGGATTGTATTTACTTAAGGACCTGAGCGCACCTGGAAGCTAATACCTCAAGGGGATTTATTTTTGGATGAAAACAATCTGTAATGTTGAATTGATACTGCCACAGAAGATGACTGCAACCAGTACAACTAACCACACGTGCCCTGTGCTGCAGAGCCTATTGGCAAACCCTACCCACAAGACATACCAAGCTGAACCAAACTCCAGCTTATCCTTTGCATTTTAAACTTTTGTGAAATCGAGGAATTTCTCTTTAATCTTGCTGTTGAAAATTTTATAGGCAGCAGCTCCACACTTCAAGGCAGTTTTGGAAAAAGCAATTTATTTGAGTTTGTGAATTCAATCATATACCTGACACTATTTTATAAGGAAGGTACATCCTCTGTTTTATTTTCCTCTCCATGCAACAACACTCATTGGAGTCAAAAGCTAAATCCTTTCAATCTACAGGGCAGCTCCCTGTTGGAAGTTAGGAGCAGATGATATGTGTTCTTCAAGAGGCATGATTTCATAGCTAAATATTTCCATAACTGTTGTTGAAAAGGAAATGCTTTCCATTTGGGAACACTGAAAACTTTAGCAGACTTATAAACTACTGGAGGGAAGAGAGCTTCTTTACTCACTTGTTCGTGTTGACTATGCCAGTGTATGATGCTTAGGGACCAGTCACTATGTCTCTGGTTGTTTTCATTCAGATGGCTGCAGTAGCACTTTTTTTATTGTCCTAAATACCCTCCAGGTTACTCTGCTTGCAATTAGGGAAGCATTCAAATTTTTCTTTAGTGATAGAAACCTAATTGGAGAGTATCTTTGTATGGGAATGGATGAGGAAAGAGATAACACAGCAAAGTGCTCAGTTCATTGAGAGATGTAGAGCTACCTGATCCAGTTTTCCAAGCTGCCATGTACCTGGTTAAAAAGGGATACCAAATCTATGGTTGGCTCTACTTTATCTGTAGTAGAGCTGCTGTCCTTTGGAGTTTCTAAAAATGGCAATCAGAATGGTTTAGTTTTGTCTTCATTCTTGTATGGAGAATCCTTAGCAAGGGTTGAAAGGAGCCCAATATATTTAGACGTGAGTTAGCATTCTTGAATGAAGACTTTTTGCTTACCCAACAGTTTTAAAAGCTACATCTTTCCACAGGGATTTAAACTCACATATTTATTCAAACATCATCACTGTATATGGTAGTAACAAAAAGAACATATATTTTAATACATAGGAATTGCACTACAACAGAAAACCAGGGTTCATCATATCATAGCAGAGGATATCTTGTACTCAAACACATGCAGCAAGTATACACTTGGCATAATACTTACCTTTCATTTTGGCAAGTAAGTAGTGACAAATCAAGGTAAATGGTGAAATGGGTGTTTGATGTTACCACATCTGGTACAATAGGATTTTTCTCAGCAGCAATAAAGTAATATTTTTAAGGCAGGTATAACAAATAACACTAAAAAGTCCATTAATTCCATTAATTTTGACTATCCTTAAACATCTTTGTCTTAGACATGCCTCACAATAAAGAGATTGGACAGTTTGCATTCTTCCATATTTATATTTTTCTCCCTTGAATACTTTATCCCTTACAGTGCAGTAAGTTATAGGTACATACAAAAAAATAACTGAAAAAAAATTCTGTTTCTCCATTGGAATACCTTGCTTTTATGTCAAGAGGCAGATTAAAATTTTGGGAAACAAACAACTGTAGACCTTAGTTCTGTGAGCTTTGTATTTGCAGTGGAACAGTTTCCATTCCAAAGAATTTTGCATGGATTAGAAGCACTCCTATGGATGTAATTGAAATGTCATTGATAAATACTGGAAATTAGTGGAATGTGTTCTAGCAACGTCTGTGATGTTATCAACAAAAAACTAAGTGGGGTTTTTTTAGAGGGTACGGTTCTGATGTCAAAATCTTCTGCATGAGACATGTTCTTGGCAGTTGAAGTTTTTTTAAAAAGTGAGAGAAACACCTGTGACGTTCTCCAGGCTTTGATATGTTGTTCTACACAAATAATTAAAAGGTGGATTTGCCAAAATATTTTGTAATACAAGACCACTGGCAGTATAGATCTGGGCTTTGAGAAAGCTGAAATCTCAATTCCATTCCATTTGGAAGTGCCAAGATCTAAGAGGAAGTTCTACTAGCACATTCATGCTTAGGAAGCAGTGATATAATTGGGTTACAGGCTGTGAGGACACCTAATTGAAGTGTTCCTGAAAAATCATCCTAAGATCCTATAGAGCTTCTAGGATCTCCTACTAATGAAATACTCTTCACTTCATGTGTCAAAAGCAAAATAAAAGATACTGATTATTAACTGCATATTACAGAAAAAGACATTTCAGTCTATCATAAGCATAATGTAAACTGAAATAACAAATTGTCTTGGAGACAGAGTATGAGAAATTTTGGCTTTAAACTGAAAATCCCTTATCAGGAATACTAAGCAAGTTTTGTTTACAGATGATCACAGTAAGTGCCTCATTATCCAAATCACAGGCCTTAGTTCTCATATAAGTTTGGTAATTTTTTTGGTTGGTTTGGTTGGATTTTTGTGGGTTTTTTTGTTTTTGGTTTTGTTTGGAGTTTTTTTGTTTGGTTGGTTGGTTTTTTGTTTTGGTTTTTGTTTTTGTTGTTGTTTGTTAGTTTTGTTTTGTTTTGTTTTGTAAAATCCTCAGGCCAGTTGAGATTTAAATTAATGTGAATTTTGCCACATCAGTGTGTTGGCCAGAGATTCAATAAATAAAGAATCAGTTTGTTCATGAAACAATGCTAAACCTAATTATTTCAGTGAAAATTCATGCAGGCAATAATAGGAAATGTGAGAATAGCTATTTTCTAGATGTCACCTGTTTAAGCTAGAAATCCATCTAAGCGGATGACAGTTACCTAAAAACCCTTTGACAGTGAAACTATGCCAAGGAATGCCAAAACCCCACTATGCATCAAAAATGAGACCCTTCTGATTTTAAATTCATTTAAGAGATGCTTACAATGCACTGAACTTTTTGTTATTTTATAAAGAGGAAATTATATTTCTCTTCTACATAGTTCTGTAATGTAGGATCCTGAGTGAGTTTTGTCACATGCAAGAAAGCTATCAGCGTGGAACTGGACGACTCCGCTTAAGGGTTGTTTATACACCCTTAAGGAAACATCTGCTGTCAGGGATGACCAATTGCTTTTACTAACTTTTTAAGTTTAAACCCTAAAACAGTCTGACTGTCCCGGCACCACTGCTATAATCCGATGGCCTTGGAGATCTTGTTTCCATATCATTAGCTACTAGAAAATTAGCAAAACACCTTCAATAGCCATTTCAAGCCAGGATGTCCACTGAGCTGCTTTTAGCCAGGGCCAGAAGCAGACGTCTGGATCCCAGGAGAAATCAAGTTTCCAAGTCATGCTTTGGTAACCAGTTTTTCAAAACCCCTTCATCCCAGAGTGGCTAGGACCTAGGCAAATACTTGCTAGAATCCAGACCTCTGCACAAGATATAGGCAGAACTCACTTTCATTGCATGTCACATAAGGGGCAAACTAAGACATTTTTTACCTATTATTCTTCCCCCCAAGCTGTGGCTCCACTCCTTGTTCAGCTTCAGGGTTCGTGTCACCATTCACGGCCATAAGTCATGACCACTAGGCTGCCAGCACGAACCTCCTGCCAGTGATGCTACCTTATGTACCAAGTATGTTCCTAACCCTCATGAGGATTCAGTATACAGTTTGGTTTACAACACACCACACCAGTTGTATAGTGACCATGTTAGTTTTTTGACTGCCAGCCGAGGAAGGCTACCTTCAGGGCAGATTATTGGGAAAGCGTGTGTAATTCTGAAAATGCTCTTTAATCAGGGAGTCGGGGAAGTTTTAGTATCTTATATTTAGGGAGAGTCCATTATTGATGTGATTCTTTTCAAATCAGTGAAATTACTAAAGCAATTATAAAAGCTCAATATATCTTAATAAGAGTCTGCTGTTTTCACCATTGACCAAAAGAGTCTGTCTCGGTCTGTAAGAAAGGAGGAGGATTACTGACATTACCTTGTCAACCTCTTAATTTCTGACATATAACTTTTATCTTTCAGCAATTTGAAGCAATTAATTTCTTCCACTTGAACACCTACAATCAAGCATATATATGCTATTATTATAAGATACTTGACAATAATATTTCATTGGAAGCTGTATTTCCTATTTTTTCCACAAAACTATGCCATTCTTACATAGCAACAGAGTGCCATTTAGAGTTAGAGAAGGAATCCTAGGAAATTTGAAAATTTGCATCAGTGAGAGCCAATTCAAATTCTCACGGATTTTGCTTACAACTTAACTCTTTTTAAATGGTGTTTCATGAAGTTGTGATGAGCACAGATAAATCTTTCGTTTATCTTCTGCACTGTGTGTAGTTTGCTATAGAGGGATAAATTCTTCATGTTCTATACTTAGAGAAATGTGATAGATTTTGAACAGTTGGGTTATCCAATAAACAAGATTTCAGTACTGAAAACCCAGATCACCCCTTCTGTTTCAGTATCTTATCTGATTTTATTTTCTCCTTTGAATTTTTAATTTGGAAGATAAAAGTCAAGCACTAGGGGTAGTTTCTGTGGCCTAACAATAAAACAACTAAGAGTTTTATCTCTTCAGAGCTGATTTAACCATTAAAAACTTTGGCAAACATTTTATGGACACTGTAAGAATGTTTGGTTTTCAGTTTGAACCACAAAGATGCATGAGCACTTGAAAAAATACCAGCCAAAGCACAGATTTAGTAACTGCAAAGTAACTTGCATATTTCAAAACCAGAAGGAATCCAGAATGGACTATGTTGCTTAAGGGCCTTGAGGCTGTACCTCATAAAAGGAATTTTTAAGTGGGGGTCCCTGGCACCACCACAGCCATCAGAGGGAAGAATATTCAACAACAGCCATCTCACAAACTGCTGTGGGGGTCTGGCCTAGTCTGCGGGATAATTTTTTGTTGAAAGGGCTGCTACAAGGTAGAACACTTCCCTTATTTGCCTCACTCTCATCACAATCATTTTAGACTGCAGTTAAGCCCTAATTCTAAGGACTCATAAGTGCCTTAAGTATTCCTCTGCCTTCCTTTCTGTCTTAGCCTCTAGCTTTGTACTTTACTTTTAGGTAGAATGGCAGATAGTTTTGTCCATGAGCTTTCATACATACAGTTACTTTTAGAGAACAGAAATGTGGCTACTTGGCTCGTTTGTTGCTACAGAAAAGCCACATACATGGTTTTTAATGTTTTTTTTGAAGTAGGGCGTATGTTGACAGGTGTAGGAGAAAAAATGCCAGGTATTGTTCCTGGTGCTAGCTGCTGCTGTAAATGAATATGTTTATCCTGAACTGAAAAATTAAACTAACTGGACAAAATCAATGGCATTTTTGCCTGAAGAAAGTTTTGTGTTATTGGTCTAAGTGAACCCCGCTCCTGCTCCATAAGAGCTATATGTCTTAACACAACAACTCTGTAATTGTCAAAAAAACTCTGTATGCTTTTTCAATTTCTTTTGAAACAAATGTGCACTGCTTTTGATCTGGTTAGAAAAATCTGTTTTATTAGCAATTAGCTGATCTGTCTTGTGTGACCACCCTAGAGGCTGCTCTTGCTTCTTTTCCAGTACTGGTTTTAGACAAAGAACAGTGGATGATGGCAATTGTTTGGTATGGCCACCATGACTGTCACAATCCACTGTCAGATTAGGTCATGTAATCCAGGACAGTCCCAGGCTCTTCTGCTGCAGGGTCTGGGGTAGTGTGGGAACAGAAGACTGGGAAGGCACTCAAGATAGCATGGCTTCTCCCTCCTACCCCTGCATGTGGAGCAGTTTAGGCACAGACAGAATAGTGACTCATTACAGCTTTTGTTTTTGCTTATCTGATGTCAGAAGGTTAGGTGAGACTAAGAATTAGATGTAGCTGCAGGATAAAAAACAGAAAGTGCAAAAGCCTGTTTCTGGTCAGTCGATGTCTTGTCATATGAAATGCCATATATGTGTATGTATGGACATGGAAAGAGAAACAATTCATATGTGGACAATGTGAGCATCATAATGCAGTGACAGCCATCTGATCCAAATCTTATTAACATCTCACCAAGGCTAATGAAGTCATTACAAAAGTAAAGTGAATGAGAACCAGACCATACAGTATAAAGAGCCATCTATAGTAAGAACTGAGAGTTCAAATCCATGTAAAAAAGTTCTTTTATTCTGAACAAACCCCAAAGTTTCATTAAATAAAGGATTCAACATTAAAAGGTTGGGCAACCAAGCATCTGTGAGGAGAAGCACATCAAAACCTGTAATATCTGCTTCCTTGCATTAAACAGACATATTTAAAACAAGCACATTCCGAGCTATTAGTTTATACCATCGCAGTTGTTAAAATGTGGCATAATCCCCTCTCAGTAAAGCAGTTCAAAAGTAGAAAGATAAAAAAGACTATAAAATAAAAGTAGACTGTGAGGATTTACAATATAAACACTATCCACTGCTGGAACTACAAAGCAATTAAAACTGCTCTCTGGGATGACTTTTCTTCCTTCTCTAAGTTCTCTCCCTTTATTTTACATCCAGCTAGCTTCCTACTTCTGTTAATTGAGGACATCTACAGTGCAAATGCTCTTTTTCTCAGAGGTGGATAAAATTATGTATGCTGCAGGTCACGTCTGCTCCATTCTGCCCAGTATCATCTCAGACTACATTTTGCTTTTGGCTTTTCTGTCCCAGACTGGTGTTTTGGCAGAGGAAAAGTATCTGCTTCCCTTGTGCCCTCACCTCACTCGATCTCTCAGTCTCTGAAGTAACAGAAGACTGACATAAAGTTATGATAGCAAGAAATGTGACCTCTTGGTATTTATGCCTTGGAAACTGCTGTCCACAGTTTCTGGTACCTCACTTGAGCATTAATCTGTTAACAAACTGTGCTGGGAGAACAATTAATACAGTTTCATATTATTAAGTGGATGACATGCTTGTCCCATTTGTATTAATAAGGCTTTTAAAAATGCTTCTAACAGGACTCCCTTTCTGAGTAGTAAAATTTGCAAATTTTCTACATGTATAGACACAATCCCTGAGAGCACTCAGAGCAACTGAATAGTCAACAGCTTTGAAAATTTGGCTATGTGGACTGTAGATAGATATCTAACTATGGAGCTGTAAATATCCCATATACCTGTTTCTGAAAGTTTTGAATGTTTTATATGTAAACTTTGCAACATCTGTTTTCATTTATTATTTTAGGATTCTAATGAAGTTTCTTCCGTGGTCACATCTCATCTCTTCAGCCTGTGTCCTTATTTTATCGACTGTGTAAATTAAGTAGATGAAACAGCCTGAATATTTTACATAGTAACAAACTGACATAAATTGCTCTATGTTGCTATAAGTAACTTTTATTCATCCTTCAGCACTGAAAGTATGTAGCTTCATTTGGTATTAGATTTTCACATGCTTCTTAAATCCAACACAGATGCAGCTCTTGGAAAAATAGAATCTAGACATGTCTTAGATTTATTAGAAATCAAATAAGCTTACATGAACAAACATATTTGGTAGCGGAGTCTTAACAAAAAAGTGGTCCCCTTTGCTTCTATGGAAAATGTTTACGGGCAGGAAACACAGAAGTTTCATCATCCTTTTGAATTCAGTGATATGATATATGCTAAACAGATCTCTACTCAATAGAGCCAAGAATGATACAACACAACACAAAATATTTATACATGTAAGATATAACACTGAATTACTGAACTCAACTTCAAATTAAATTATGTTGCTTTGGGAGGGCAATTCTTCTCATACTTGTTACATGATCATGAAACAACCTTGACACTTTTGTTCAGTGTATCTGTTTTGACACTTAATTACCTGCTATGACACCCAGAAATTTCACTTTAACAATGCTCAAATTAAAAATTAATACCCTCTCTTCTATCATTTTATTCTACCTCTTTACCTGACAAGGGAAAGGAAACATTACAGTAGAAAGCAGTGCCAGAACTCTCAAGATCGAGGGTTAATCTTGATGCAAAGCTTAACTGCTACATGCATTGGTATGCCAATGATCCAGAAGATCCCAGGTAAAAAGCAACTTTTTTAAATTGAGATGTTCACTGGTAAAGCTCAAGGGCAATATGTGAATGTTTTCATAGCAGTTGACCTTATTTTCTTGATTTCATTTTCAAAATGGATTGCACCATGGGCTGTAATGCAGAATACTTTTGAACTTGGGTGCCCTCACCTTGTGATTCTCCTCTCATTCAGTATAGAGGTATGGTGAACAGCTAAAGCTGGGTCCTGCCTCAAAACGCCAAACATAACCTGGCCTGCTGTGTTCTTCCAAACAAAAAAACCTGTTATGGACAGTCAGGTTCAAATGTAACTCACTAGGCTTTAAGCAAATTCTCAGCATGAATTTCTGCTTTATGTTTTGTCAGAAGAAAGTTTCACTGGAGAAATGTAGCCTATTTTTACCTTTCCTCAGTATTCGAGAGAACAAAGATTACAATTTTCAGAAAGAGAGATGAACTACCTTAGCTTTCAATATCTCAAATTAAGATCTGAGAGAAGCTTGAAGACTTTCTATAAACTCCTTCTATAAGATTAAAGGGAAAAGATTAAGGGCAAAAAGGGGAGAAGTCATTGTTTGTTTGAGTACCCCTTGCAGTGAACTTTCTTCATTAGCAATGTCTGTGTTTGCAGAGCTTCACTCATATACCTGAAGCAATCAAATTCATTATTTTTCCATGCACTGCCTTGAAACATGACTAGAGACAAGACTTGAGGAAACAACATGAAGCTTAGTCGGGGAGGTTTGGGTTAGATATCAGGAAAAGCTGTTTCACCCAAAGGGTGGTTGGGCACTGGAACAGGCTCCCCAGGGAAGTGGTCACAGCACCAAGCCAGCCTAAGAAGTGTTTGGACAATGCTTTCAGGTACATGGTGTGATTCTTGGAGGGTCTTGTTCAGGGCTGGGAGTTGGACTCGATGACCCTGATGGGTCCCTTCCAATTCAGCATATTCAATGATTCTATGATTCTATGAAATCTTATTTATTAACCCCAAATTTAATTTTAACTCACTTTCTCACTCTTCATGTCCTTAGTATGTTTTCAGAGTATAAGGAATTCCTTAGAACAACTTTATTTAAGAAATGAAGTAGTCTTTTTACTTAAAAAGGTCCGCATGCAGGTTCTCTTCTTTCTCCAGACTTTTTGGGCTTGTTTATGCACCTCTGGGGCTTATCTTAGCCTAAGGAAAAATGTTTTCCTTCAAATGTCTCCTGAAAATTTTGACAGCAAATCACTGACACTCCTGGAAAAGAGGGAGAACCTGAAGGGTAAGAATTCTCAGAATTCAGTAGGACTTTTCTGTTCATCCACCACCCCCACTTGCACTGCTCCCAAGGTCTGGGGAGAATAAACAGTCAGAGGTTATCCAGAATTCCTTCCAGCAGCATGAAGCCACAGGGGAAGCTCCATGCTGTTCTAAGGGAAAAGGGAACGGTAATCTCCAAGTCAGTCATTGCTTTAGGAGACACTTCAGAGGTTCACAGCTCTCACATATCTTATGAAAACCTTGGAATGCAGATGTAATAGCTAATGGATTACTGAACCCCTGAGCATCTGGTAATCTAATGCTGTGGTTAGTCCTTTTGAATTGCAGGGAGCACAACTGTGCAGTAAGAAATTGCTCTGAATTTCCTCTCTGCTCAAGATATGATGTACCCAAAACCTTCTGAAGTAAAAAAGAGGTGTACAGAAAAAGGATGCTTTGGTTAGATCCCAGAGCCATGCTGTGGCCTTTCAACTTTCAGGTTACTCAATAGAAGTCCTCTCTTTTGTGATGTTTTGTTTTATTGTCAATCCCTGTGACAACTGATTTTTGTGACCTTTGTTTCTGTTATTTGTGTCATTAAGGCCTGAAAGCAGAAACATTTTCCTTCCTTAATAAATTGCTGCCTTACATCACCATATGTTGGAACCACTTCTGCACCTGACACTCTCTTCTGGTCAGCAAAGGCTCTTGCATGTTTTCATTGTTGGAGATCACAAATCAATAGACTACCTGAACCTCACAGAATAATGTCAATTTCTCATTTTACTGGGAGGCTGGGATGAGAAGAGATTATGAAACCCTGAAGAACATGAAAAGAACATCACAAAACAGCCTGAAGGCTTTAAAAGTAACTTTTTTAAGGGTTTTAATATCTTATTTAATACACGGATTACCCCCTTATGAAGAAGAGGTGTACTAGTATTTTCTAAGCTTCATGTGGGCGTGTAACCCAGGACACAATGACACTAGTGATCCTCTTGGGTGGAGCAATGAAAAAAGAAACTTTAGTGAAGTCCTAGCTACTTTACTCCAGCCACAGAATAATTAATTCATATATTCCAATGCTGTATATTATCTTTTGTTCCTAATCCAGTGTGGCCTAGTGTAAGAAAACCATGTTGTACCAGACAAATGAGGTAACAGGGGATTCAGATGAAGTATAATGAAAAAATAGCAACTTAGGTATAAAATAAGTGGAAATTAAATATGTACATCTTCACATAAATATGTGCAATACATATGAATATGTAAAGTCATACCCTATATAAACAGGTTTGTAATTCACTGAAGCCTTTTATTTTGAGATTTTTTGGGATTTACAAGGATAAATTATTGGGATATTTTGCAGTGAATGATTTTCCAGTCAAAAGTATGTTGGGCCTGGTCTAAGGGAAGACTCAACTGTACGGGTTCAAATTAAAATAGATATACTAATGGAGAACTGCCTACGGTCACTTGTATAATACAGGTTTTCTGTAATTTCAATTATGATGTGTTACATATTTTTGTACTGCGATGAATGTGAGGTTGATAGAATAAAAGGACATAGCTAAACATCTGTTACACACTTGCATTTCAGGTGTGAGCATGAAAATAAAGCTTCATTTTTCATATTTCACGCTGTGTACTGGTGACACATTTCGATTATATTATAGTCTTCTATATCCTAAAAGTGTAATTCCACTATTTCTTTATATTTTAGGTCTAATTATAATTTTATGCTGCTCTAAATTAAGTGTTGACCCATTAAAATGAAGGATCTAGATCCTGATCTCATTGTGTGTAATCTGAAGGAAGTCTTGCAATTCAACAGAGCAACTTTGAAGCTTTAGAAGGTAACTGTAACCAGACCCAGCTTCAACTGCCTGTGTATGTAAAAAGCTGGTATAAATGACAGCCCAGTCAAGTCTGTGATATCTACTCTTTCTCTGGAAAATAGTTGATAAATTTATGTTTGTTTTTAAAAATCATCAATAATCTTCCAATAACACTCAGTCATGTTGAGCAGTTAACTTAATGCTGAAAGAATAATCATTGCTTGAAGCACTTCCCAGCTGATACTTACAATTAATTCCTTCTTTTATTTAATTCAGATTCCTCATACTTCTTGTTTTCATAGAGAAATTCTGATATGTACTAGAGTAGACAACAACAATAACATTTAGGGGCCCAGAGGACAATTCTTCTGGTTAGAGAGAAAGGTAAGTTAAAGATATGTGGTCATTAATGAACAAAACCCATAAAATCACAGAACAGCTCAATTTTAAGGGTCCTCAAGAGATCATTTGGTTCATATTTACACAGGAAAGGGAGCCTACATGAGATTATCTAGCATACTCTCCAATTGCATCTTGAAAACCTACAGTGATTGAAGACTCTACTGGTTTCTGGTGAGGTTGTTCCAGTGAATGATTGTTCTCACTGTAAAAAATGTCTTTCTTATGTCAAGATAAAATGTCTCCGGGTGATAAAATGTCACCTCTCCTACTTCTATCAGGCAATAGATGGACTATTTTTTAACAGACCTGTTTGGAAAGGTTTGATGATACCAGAGAACTCAGCTTCACTGAGAGCCTTGGTCTGAACAGAGTCCTTCACCCACTTGATAAAACAGGTTACTTGCTCTCACTCCTTAGTCTTGGATTTCTGACAAAATTATGGTGATGAAATTGACTTGTTCCTGGTCTAACATTTGGCCAGAAACATAAGAGAAATGAATTTTAGGGAAAGCCACCACTCTAAATTGCATTTAGTGAAAATCACCTGCTACTGAAAGTCTTAACTAAGCCTAAGTCTGCACATATTCCAGGTTACATTCCATATTCTTTAGTGAAGCATCACCAGTGATCTTGACTATCATGACTAAATGATACTAAGCATCATGACTAAAAGTCATATATCCCACTTATTTCTGCTATCAAAATCTATCTTTCAACACAAACTTCTAGACTTCCTGTCTTTGTTCGTTTTTAACATATTTCTACCTAATGCCAGTGATCAATGTAAGTTTCCTGAACTGTCATTTATTTCTACTCATATGCATTTTTAGTTACACAGAAGAACTACAAATTTTAAATCTTTATTGTTATAGTAACTACATAGTGAATTTACATGATTGTTCATTGGGTAGTGTAATAGAAAAGATCTCAAGCACTGTGTGAAGCTGAGGTAGTGGCCATCATAATACCACACTCTCCATATATTCTTTATATGATCCACATTCAAAATCAGAAACACTGTGTTAAATTGAAACATTTCAATGTACGAACAAGCAAACATTACAGCAAGTTGTCAGTTGATAACATGTATTTAAAAACAGTTTTGAAAATCTACAGTAGCAATTTTAATTTAGGGGAAGAAAACTCAACATTCACAAGGTTACTTAAAAGCTCTTATTTTTAAGATTAATATCCATATTAAAAAACAAAAACCACAAACCAACAAACCAAAAAAAAACCCAAGTGAATTTATGCAGAGATATATCTTTTTGTAAACAATGCAGCATTTGTGTACTCAAATATATCTAGCTAAAAAGTGATTACTTTCTTTATCATTTCATTACTAGAATGAACCGAAACTACTTGCAACTTTCACAGGGGAAATATTCTAGATAATTAAAATGAATGCATTCCATTATCTTATCACTTTGCAACTGCTGACAGTCTTAAGGAAATGTATCAAGAATGAATGAATAACATTGCCTTTGCATGCCATCTTCCTCTTAAAGGATGGAGTGGGATTATTTGTCTTCTAAAATTAACTAATAAACCAATGTATCTGACTTGCCTGAAAACTACTTTTTTTTTTTCTGAATCTCTAACATAGACATTTAAAATATATATAGTTATGCTGAGTAAATGCAAGTTACGTGACATAACTCTTGTGACAAAAACTGGATTTTGTTAGAACCAAGTAGATGGCAGCAATAAAGTCTCTGTTTGCATTTGTACAGTTTCCTCTATGGAAATGGTAATAATTAATCTGCATTTACTTAGACATGTTCAGAGTGAAAGATCTCAAAGAGAAGCAGAGATAGCAGGACAAAATAACTGCTCTTTTATGATGGAAAATATTTGTATTCCTTCAAATTACAGGAACCTCTAAATGTTTACAGCAATAGGTTATAAAAGAAGGCAGAAGTTGCATTTCAATCTGCTTATCTGAATCAGGGAACTTACCTAAATATCAGTTGGGATATTGTATTACTTGGGAAGAAACCCCAAAACATTACTTTAAAATTTTTCTCAGAGTTTTAAAAGGCATGGTCGGGACTTGCTGTTAGGTTACTTGAGGAAGGAAAGGATAATGCATTTTCTGCTAACAAGAAGAAAATAAGAAAAAAAAATAGTGTGTAAGACGTATTCAGATTAATTTACAAAGTCAACACTAAAGAAGCATGAGACCTATATACTAAATGTAAATCACGTTCTACCTAACATGAAGATATGTTTGCTGTACCAGAATCCATAAAATTGCTCAGCAAATTAAACAAAGGACTTGACTTTGTGAAGAGCCCACTTTAAAGATGCAGTATTTTCCTCTAATTCCCATGAGACTGATTGACTACCAGCAGTGTAGTAAAGCAAACATAACAATTACAAGAGTTCCAAGATCACATCTTTGTTTTATGAGATAGTGAAGCACATACAATTGGGACCTACTGTCCAAACAAACTCACAATCTCCTCTAGCAATGCCAGAAATATTTTCAATAGCTGCTAACCAATTCACCAAACAATGCAGTATGATTATCTTGTCTAAATACTGGCTTTAGTACTATTTTACTTTTACTGTCTCTAATTTGTTGGATTTAAAACTTTTGATTTTCACTGGAAAAGATGTAGCATTTTTATAAACATAAATAACTTTCAGTGAACAAAGAATTGACAGTCATAGAGAAGCTATCTGCTGCCCAAGACAGTGCAAGACAAGAAGTTGTATACTTTATTTTCCTAGTGTTCCCAGTTAGGAAGGTTTAAAAAATATCCTAATAAATTTTTCAAAAATTTCAAAAAACCTTCAACCAAACAAAGGAAAAAATATTTCAGGCAATGAAGTGTTTGTATGAGTAACAGAAAGCATTCTTTAAATCTGGATTCCTGTGGGTTTGTGTCTCAGATAGACTTGACTTTTTTATAAAGATTCAGGTCATAACTACAGCTTTTCTAAAAATACGGAATGTGTAATGAGGATATTTTACATCTTGTAACATTTGAGTTTATTGTATTCTCTTTTCCTCATTTGAGATGATACTGAATTCAATACACTGAGTAAAAAAGTCACTTACTAAGCCTAACTACAAAGTTATTCATTTTCCCAGGACTTAAAAGAACAGTGATTCCTTCATCAGTTTGGCTGAGAGTACCTATTAGGTTCAAATGTGGTGGTTTATGGAAAAGAGCGTAGCAGACTGCTGATCACTCTGATACGAAGATCAGCAGGGCACAGCTGTATAACCCTTGTCTTCACAGAAAACTGGGAAAAACAAGAATGGAAGGCAACATTCAGTGTAAACTGTGGTTGGTGGTACTGCTTCTGTGGTGTCTAGATTCTCACAATCTTTTATGGTGAGTGTAAGAGGGGCAGGTATGTTAACTTAGTGATTTTTACCTGTGTCTAATGCTACTGTAAATAAGAACAAAATCTAGACCTTAAGGTAGACCCCAGAACTCATCCTTTACTAGGAAAATAATATATTGAGTGCTAGTAGGAAAAAAGAATCCCTTTGGGGATTTTTATTAATTTTATATCAATTCAAAGTTTTCTACTTTAATGAAGTTGTCCATGACAACTTTACGAGAATTTTACTTGCATTTCAGTAATGTAAAAACGAGAGTACCCCCACAAAAAGATGCAGTCCTTTGAATACTGCTAAACTACCGTAAAGAACTTGAATACAAAAATAACCAAAATGTTATAATCATTCCTTAGGGGAAGAAAACCAACCTTATAATATTTGAACTGTCTGTGGAATATTGCCGTGGAGGACAATAAATCAAATTTAGCCCTACACAGCAGAATGGCGTTCCAGGTATTGCAAAAGCAGTATATTGAAGTTAGACCTTCAGAAGAAAGTTCTGGCAGAACCATTTGCCAGTAAATCTAAATGATCTGTAAAAATGAAACTTTTTGCTGCTCTTGGTGAAGTTTCAGGGAGTATATTCTGGAGGAGCGCTGCAAACTGCTTTGACATTTGTGGAGAAAAATATTTGGACTTTTGTTTTGCGCTCTGGGGTTTTTGTAAAGAATCATCTCTTATGTCAGTATTATGGAGCACAGAAAGAGTTTCCCTGGTTTCTCACTTGTGAGGCTGTTGGTTCCAGGTCTCACTGTACTAGATGTTTCTTTCAAACTTGCCTTTGATTGCATATTTGTTTGCCTTTTTATCTTGGATTTTCAAGCACTCTAGCTGGATGATTTAGTCCATTTGTTTCACGCCCTAGGCTTTCAGTGTCTGACCTATTCTCGCCCTGGACATGACTTTTCTGTACTTCCCATGTAGGAGCTATTCTTGATTACACTTCAGCTCTTCAGGGAGATACAAGGGTGAAGCAAACAAATACACAAGCTTACTCATTTTCAAGAAGAAAACATTTGAAGAAATAGTAAGATTTAGGACAGGGTAATGTGAAGCCTATCATTCTTGCTCCTATTTTCTCAACACCTGTGTAAAAGCCACACTCCCCTCACTCCAATGTGATTTTTACTGCAAATCACAAATATTTTTTTCCTGTAGTTACTTTCCTTCTACGTTTCCCCATGAAAAAGTGGCTTTCTTCTCTCTTGAGTCAGCCTACATTGTTTCTTTCAATTTCTTTCAACAGTGTAAAATACTTGTATATTTTAGAAGCAGCATGCGGTATCTCAGTTGTTTTCTGCCCTAATCTGTATTCTCAGTCTACTTGACAAATTGAATAGATTTCATTTCCCTTAAGATACTGTCTCCTAAACTGAGATAAGTAGACTTTTTTTAAACTACAGTTCATCAGTTCTGACATAGGCATTGAAAGTTAAAGGTGAGGCATGAGTTGGTCACTGTAAGCGCTGTTATAGAAGCTAGTTACAAAAAAAAAAAATCATATAATTAATCCAGTGCTTCATCTCACTTTTGAAATTGATTTGATGAGTTTCCCCCAAAGGTACCTGTTTCCTGTTGACTGTAAAGGGAGTCTGGCTGGTAACATTGTATTTGATGCCAAATTTACATGTCTAAATTTCAGTAAGATTAGTCTTGCTTGGTGTGTTCAACAAATTATTCTGCAATACTTTGCTTTGCAGACACATTCCTCAATGTGCAGAAATTTTCTGTTTCTTTCCTAGTTGAAAGGTCTTTGAAATCCCCCAAGTCTTTGTGAAGTAGAGTTGACATGCTCTGCTTATCTTTTTTTCTTGTATACAGTAGGTTGAAGACAGATTGCACTACTACTGATAGTCACAACCAGATGATACAGAAAAAACCCAGAATGTCGGTCATATTATCAGGATTACACATGGATTACCACCTGCAATCAGCAGTTCACATCCTGATGTGATGGAGAGGTATTTTGTATTGGCTGAAGTGCACTGAACTTGGACTTGACTGTAGAATCATAGAATCATATTATCAGTTGGGTTGGAAAGGACCTCTGAGATCATCAAGTCCAACCCTTGACTATAGCTGAGTACGTTGCAAAAGACAAAAATACCAAAAGATAAACATGTAGGTGGGAAATGCAAGGTAAAGCAAATAGTCTTTTCAGACCTCTTTTCAGCTTTCTGCTGTCTCCCTGTCTTTCTGTCCATTTCAGTGGCTGTCCTCCTTTCCAGTTGTCTCTTTCCATTGCCTTCAATACTCCATGGACAAATAACTGCCCTGTGAAGGCAGTTGGTTCTGTTTGGGAACACTTGAAATTGACAGACTACACACCCAGAGTCATCCCCTATGTAAGAGCGTGAAGCAGAGCCAGAGGCCCTAAATATACAACTAATATGCCACCTAGATATTTTTGTGTGCAAGAAACATGCCCAGATGGTTTTGGTTTTGTGTTTGGGGGTGGTTTTTTTTGTTTGCTTGTGGGGTTTGTTGTTGTTGTTTGGTTTGGGTTTTTTTATCTCTTTGTTTATAATGCTTTAATGGAAAGGAGATGGAGATGCATTGGTGTGAAGACCTAAAGGGAGGGTGTATTGAGATTGTGGCCATATGACTAACAAAGTGAATATATACTATATAATTACATATTATATACATAAAATATATATTACATATATACTATATATACATATATACATATATACACTACTCTCAGCAATAGTAGCAATGTTTTCAAATTGATAATACAGCATCAATCAATAATATGGCAGCAGTCAACAACAGTGGCAATCAATCACAGAGCCACAATCAATAACAGCAATTACCAATTAGGTATATATTATTACAAGCTACTTTGAACTTTTCATTACTGAAGCAACTTACCAACAATGTAATACCAGATATAATAAATTATTTATATGGATTTATAATATCAGTATCAAGGGAATTAGACAGATTTCAGAAGGGGGCAGACCATCCCAAAGTGGGGAGCAAGCTAATCTCAAAGGTGAACTAAACCATCCCAAAGTGAGATCACAACCTAAACCTACCTCAAAAGTGGGTCCAAAAAGGGGGACCAGTGAGATTACAGAATCTCACTTCAAAGGTGATATGTGGCACAGAATCTGGAGTCAGCATCCCCAGTGAGCAGCCAAGACATCATAGAAAGGTAATGTGAAGAATTCAACCTGTTTAGAAATGAAAAAGTATGTGTGGCAAGGTAAGTTGCCAGGAAGAGAGGTTCAGCTTTGTTTCAAGTTTATTTTGTATCATAGAGACATAAGAGGGCATAGAATATCATTGCTTCAAGCAACCGATAGATGCTGCAATTTCAATTTTTTGACCTGTAACACACAATTGATGATGAGATTTCCTGTTCTTTTGGAGGAATTTCTACTTTTTTCAGACTGTTTTTCACCTTTTCATATGATAAACTGTCATTTCAGACCCTTGTTTTTGTACTTAGCAATAGTACCTCAGGATGTGTCCTCTTCCTAGGTACACCAACTGTACTTCCAAGAGACCAGCTGCAATTTTAAGGATGTTTCTGATTCAGAGGCCTAGTTCCCAGGCTCACAGCTCCCATGCTGGTAGGCATTTTCTGTCAGTATTTTTCAGAGGACATTTTCCTGTGATCAGTATTTTCCCCCTATAACTGGGCTGCTTTTCTGGCTGCTCACACCAGTGGAACATCTAAGCAGAAGTCTTGTTACCAGTCTGATTACAACTTACAGTTACCAGTCTAATTACAACTTCCCAGAGTTCTACTTTTGTTTGACAGATGTTTTTTAGGTATGCCATTCATCCCAACTGATATGATCTTAAATATTTATTTTAATTTGGTCTAGTCATGCTCCATGTTAGCAATTATGACATGGCAGCAGCAGGCAGCCATCACACTCTGTATATCACAACCATAAAGGTATTTTTCCTCTGGTTCTGGAGTTAGACATCTTAAAGTGCCTGTAAACATCACTTCAGTAGCATGCAAGTGTTCCCAAGGAGTAGCTCATACCTGGAATTAGCTGCTGCACATCAGTCAGTAAGATAATGCTTAAAAGCACAATTCACAGATTACTGATATTATACTTAAAGATTATTCAGCAATTTAAATTTTTTGTGTCTCAGGCATTAGCATGTGACCAAGTCTCTTTATTTTCTTTCCTTTCAGATTTTATAATTTTTGGCAGAATTAAGAAAAACCCATGTCATAAGTCAATAAATCATGGAGAAATTAAAGATCAGCCATAGATCTAGGGCACTTTTTAGAGCAGCGACTCTGATGGTGAAGAAGATTTGTAATGGAAAAGACTGATTATATCTGAGTGTTTTGGTAAGTAGAAGACAATTACATCTGTTGCTGTGAAGTCAAAGAACTAGTGAGAGCTGTAGAGTTAGTTGCGGTGCACATAATAATGACCAGAGAAACTAAGGCTGAAGAACATTTGTGGTTGGTTTTGTTGGCTCAAAAAAGATCTCTTGTAGCATCAAAGAGCACTGTACTTTCAGAATACTCAAATCAGTTTATTGATTAGCTATGTAGCTAATTTTTGGAATAAGACTCCATGCAAGTCATGGCATACAGAACATGTTGCTTTAGGATTCATGGTGAGGACACTTTCAATTCACTGAATCACTAACTGGGTAATTACAGAGCACTCTAACAAGACTAGACCAAACTAAGAAAATACACTGAACAACTGGTGAAAAAAAAAAACCAGACCAAACAATAACAAAACAGAGCTACTGGTGTTTATTAGAAATGTGTAGGACATTCAGAAAAGCCTTAAGGAGCACTTGGTGTTGGTGACCTATTGAGAAGATGACCACAGCCATTTAAATAATTCAGCAAGCTGCCCAGGAAGGGTGGCTGGGCAGAAAACACTTGGAGAACTGCAAGAAGCAGGCTCTGAGAGTGCTGAATGCATTCAACATGCAGGCATATGTGCTGTAGTTTCTGGTAAATGTGAAATGAAGGTTTAGGGTTCTGCTGCAATACCAGAATAAGCTTTTTCTTGTTCCTATGGCTGAGAAAGGAACATTGACTCAATATGCACGCAATTATGTTGTAAGAGTTTTGTGCATGAATGGAAGCACTGGAAGCAAGAGAATGCTTACTCTTGATCTATGTCAATCTGAAAGGCAGACATTCAAAAAGAAAGCCCAAGAGCAGGGCTAGCTGTGCTCATTGTCCACATAACACCCACACACATCTGCATATCTACATGGAACCCTTCTTTTGCAATGCCTTTCACTGCCTAATGCTCCTGCTTTTCAGACTTTTGCTTTCCGCAATCTGAAAACTGATGAATCACAAAATAACCAATAAGGTCCTTTCCACCAGAGAATGAAACAGAGCCTCCCTAAAGGTATGGAAGGAAATGTTGCAGCTTCATATTTTCCTTAAAGTCCTTGCTCCTTCTGCAGAGGAAGAAGAGAATATACTGGTTTTGGAGAAGCCAAAGAAAATAATTAAATACGTGGGGTTGATCCATTACCAGTTTTGTGTTTGCTTTGTTAAATTTTAAAATATCCTACACACATTATATGTCATTTTAGTATAATGGCAAAATAATGACTACATTAAGTCAGACTTTGTTATTACAGTGTCCTTACTTTCTCTTTGATATTACATATTCTTTTCCTAATCAATGATCCATATATTGATTGGCATGTGCTGTGTTATTTCATTGCTACAGTGTTGATTTTTTTCTTTAAAGCTGTTGAAATTTCTCAGTGTTTCTTACCAATTTAATGTCAGTACAAATCAAACAGTGAATTCTTCTTATTATATCCTTCTTATTGTATTAGACAGTTTTCAGTGTGATGTTTTAAAAGTTAAAGATCACTAAAAATATTGCATTACATGTGACTGTATAATAAAATCACAATTACTATGCACTTGTGGTATTGGACTAAATTGAAATGTTGAACATAATAATCCATTCGCTCCCCAGAAAGGGTCAGTGACTAGTCTTACTTAACACTGAGCATCTTACTGATCCGCATGATTAAACAACTGCTGATTTCCCTACTGCCTCTGGTCTGGAAGACTAATCTCTTGATTAACTTTCTAAAAATAAGTTTCCATTACAAAAAAGCTTGATACTTTATTAGAAAGGTGCCTGATTGTGCATCCAATATTTTATCTTCTCATATTTCATCTCAAGACATTGCATTAATTGGTACATAACATAACAAGATATGAAGGGTTCTCAATCTGAAAAACGATGGATCACACTGGAAATATTCAGGGAATGGGAGGAAGAAAATTCAGATAGATGAATCAGATAGATAGGAAGAAAATTCAGATAGATGAATTCAGATAGAACTACCAGATCTGTAGTTTTGATGTGTTTTGTATGTGACAGAATGGGTATTAATATGTATAGCACTACATATTTTTATATACCAGTTGGTAGTCCCATAGGGAAAGACTGTTGAGGAAAAAAGGCACATTTCTACAATGATGTTATCTTGCTGTGGTAGCTGAAGTGCCCAGTCTAAAGCAGGTCCCAGCTGTGCTAAGCTGTGAAGTTGCAGCAATAAAATCATACCATCTCTGAAGAGGTGCAGTCCAAAGGAACTGAAAAAGACATGGGTGATGAAGAGGGAAACAGCAAAGAAGCATAGAGGAGCAGTGTCAATTTATAAGAAAGGTAAAGTTTTGCATTAGTTTAGAATCTGGAAATTTCATTGACTTTCAGAAAAGAGTGAAGATGCCAAGTTAATGGTCTTCTAAGAGTGTCATGTATATCTTCAGGCTTCTGTTGTCATTCAATTCCTTCACAGGATTTTTGGTTAGGGGTTGTTTTTTTTTTTTTTTTTTTTTTTTTTTCACAGTAAATAGAAAGACTCCTAGAATCTATAAGGGAATTAAATTTCAGTACAAGTACTCCCTGCTGTAGAGTTCTACCTATGTTTTTAAGATCCTCCAGTTTCCCTTGGATATACTAGCAAAATCAAGAAAACAGCAAATTGGAAGAAAACAGCTCTACTGGATACTTGTGATACATAAAAATTTATTAAAAACATTTGAAATGTGTTACAACTAGTAATAATTAGTAAATGAATACTGAGTAAAGATCAGACTAGTGTTTTTTTTAACTCTAAATGAAAATTGTTATTTAGAAAGATCAAAGGCTGCCTTTTTCCTTGAGTTCAGGCCTTATAAATCTTGTATGTGTGCCTTGTGCTTAGAAAGACAGCTTCAGCCACAGTCATTTTTTACTCTCACGAAGAAAACTCAAACCTTTCTTCAGTTTGTATGCTTGTTATATAATTGCAATTGCATTTCTATCATATACCTGAAAATACTTTTCCCTGCCACTTTCACTTTTATGCACAAACTCAAAAGCTGCTGTTCTTCAGTTTTAGGTTTAAACAAAACTTGCTTTAATTAAAACCAATTTTTTTCTTTTTTTTTTTTTTTTTGCTATCACATCCTTATGTTCTAAAAACTCTCATGGGAATTCTTATAGATGTAAGCTGCAGATAAAGTCTCCAATCCTCACGTAAATAGCAGCATATAATGCAGTCCAGGAAAAGATCAACCAGGTTTGTTTGTTTTTTAGTTTTGCATTTCACCAGAACAGATTTTTGTATGAATGCCTCATTTCTCTCTTTTGCCTCCATAAACGTAGAATACAACTCCTGAAAGGTGACTTGTTACTGCACTATATCCTGAAGTTCTCCCATTTAAATGGCAATAGAGTTGGATTAATTTCCAAGAGATTGTGACTTTCTCTCTTCAAACCTAACAAAACCCACTTCAGCTAAAAATGCCCTTGACATAAAGTGTTACAATGTCTCAGCTACAGTATGAAAGAAGTGACCTGAAGGAGAGCAGGAGGCAAGGGGACTGTGTTTGTTTAGATATCCCACTAACAAAGCCTGTGCCTATCCCATCACAGCCCACAAGTGTTTGACATTCAGCATGGGAGTAAAGGATGACCCAGAGGAATGTCTGGCTGCTCCACACAGCAAGGTGAGCCAGCAGCAAGGCAGCACAGCACAGCTGGCAGAGGCAGTGGCTTCTCCAGCAAGAACCCAGTCCCATGTCCTGTGCTCCTCAATCCCCAGTCCAGTGCAAAGAGTTGTGGCAATGTGAAATAACACGAAGTGGGATTTTTTTAGAATGATGTCTACTGCCTCTGGCTCTGTCTGGTCTTTAGTTCATGGACTATGCAAGTTTGACCAATTGTGCTGGAGCAGAAGATAAGGCTATTGTGGAAAGTTTGGTGGAGATAAAGAATCTCTGTCTTCATCCAGGGTGGATGAAGAGGTCTTAAACATACTTGTGGAGAAGAGATTTTTTTTTTCTGCAAGTCTTGGAGGGTCCTGAGCTCATGCCTGAACTTTGTATCTACCTTCAACTCCTGCTTCTGTGGTAAACATGATATTAGATATGAAAGAAGATGAGAAACCAATTTATTACTGTCTAGTAGTCTGAGAATTGAAGAGTTTTTTCACTGTAAAACAAGCTGCCATGGGTCAGCTGGAGACTACCCAGTAGTTTTAGAAGTATGTGCCTAGTTCCTCCTGCTTTTTAAAGCTTTTACAAGAGAAGCAGGATATAAATCTATGTTTATTAAGGGCAGTATCTGTGTGTATTACATTTCCAGAGGCCTGAGTCAGTGTGGACCTATAAACACGATAAGTAATTTCAGTGAAGACCCTAAAGAAAACCTAGGATACGAGAATTTAATGTATGCTTATTTAATGTATGTTTGATGAGTAGGTATCTCTGTAACTTAAGAAGCAAATTTGATTCTGTGACTGAGATGGATCCAGCCTTTTTTAGAAAGGGAAGTATTGATATTTTGGCTTTATTTCTTGTAATTGCCAAAGATAAATTTTTGCTTCAGGGTTTGTAATAAGCTTTATAGGCATTTGAGCACAACTGTTCCATGCTTGTGCTCCATCAGCTGATATTACTGGGAACAGCACACAGAGCAGACAGGTCTGTAAAAATCTGAACAAAAAGCAGAGACATTTGTAGATTTAAAGGCAGCAATCATGAACTTATACATGCTTTAAATTAATATTTTTTAAAGTCAGTTGTCAGTTTCAGCTATAAAAAGAGAAGTTCTATCAATAACACAGAATTTTTCTTTAGAATGGATATGAAGTTGTTATTGGTCCATCTGTACAGCTGTATATGTATTCCTGAAGTAACAGGGGCACGTGAAGTATTGGCAAGGTTGATTGTCACAAAATAGGTAGTACAAATATGGGAAATTATCACTGTATTCTATTCAAATCTACTGTAGGATTTTCATAAAGTTTTAATATCTTAAAATAGAGCACTTTTACTAAAGCTAAGGTAGCTGGTAAGATAATGGGACACAGTAGGTGTTTTTAAGTAATACTATTGGCTCTAAAGCTATCTTTAAAAATTTTCATTTATGTCCTGGCACTAGAGTAAATGCAGATCTGTGGCCATACCTGAAGATGATTCTGCTGAGGGTATAGTACACCAGGATGGCCTTACTGCACCTTGGCATTCAGACCCTGGACTAGCTGGGGTCAAGCCTTGTTTCTGGAAACATTCTTGCTGCTGAAATTATAGTGGATCAGCAATCACATCTTATCTTTCCTTTATCATAACTTCTGACAGAAAAAAAGCTTCTGTCCAGCTTAGATGCTATTGACTGATCCTCTGTGGTGATTATTTAATAGCTGTGTCTCAGTGTTCTTTCAAAGTTAATTACGATGACACTAACTGATTTCAGGAGTTAAATCAAAGACCAAAGTGGCATTTGCTTCTTAAAAAATAACCAAACAGGATACTCAAGCCTTGTTTGTTTTAGTGAAAAGTTAGAATTTTCCACCCAAAGTTCTACTCTTAAATTCTCAGTAATTCTCAGCCAGGCCTGCTATATGGAATGTAAAACAAACTCAGGTTGATACTAGGTTTCCCTTAAAGCACCTGTTTTATTATTAATATACTTTTAATAGCATCTCTCTGATTGTTTTATAGACTGCCTACAACTTAAGTTAATGCTAAGACATTAAAAGCTTGCCTTTTAAATTTTTAACAAGAATAAATATGTACACAGAGCATGGACTGTGTTGAACTTTCTGGGTCTCAGCTGAAAACAAGCTAATATCATTTCACACTTTGTTTAAAATATTTTATTAGAAGTCCCAGGTGCTTCTGATTTGTATTTTTGTGGCCACTGTTTCTAGGTATTCTAAATGCCAGCTAAGTGATCTCTTAGAGGTTTAAAAAAAAATTGGGGCCAACTTTTCATTTAGGTGAAAGATTTGGGAAAATGAAAGGTGGAAATTAATTAGCTACAGGAGTTAATCCCCCTGCCCTAACAACAACAACAACAATGCCAAACAAAACCAACCAACGAGACAAAATCATACCAACTCCAAACCTACAAAAAAACCTCAAGACCCCAAAAAACACAACAAAAGACATTGGAGGGAAATGGAAGCAGGGGACAGAAAAATAAGGAAAAGTAGCTTGAAATACTGTCTTTCTTATCTTAACGTCTTGCAAAAAGCTATAATGAACTTCTGAACCAAAGCTGTCAAGAAATTCTGATTGGATTAGTAGCAGTTTGAGATCTCTGGGTATTTTAGCTGGACTCATCACTTGGCTGTGATTCCAAAGTAGAAGTGAAAAGCTGGTTACCTGGTAGAGTGTTTAGCTGTTTTATACTGTGTGACAGTTGTGAAGTTTAGGAAAAAAACCCCAAATGTGCTGCTCTGTTTAAAGTATAACTTTTAATTAATTGTTTTCTTCTTTCCCCCTGTTTCGATTTTATCTATTAAATCTCATAAGTACAGGAATTTGGTGTGGCAGAACAGTAACTTTGCCTCACTCAAGTGAATCATAGAGTCAAAACCTGTTTTGAAAATGTAAATCTCTTAAAATGTATTTGCTATGTGTACATTGTAGTTTATGAAACCTCTTTTTGATGATTTTCTTTCAAGTAAGCAGCAATGATTTAATATAATTTTCTATATGCTTTTAAAAAAGCTATGCAACTTCTCTTTTCCCTCTCTGAACAACCACAGATATCCAAAGCTTTAACAACATAGGAGGAAGTTGCTACTTTACAATATGCCCCTCCTTCCTTTTCAGTTCATTCTCTTCATCCTGAACTGGTCCACATAACTACAAACGACATAAGGAAACACAGAGAGATCTAACATCACAGACTTGAAGGACTGCAGCACACCTCAGCTGCTGTCAGGATTTGAGAAAAAATATTGACTGCCAGTCCAGATCTCTTAGCTGAATCTGGAGGACCCAGCTGCTAAGACCTTCTGGGATAAGCTATGCCTCAGATTTCCTTTCAGACACCAGAACAATACGTGGGGAGGACATTCTTGGTGCTCTCCAGTGCCTGTAGTGCGTGTGTTGGCAGAATTGCTGGGAAATATGCCTGCAGTTTCTGACCCAGAGATGGCTCAAGGGATCTAGCTAGAATTCCCCTAAATGGATGCACCAAAGAGCAAGCGTGTGAGTCATAGGTGTTCCTAATCAGTCCAACCTAATCTGTAATGTAGAAGTACCAGTTATCCTTTACTACCTCACTGAAAACAAGCTGAAAATTTATACACCTATGATTTGCTCCGATGATTATAGATACGAGGTTATGCCATACTTTACAAGTTAATAGAATTACTGACTAGGAAAAACAGTGAGCAAAACCTAAATGTTCTGTGCTTTGGCAATCAAATCTTTCTCTGCATGTTAGATAGAACATGAGGTATATCCAGGAAAACGAACCAACTTATTTAATGAGCTGCTTTATTCAATTTTCACCCTAACAAAAACTAAAATAATATGTTTATTCTCTTAAGAAATTAGAATTATTCCAGTGAAAACATGTTTATAAACAGAAATGAACTTGTTTTCTTTCCTTTCCTTTTTCTAGTTTGGCCGTAAAGATCATGGATTGTTCTACACTGCTGATGAGTCAAGCCAAGAGAGAACGAGAGTTTCTGAGCTGGGACTTGCAGTAGCTTCCAAGGTTGAGTCATAGCCACTGGGGTGTCCATTCTCTGCATTTTCTGAGAATCACAGAGTCAAGAAGGCTTGTCACAGACATCAGCTCTACCAGGAAGCTCTGATCTAAAACAAGAAATGACAGAGTTCAGGGGATCATCAACCAACAGGAGTGCAGACAGCTGTAAAAGGACCTGAATATTTCCCTGAAAAGAGACAGTAAGTATTATTCACCCATTTACTACCACTGTTAAACAAAATGCCTAGAAATACAGAATAAAGGAATCAATACAAATATATCATCTGTGCTCAGACTTATCCCAAGAAATGAATGAATGAATATATCATGTTACAGAAGAGTGGAGATATGAGAGGAGCACAAGTATTTTTATTCCTGGTGAGAAATTAGTGGCAGCTACTGCCTCTGCTGCAATCTGATGCAGTTTACACCTTGCAACCAGGTACCCACTAATGTAGTCTCCGTGTTTTCCATCCTTGAAGACTGAATAATTGGAGGTTTTTGTTGGTTTTACACTACACCAGGAATCCCAATTGCATTCTTGTACTTTCCCTTAATGATGAGAACTTGTGTCTGTGCCAAGCAATTTGTGGTATCATTTGTAGGAGTTGTATTCTGTCCAGGATGTGCTACGCTAGTGCCTCATCTCAAGTAGTACAGTGACTTTCTTTTAATTAACTATGATGTCAGCTTCGTGTAGGAGGCTAGCTCACAGCCTGTGAGTTGAATCTCTAGGTTCCTGATCCAGGAAAGAGAATCACAGCATGCACAGGCAAGCAGTATTTGATATAGTTATAAAAATTTCTATGAGTTTGCTCTCTTAAGATAGAAACCTGATCAACACTTACAGGAACTTCTATTTTTTACTGTTACAAGGTCCGTTTTGCAGAGGATAATAGGAATGGCATGCACACAAAGCATGGGAATGTGCCATTAGAAAACCCATTTGCTGAATGAGATTTAAATTGTTCCAATGATTTCTAAGTATTGAAGGTGAATGAGGTACAAGGATGGAGAAAAAAATGTAACAATCTATTAGGAGATGGTGTTCATTTCTCATAGTTCAGGTGTATCCTATAAGAAAGATCTAGCAAAATTTAGAAATAGAATCCATCAGTCCCCTTGAAATTTGCAGGAGAATCTCACTGGTTTCACACTAGACCTGTGTGACTGGAGTTCAATTCTGATCCTGCAAAAGTTGGTGAAAAGATTCTCATTGTTTGCCAAGCAGTCAGAATTCCATCCATAACATGTAATTGGGGATGTTGTTTCTGTGGCTTTATATGCTGAGAACCACACCTCTCCTGAGGAGGAGTTGCAGGAATGTTTTTATTCGTAGATAGAGGCTTCACTCATGGGACAAAATGATACTTTTAGAAAACACTTTTACTTGCAAAAAGGAGTTAAAATTAAACCAAAACCAACCACCCAAACAAAAGACATCCAACAAAACAGCTCATCCATATAAGCACAGTGGTCCAGCTAGTTCTGGGTTTGGTACCTGGCTCTGAACTCAGATATACTTTCTTGGGAAGTTACTAGGCATTGCATTTGAGTGACTTATGATCAATCTGTATATGGGAACTGGGACTTTTGACACTCTGGATTCAGCTAGGGCAAGCTTATTATCCTGACAACTTTCTGACAGAAGCCATCCCATGGGCCCTACTGGTTTTGCACTTGTCACCCACCACTCAACACCACGACAAAAGGTTATACAGTTGACCCTTCAGGAGTGCCTGGAACCCAGTGCCTTAAGTAAGTGCCTTCCATTTCAAGAGAAAATTCCTACAGTATTTGTTCAGTGTCACAGAAAATATAATTAGATGGCTAAAACTTCTGCAATTTTTTTTCCAATATCTGTGTCTCCTTGTTATCCCAGAACTCTCCTCTGGTATGAGGTGACATACTCAAGGTCTTCCAGGGGGCAAAATTAATGATTTAAAAAGTCTAGGATTCCTACAAGACATACATTTTGTATTCACATTCATCCTTCCTAGAGGTCTTTAAATGGCCTACAACCAGCCTCTTCTTTCAGCAATCCAGCAGTGATACTTGTTCCTATTTTCAGATACAACTTTTCTTCAGAAATTTCCTCCATTTTGGAATAGAAGTAAAAACTGTTCTGCAAAGACTGCTTGCCTTCATATGGAATCTCAATCAAATTACACTATATCTTCTTTCACTTGCATGCTAAGAAAAGTATTTTGAAGTAGTGTGTAATGTAGCTCCTGATGAAAACTTCCATAGAAACATAATCAAACCAAGTGGGATATCATTCCTATAGTTTGCTATGACATTTCTAATATTGTGTAGCTTAGATAATATGCTATGGAACACTGTTTGGTGTTCTGTTTCAGGAAAATAAGATGTTTTTACTAAACAAAACTGGCAAGTGGAAGTCTTTGCCTTGGTATAGCTAGACTAGCACCTCTGTTTCCCCAGTTGTATCCTATTGCTTTTCTCCTTGTTTTCACAGAAGTTACCATGGCACAAAAGTAGGGTAACTTGTTGTTGAGTCAGGCCTTTGTCTTACTGTATTTTTTGTGACAGCGCAGTTTTTAGCACCATTTTTGCCAGACATAAAGATACTGACACTGTTGAGAAAGATGGTTTTGAAGGCTCAGCACAGCCTGATTTATTCCGGTGCCCCAGGCCTCTATTAAGAGCACTCAAGTGTTTACCTCTGGCATATTACTCTTATTATTTGCTTTGTTTTCCTTTAAGCAGGGTTCAAAATGCTGTTCTATTTCCTTGTTACTTTGCATTTCTCAGTGTTGTCACACTCTGCAGTCAAAAAGCATGCAAAACCTCAAAAGAATCAACCTCCTTGGATTAAGATTGAACTTAAAAGTCAAATGGTCAATTGAGTGCCTGCAATGACCCACTGAGCAATTTTTCAGTTAGGTACATCCACTTTCACAGTGTCTGAAATCATCAGGGCCAATGCATACCACAAAAGTAAAATGCTAAAGGATGCTCTGGGAGATAAGATTTTGTCTTCTATAAAGAGAATACACAAAAGAAATGGTACAGAAAAGACAGTGGACCTCTGAGATATGAATTGTTTCTTCTTTTTTTTTTCTTCACTACTCCAGAAAGACACTTATTTTTAAATGCAGGAAAAAATTGGAAATAGTCTCATTTACCACAACGGCAAACAACTTTTGACCCAACCCTGTATTTACACAAACATGGAAATGACTCCAAAAAGAAGTGTTAGGTCACAGCTTTGGAAAATCAGAAGTTCAGATATTATCATTTTGGGTGTCAGTAGAGTAAAATATTAGAATACCGGCATGCCAGTAAAAGTGTGTTCCTTACAGTAGAGTTATTATTTTAGTTGTGACAAGTATTTGTCACACTTTCTTATGGCTCACCATTGTATAACCTAACAATTATCATTCTGAGGCAATTGGTCTCTTTGCTCTTGCTCTTCTGTGTTCTTGCCTACTGAACACAGTTGAGCCAGTTCTACGTTCTCTGTTCAGGTCTCTTTGTAACTCTTGGGTTTGTGGAGTCTCCTTGTGTTTAGATTTAAGTAGGAGACATTTCAAATATTTTTTTTTCTTGCTCCATATATGCTCTACTCATAATTTTCCAAGTCCTCCCAAGTGGCAATTGAACAGCTTCCTCATTTTACCTGAGTTATCAACATGGATAATGCTCAGGATGTGAAGACAAATGTTAACGCACATGGTGACTCCACAAAACAGTTGTATCTAAGGAAGCAGAAGAAATACCATTCATTTTAATAAGGGACAGCCTGATTTTTACACTTTTGAACAAGTTCTTAACCAAGACATTGGTCTTCATCTGACTGCACGAATACTCAGGAATCATTCCAGATATTCAAGAACAGAAATTCAATTCAAAATGAGCAACAGTCAAAAATATTTTCATGGATGCTGCTTTGCTTGCAGAACAGTGTAGCTTCTGTTTTGTTAGCTTTAAAGGGTTTGCATCCTTGTGCTTATGGTCTGCATTTCTGGGTTGACAGAATTAATACACTCAGTGGTTTTGTGATCTTAGATAGCTTTTACAAAATACTAGCCAGACCAGTGTCTTCTGATATAGTGCTACCACACTAATTCTTTAAATGTCATAAATATGTTACATAAGCTTCTTAGACTAGAAAAGTTTATATGCTTGGGAAGAATAACATTATTAGTTGTACATTTTTGTAAACAAAAGTGTTTTATTTATGCAAAAATATATTAATAATTGAATCAAAAACTCATTTTGTTGTGCCATCATTTATTTATTATTTGTGTTACCACTGTTTATATTTAATTCTTCTGTATCTTACCTTTAAAATTAAATACAAATTTTATAAATTCAAGTGCAATTGAGGAAGCAAGGCAAACTATTTCTTTTAATGTCAGGTCAAAAAAGGAACAGCAAACATTAAGGAGTCCTACAAGATTTTAAATGCTTGTGCAATCTGCATGTCATCTTAGTGGTAATATAACATTTGCCCATCATCTTATTGATGATATTCTTAGTATTTCCTTCCTTGTTTTTCAGAATAGTGACATTCTTTTTCACAGTCTGCCAAGTGAAATAAGCTCCTGAAGCAATCTCTGAAAATTTTAACAATAACAATAAATAACAAATCTTTTTTTTCAGCTATACCACGTGTTGTGAAAACTCATCCCCAGATTTTTGTTAGTTCTCTCACCACACAGAAAGTTACACTGAAGCTGCAGTGAACTTTCACGTGCCCAGATTTAACAAACCGCAGTAATTATCATTCATGTACTTCAGTCCTTTGACCCACATTCTGTGGTCAATTAATAAATTGACAATCTGTAAGGTTGTTTCACACTGGAATTTAGTGAGGATGACATGGAGAGGGCCCTACATCAGCGGTTTCCTCTCAAAGTACACTTAAATACCATCAAATCCCCAATCAATGGCAATGCACACACATGTTTAACAAAGCTTTTAACCTTTTAACCATCAGGCCATCTGCCTTTCAAGAAATATTGCTCTTGGTTCAAATAGCAAAGTAAGGGATTGTATACATCCTACATGCTCTTATGACTGGAATGCCTGGGTGGATGAAGGCCTAGGAATCTCTTCAACTACCCCATCACCTGTCAGGTAAAAAAAAAAAACATTGTAGGTACTACAATGCAAGAGTCATTCCACGAAACAAATCCAGTCAAGACACAACAAATAGTGAGTCAGCAGTGCCCTGGCTGCCAGGAGGGCCAACCTGGGGTGCATCAGGCAAAGCATCACTAGCCAGTCAAGGGAGGGGATTGTCCTGCTCTGCTCTGCACTGGTGCAGCCTCACCTTCAATATTGTGTGTAGTTTAAAGCACCACAACATAAGAAAGATATTAAGCTGTTAGTGAGTGTCCAAATGAAGCCACAAAGATGGTGAAGGGCCTTGAGGGGAAGCCGTATGAGGAGTGGCTGAGGTTACTTGGTCTTTTTATCCTGGAGAAGAAGAGACTGAGGGGAGACCTCATAATGGTCTTCAACATCCTCACTAAGGGAAGAGGAAGGGCAGGCACTGATCTCCCCTCTGTGGTGACCAGGGACAGGACCTGAGGGAATGCCCTGACGTTGTGTCAGGGGAGGTTTAGGTTGGATATTAGAAAAAGGTTCTTCACACAGAGGGTGGTTGCGCACTGGAACATGCTCCCCAGGAAAGTCTGACAGCACTAAGCCTGACAGGGTTCTAGAAGTGTTTGAGTGATGCTCTTGGGCACGTGGTGTGACTCTTGGGGATGGTCCTGTGCATGGTCAGGAGCTGGACTTGATGATCATTGTGGGTCCCTTCCAACTCAATGTATTCTGTGATTCTGTGGTAGTGATGGGAAGGAAGACTGACTGGTTCTTAGTGACTTCTCCTGAGTCTCCACAGAAGATCTGATGTGGGTATATATGCAACATGAAGTGGGACATGAGACCCTTTCCTTTAAAGAAATGAAGGGAAAAAAATCACTGCTTTTTTTGAACATTAGCACCTTAGTCTCCAAGTTTAGTCACATGAGCAGCAGTGGCAAAGCTGGGGAGACCTGTCCCAGTATTGGTGAAAGTCCTGTAGGTGCAGCAGAATCTGGACTGGCTCAGTAATTGGGGATGCCAAAAGTGAGAGTACATCCAACTGTGAGTAACTTGTACCTACATTAAAGAGCAAAAACAGCATATGAATTGGATTTGGCAATTTGTGAACCATGACTTTAGAAAATAATACTTGCCTGCAAAATACTGGGAATTCTGTATAAATACATGGCTGATATGACTGCACAAAACTGATGAGTCATGATCGTGTGCAAAGAAGAAAAATGCTGCACAGAGGATGTCTCATCTTAACTATAGGAGCTATAAGAAAACAAACTGTGAGATTTTGAACACTGGTAAGGACAGTACAGGGGAAGAAAGGATTCCTGCAGTAGGTAATGAAACTAACAGGAGTGGGCAACAAGAACATGAGCTTCTAGGATAGATTTCAGAACTGACTTCACTTCCCGAGGATAAATTGTGTCTTCATTGACCTAAACATGGTGAAGGATTTGAGTAGCTGGGATTCAGCAAGAAAACTCCAGTCAATTACTCCAAGGGCATGAGAGTGCCCAGGGACAGACACTAAAGGCAAAAACGGGGCTCAGTTAAAAGGGGGTGTGCGTGTTATAGAAAACAGATGCTTACTATTGTTGTTGAACATCCTTGGCAAAATAGTTCCACTACATGTAGACATACTGAAGGAATGATCACCTGCTTGAGTCAAGGTGAAAATTAAGTATTACTGTCTATTAGTCAGTGAAATTAACCTTGTAGATACACAAACTATATTGGAATATTATACACTTGAAATTGCAAGGGGTTTTGCTCACTGTTTTTCTGGAGAATGCTCTTCCAAGCCTTTTATACTTCATTGACAGAGACAAAAGATAACTAAGATATTTCTAATCAAGAAATATCTTTTTGTAGGATAGTACGATCAAGGAGTTGAGGTAGTTTTGTCTCTAATGCTTGTAGGTTCCAAGTTTTTGCAGGGACATCAACAGATTTTCCCAACGAATCAAAGACAGAAATCCCTTTAGGACCAGCAACCACTTAAATACATGTATTTGGAAAAAAACTTCCTTATTTAGATAGTCACCCTGTAGTCATTAGAGAGACAGGTACTTCCAGGAAATGATCCATATGATCTGGTCAGACTTCACTGTAGGATGAGATATGTCAGCAATTGTCCATTTCTTGCAACCAAATATAAAAGGAATATAGAGCTATACTGTAAATTTCTACATGTAATAAGATGAATTCTGACACTGAAGTCTGTCTCTGTTGCTAAGTAAAATGTATCTTCTTCAGAAGACGATCGTTCTTGAGGAGATGTCTTCAAAAGCAGATTAAAATGGGCACAGCTAAGAAAACCTGTTTGTTTGATATTAACAGGTTTAAAGTATCTGGGTTTTTTTCAGCTTCTTTTCTCATTGTGGGACCAAATTACTAACAAAATAAGAGAATTCTTGCTGCAAAAGCAAAGCACAGAGGAGTACTCAGAAGTACTCATGAGGAGCAATGCCAACTTTATCTCTTAGGTGTGGGGAACAACGAATCCACAGTAGTTGTTCCTCTTTCGCTTTCATAGGGTGAGTTCCTCTCCTGTTATTTCATCTGCTTATCTCTTCAGCTGGAATGGTCTGAAATTCTGAAATGGCCAAAAAGATCCAAGATCTGGCAAAAACCTGAGAGATGCTGATGATGTGCCACCAGTGTTGTCAGTTACTCACCTGAGTATACTTGTATTTACCTAAAAAACTTATAAGAACCCCTGTGACATGAGTGAGTTGTGGTACATGATAGTAGAGGCCCAGGAAGAAAAAGAAGCTATTAAGAGATACTTTTAATGGGAACAGATCCCAAAAAGCATTGTCTATGTAAAAGACAAGTAAAAGCATCAGTCTTTGAGGAAAGAAGGTGCTCCTCAGGTAGGATGTGTAATGAAACTGCAAAAGATGGAGGAAAATCAAGTTTAAATGCTTAATATTGGCACCTTAATAGAAGGTCCTTTTTTGCTCTTTAATTCTTGGATAAAATGTTCAAATGAAAAATAGTGGAAGTTCAGGCATCAACATGCCATGTTAAAAAAACCCCAGCAGCACAGGAAGAGAACAAATCAAATATTTTGGACATGAAGAGAATACATTGACAAGACTTTTCATAAATCTAAAAAAGATAATCCCTAAAAAACCTTAAAGTGAATTTCACTGAAAGGAGGTATAAACTTTTGCTACATTATCACTTCAGGCTAACAGATTGAACATAAGGCCAAAGCAAAAAAGTACAACTCAGACAGAATTTAACTGCTAAGGACTAAGCTGTGCTTAATGGATAAGTTTCAGATAAGATAATACAAAACTTTCACTGACTTCAGCCTCAGAACCTAAGTTGTAAGGTGAATTCACCTTAAATGGATGTAAATACTGTTAACAGTCAATGGACACTGCTTCCTGCACTGAATTGTATATAATGTGTTTCATGCAATTGGTCCAGCTGCTTAGACAGCAAACTGGACACTGGCTTAACTAGACATTTCATCATAGAATCATTATAGAATTAACTGGGTTAGAAGACACCTTCGAGATCATCAAGTCCAACCCTTGATCCAACCCCACTGTGATGACTAGATCATGGCACTCAGTGCCACATCCAGCCTCATCTTAAAAACCTCCAGGGATGGTGAATCTACCACCTCTCTGGGCAGGCCATTCCAATGCCTGATCACGCTCTCTGTAAAAAATTTCTTTCTAATATCCAACCTAAACCTCCCCTGACAGAGCTTAAGGGGGTAGCAAAAATACTGAGATTGGTTTAAGCTAACACTTTCAAAAGCCAAATATTCTCATATTTTAAACTTTTATTGCATTCTCTGTGAAGAGAATGGTGTCTATCAGCTCTTTCTTTGATCCAGATGTCGCCAAACAACAAGGCAACATTGTTTGTTGAACTTCAGAAAACTGAACCAAATGGTGCCTCTGTTTTGACTGGACACGGCCATGTGAAAAACCAATGTTACTTGAATCTTGGGAAAGATTTATAACTGATGATGATGGTAGATCTTAAAATGTCTCCTGCTCTGTACAATTACTGTGGGAAACTGAGGGGAAGTACCACAGAAACCTAAACATTATATAAGAGTCCCTCATGCCCTGTGACCAAATCTCTGTGTTGTGAGGGCGAAAGGTAGACAGAGAGAGATAAAAAGGAAACAGAAACTGTTAACAAGTACTATATTTACGTAATATTATCTCTAGTACCAATATTCTTAAGAAAGGGAAAGAAAAATTAAGAATGCTCCCATACACATGATTTTCAGTTAGAAGATTAGATTTACCAAGGCATTCACAGTACATTATCCCTAAGCAGAGTAATGACCTCCAGTTACAGCTGCTCTACCAACCATCCGGATTTCCCTCAGTCCTAAACTTATCAGTTGGAAGCAATTGATTTCTAACCTTCCAGGTCTCTACTACTTTGATTGCTTATCACTGCTCATGGCTGTTGTCACTGTGACAAGAGGCATGCTCAGACATCATCAGTAGTTTTGGAACAGAATTACCATGTCCTCTGCATGCCATCAACAACGAACACAACTGTAAAAGCAGGATTTTTCCCTTGGAAAAACAGGCCTTATAATGAGATTTTCCCTCTGCTTGAATGAAATGCTAGCATAGCCATGACAAGCATATCTGCATCATAAATTACATTATGTCTATCTTGAACAATAAATTACAGAGCTTTCTTTCTCCAGGTTAGTGTATTTCCCACAGCCTAGAAGGACAAGGAGTCATAAATCATAATCATGAGCACTGCATATTCATGTTATGTAGTCCCTGTGCGTATAAATGACAAGAATAGCAGTAACTCAGCAACTTCAAATGCCAAGTGAAGCTAGCTTGCAGTGTTCCAATAGCTAAGTTTTCGGACAATTTTGCATCTTTTTAATTAGTGTCCTGGAGACTGGGTTTTGGGGAGTCTTTTTTTCTTTCTCTTCTTGTTCATTGATTACTGTAAAGGAGGATTCAGAATATCATGTGCTCATCATGGCAAAAAAATCCTTACAATTTGGACTGCTGTTAAACTGGGAGAAAATGGACAACTGACTGTCAGAATTTTATTATGTTGCCATTTTCCACCTGTTGAACCCTCCTAATCAGAAAGATAAGTATGATTTGCACAATAAAATATATGTATGCAAACAGATATAGACAGTCAGCTGGATTATCTGAGGAAAAAACAATTTCTGTGAACTGAGCAAGTCCATGCCATTGATGCAAACTTAACCTGAACAAACACTGTTTGAAATAACTCAACAAAACAAAACATGAGGGCTGATCAGTTGCTTTGGGATCTCTATTGCTGAAGTCTTAGTGGTAGGCACATAATTTATCTTTGCTTTCAGTTGTCCATAAGGTGATAACTGGATAGTTGCAGAAATAACAAGCTGCCCAGTCTGGCTGGCTGCAGAGAGACTCACAAGAGTGGTGGAAAAAACTGACCAATGTTGGGGTAAGAGCTTGCAGTGACACACAGGGGGGACAGTTAAGGGAGGAAGATACTTTTTCAAGTCTTTGTTCTAGTTCTACCACCTTCAGGATGATGTTTGCACTCACATTTTACCAGGAAGCTACTTGTGGAGCCCTGTCAGCCAGAAAAACAATGCTGCCTAGGACTTAAGCAAAAAAGGGAGTTCCATGCTCCTTACAATCATTACTTTTACCATTCCCCCAAGAAATACTCTTTTTTTATAAATGAGAAGGATTTTTCCCTCCACTCTATGATGTGACCACTTATTGATGAAAAGAAAGCAGCACTGCTCTCTTAGCAAACAAATGTGATCAAGAGTAACCAGGAACTCTGTGATTAATACCAGCAGCCATCAGACAAACAGGCTATGGGATGACAGGCTGGTTAAACATCTTGCCCTCATAAGGGCATGGGGGCGACACGGGGGACTTCGAAACTCTGTGGGGATATGAAAAGCGACACTCCATGTTGTGAACAGTGTCTCTAGAAGAGTGACTGTCCTTTTTAAAAAAACTCAGATAGGCATCTCAGGCAATACTGAACTGGACCCAACCACTGGACAGAGCCCCATTTTATTCCTTTTATAATAGAAACAGGGTAGTTAGTCAGCTTGCCCTTCCCCTTTTCTCTTTTTTCCCTCCTTCAAAAAACAAAAAGGTGTGCTAATTTTCTTGAGCACAAGGTGGCAGGATTCAGCTTTCCTTAAAATCCAATAAATGCTGAACAGTGCTTGAAAGTAATAACGTAACCATGTTTCCATTATTAAGAATGCAAAATCAGCCATGATCAAGTAGCTAGATAAATCTACAAATAGGTGGAACAGTGCAAAGAACAAAAGGCAGGCTAAGACATTCAGAGAGTGCCTCGTGCTTGGAGGAAATTCAGAAAAGAGCTGTGTGGAAGCCAATTTTTGTCACTGAGGGAAAAGATGTGGGAGCTCATTTAAGAGAGGCAGGTACATCTCAGAGTAGTTATCAGCCCAACAGACACTGGCGACTGGAGCTCGTAGGCTTCCTCTGCATCATGGTGCAGATGTGTGTCTCTGACCACAGTTCTTGAATGCAAGGACATCTTCATATTGAAAGTTTCAAGGGAATCAGGGTATTTCTCTAGAAAACAAAAGGTTGCTGATAAGATCACGAGTTCCTATGAGGTCTCCAACCTCTTCCTCTTGTAAGACCTAAAAATTTTGAAACTGGAAGCAAATTGTAAGCATTTATTTCTATGCAGTTTTGGTAAGACTGGTCTTTTTGCATACACACACCTTTGCCACACACAGAAATCATGTGACCTGGTCTCAGACTTTGCAGTATAATTTCTTATTCCCCCACCTAAATAACAGTACTCTCAGAGGGATTCTTTGAATTTTCAGGTGCTGCCTTTTTCCCAGAATTTCATGTTATACACCTTTGCAGATATTTACTATAATTTCTATGCTATGATATGCTCTTTAGGTATAATGGCCAGTCTTCACGAGCGAAGATCCGGGGAAGGTCTTTCCACCTTCCAGCCTGCGCATTGGATTTTTTAGGTGAGACACAGTGTGCGCGGAACTGAGCCCACCCTTTAATCCTAAGGTTCATCTGCCGGGGCCAAGCGAGCTTGGACGGTGGCAGCGAGGTCCTCAGGACGTAGATGGATTGCTTTAAGGGCTAACGAGCTCCACCTGCCCGGGAGTGGCCCTGACCGGGAATCGAACCCGGGCCTCGGTGGAGACAGCGCCGCGCCCTTAACCACTAGACCACCAGGGGCTCCTTCTTTAGGTATGGTGTATGAGTTAAAGCTTCAGAGTGATCAAACTTAACTCAACTTTAGGACAGTGATTTCAAGGAAACACTGAGTACTTCAGCATGTTCAGGTTTTGCTCCAAATATATTCAGATGAATGTGCTCCCACGTAACTTTATCTATAGCAGTAAAAAAAATGGGCAAAGAAATGTGTATTGCAAAAGAACAGAATTTCTGGGAGGTCATTAATTTGCCTTCATCTACCTAAGGCAAATCTGACTCTACTTCACCAGCTCTGAAGAGGTTCACCTCACTTGCTCTGAGAAGACTCTATTACTCAAGATTTGAGTGTTCTCCAAAGTGATCTATTTGTCGTGCTTAACTGTCCTTTTCATACAAAAGTTTTCATAATGTCAAACATGAATCATCCTTGTTGCAAATCTAGTGTATTACTTCTTGTCCTATTCCACAGACAAGGAAAAAATATTACCTGTCCCTTTGCATGCCCTTTTACATATTTCAGGGGTGTTATTGCACTTCCTATCAGACTTTCACGCACTGAAGAAAGCCAATTCTTTCAATCTTGACTCAGAATTCATATTTTCTAGCCCTCTAATCACATTCTATAGCTTTGTCATATTGTCAACTCTTTGCTCCAGTTTTAACACCTTCAGGATGATGTTTGCTCTTGCAGGATTACCAGAAAGCTACTTGTCTCTAGTGGTTTAGTTGTGGCTCTCCCTTAAGTACTGATTCATATTGTGGCTCTTCCTTAAGTGCTGATTAATCAAGAAGTATTTGAGTATTTGAAGTTCTTTCCTACTTCCTTTAATCTGTAAGAAAAAAACATAGAACATAAAAAAAAAACCCTTATCTATGTAAAATAAAATCATGACTTCTCACAGAATTTTTTAGTACAGCTATCCTAAATAATTCTAGAATTTAAAGACTCAAAGCAGGAACTGTGCCTATTGAAAGAGTTGCTGCTTCCCCCACTAGGCCAACAATGGTATTTCTCAGTGCAGCATTCCCTAGCTTTCATTTTGACAATTCTGGTGGAACTTTCAGTCTGCTCCCATATTGTCCCCCCAGTCTATTTTTATAAAATACTAATTTTAGTGGGGAAATAGATTTTTAACAGAATTTGATATTTTACCATCATGTTGTCACTCCTGGTAAGTCATGCAGAAATCTATGTCTCCAAACTTCTAAGCAATGATTATGGTACAGCTCAGCAACACTCTTATGAAAAATTTTTTGAACTGCAGAAAATATAAACTGATGTTTAGCACAACAGGTGATGGGTCCTTTTCCAAGTGTTTGCTCTAGCATTATTTAACGCTTACCTGCAGCCTTATGAATTTATAGTCTTGCCTACAGAACTTTGTCCTTTCAATACTATTGAATTATCTAATTAGCCAGTTTGATGCAACTGCATAGTTTTATCTAAAACTTCTTTGACAACTTCTCAGTTTTGCAGAATCACGGACAATAGAGACCTAAGATGTTTGTGAAATACTAAGGTTCAGTATGTGCCCATATATGATTAGACAGCTACCTGCCGTGTACCAGGACAGAAGCACACAGTCTCAGAAACGTGGAAGAACATCCCAGATCAGCTGCTCTTTGCATCTGCGAATGCGTGACACACGGATGCCGTTCGGACACGCCTCAGCCTCAGTGCACAGCAATGATAACTCCTTACTGCGCGCAGTGTGTGTCGCTCCCCTGGGGTGCCTGGGGCTCCATGGGGCGGTCGGGGGTTCACCGCTGGGCGCGGAGGCGATGCGGGCCGCACCGCGGTGCACGGCGGCGGCGGCACACGCGGTGGCGCCTGCGGAGCGCTCAGTGCGGGGCACTGCGGCGGGATCTTGCTCACCGGCAGCGCTGCGGAACCCGCAACCGGGGGTGGGGGCAGAAAAACGCAAAACACCCCCAACTGCAGAGCTGTCAAGGGAAGAACAAGGTGTATTAGGGTCGCTCATCCATCGCCTTCCGGGGTTCTCACACCATGCCCGTTTACCGCCCGATGACGAGCTCTCGCCCCGGCGAGGATGCCAGGTGCCCCTCGGCACGGTGCCTCCGTCGGCCCGCCGGGGCAGACAGCTCTCACAGGCGGCGGGGCGCTCCCCATCCCGCGGGGTGCGTGTACGCCTATGTGTGCACGCGTATGCAAGAGCGAGGCTGAAGGCTCAGGCGCAGCCTGCCTATTGGTATCCGCTCTTCAGCAGCCTCCCTTTCCCCCGCTCTCCCTCCTCCCTCCCTTGTGCCTTTTTTTTTTTTTTTTTAATTTATTTTTTTATTTCAAGCTCATTTTGTGGAGTTTCTGCCCCTCTCTGCGTCAGCCCCACGTCACTTTGCCGGCAGCTCCCCGTCTTGGGCTGGAGCAGGAGCCGGAGCTGCTTTATTATCAGCTGGAGGGAGGAGGAGACGGTGCGTAAAGCGGCGAGCGCGGAGCCCCGAGCCCCGCCGCCGCCGCGAGCTGCGCCTCCCTCCCCGCCCGCTCGCCCTCCCTCTGGCGGGCAGCGCGGCCCGAGCCCCCGCAGGTAGGCGCGCAGCCTCCGCCACCTGCCCCCGCCGCCCCGCGCGTTTTGCAGCATCATCGGGAGTAGCCGCGGGGGCAGGCGGTGCCGCTGTCAGCCCGCGGGGCCGGGGGCAGGTGCCGCGCCGCGCCGGAGGGCCCGCTCGGCCCCGTGCTCCGCGTCGCCTGGGTCCGGCCCCCGCCGGCCCGCGCAGCGCCCGGGGCGGACAGCGCCGCGGGGCGGTGTGGCTGCGGCTGCGGCGCGCCCATGTAAGCGCCGGTCCCGGCTGACCGCCCGCGGCGCGGAAGGCTGCGCACCCTCCGGCCGAGCGCCCCGGCAGCGACGGCGGCGCAGGGAGCAGGCGGAGGCCGTCGGGGCAGCGCTGGAGTGAACGGGGACGGCATGGTGTCCTGGCGGCGGAGGCCGGGACCCGGCCTGGCGCGGCTGTGGTGCCTGTGCTGTCTGGTGCTGGGCTGCTGGCGGGGTGCGCTGGGCTGTCCCGCGTCCTGCCGCTGCAGCTCCTGGCGGATCTGGTGCACGGAGCCGTCGCCGGGCATCGCCTCCTTCCCCGTGCCGCAGCGGAGCGCCGAGGGCGACAACGTTACCGAGATGTGAGTACGGCCCGGGGCCAGGCGCGGGGGCGGCGGGCCGGAGCAGGCGGGGGAAGCTGCGGGCGGAGGCGGCGGGGAACTGGCCCGCGCCGAGAGGGATTTACTGCGCGGGCAGATGCGGTGGCTGGAAGCCTAAAACCCCGTATGATTTAATTTGGACGCGACTTTCCAGAGGTACCACTGTGAGCCCGTTTAGATGGTGAATCCTAATTGCCCGCGATGCGGTTCCCGGGGAGCTGGGCGGGGGTCGCCGCCGGTGGCAGAGGGACCACGGGGAGCGGGACGGGGGTCTGGGGCTCCGCTTCCGCCCCCTGCTCCTGCTCCTGCCCCTGCCGGGGCGCGCGCCGGTCAGCCCACACCTCTGCGGCGGCAGCAGGTATGGTACGAAGGGTTTATTTTATTTTATTTTATTTTATTTTATTTTATTTTATTTTATTTTATTTTATTTTATTTTATTTTATTTTTTACGTTCTCTCCTTCAGTTTATTGCTACGAACCTCGCCCCTGATCTCTCCTGTTCTCCTTATCTATTAAAAAAAAAAAAAAAAAAGGAAAGGATGCGGCAGATCCTGGTGAAAGTGACAGCAAACTATCTTCCATACCCTAGCCATAGGAATGCGAACGTGGTTTGCCCTTCTCAGTGGAGGTGGCTGGAAGGAGAAAATACGAAACCTGCAGAGGAATGAACGTTGTGCTGCTTGTCAGCAAGTGGTAGAGGATTAGGAAACCCTAATTAACCGTGAGGAAGGTGCAAAAAAGTTTTTTTTTTTCTCCTCATTTCCATGTGGTACTTCCATCCTCGTTGGCCTGCACACGATCTTTGGTGAGGGAGTTCTCTTGTTTTTCATATTAAATCCTGCATCATTTCACAACTCAGAGCACTGTGGCATCTATGTACGTTTCCTGAGGAAACCTGAAAAGGTTCTTGCTGAGCAAGAAAATTTGGGTACTGGGTGTGTAGATGTTAGCTATCAGGAAAAAAACATCTCAAGCTGTTTTCTCCATCTTCGTAATTCCCTTTACTTGTTTCTGAATTGCTTTCTATGGCATTTAATGTGAAAGATACCAGAATTCCCCCAAATCTGTACAGGTTTCTTTCTCACTAATTGGCTTCACCATCCTTCTTCTCTTTGTCAGTTTCCTCTAGAAGCAATATAAAAATACTGCGAAATACAGTGTCAGTTTAGATTAAATTCTAGCCTTTGCGCTACATTCCTACAGTTTGTTGGAGTCAATTTGCTGCATTTCCCTGCTTGGGGAGAAAGCTGGAGGCATTAATTTCTACTGCTCATATATGGCCTACCTTTGGTAGATTTTTAAGATCTGTGGTAAAGAGACGGTCTTTCTGAGTTTCTGTGTAACTGTTACTGATATAGACGTTTGTGTAATATTCCGTAGATTACTGAATTGGAAAAAAATTATTTTGAACTATACATCTCTGCTCATTTTCATAGGCTTTGTAGCCTTTTTATCTGGTGCTTTCAAATTAGAAGTAACAGAGCCATTTTCCCTCAGAATTTAATCTCTGTTTAAAAGGCCAGAGGAGAAAACACATATTATAAATATGTGTTCCAGCTATGATTAAATTTCAACATCATTTTGTATTGCTGCTTTTGGTTTTCATTTTCCTGTTTTTTTTTTTTTTTGCGCATCGCTGTCTTTACAGTTCTTTTTGGTTTTTACTGTATCATTCTGTGACATTGCACGTTGTTGTGTTTGGTGATCTAAAAATAATTTTGAGTCATGGATTTCTCAGGAGATGCTGTCACACATATTTAAGATGGTCTTTTCATGTGTACTTTTAACATAAAACACAGAGGCCCTTCAATTAGTTTGTAGGCATAAATTAAAAATTGGACTGCAATAGCTGTCACATTATTTCATTGTGTGAGCTCAGTAAACAGTAACTATGTAGTGAAGTGGTTCTAATACAGTAGGTACAGATTGTGGAACCATTTTTAACACTGTAGATCGTGCTTTATTCTAGCTAAGAAACGGGTTTAAGAAGCTGGAGCATTGCATTTCACTTGTGAATCTTCAGGCCTGGTTCTTCTTCTATGTGCTCTACAGATGTGGGAGCACAATTCCAGTGGTCTCTGGTGGAATTACTCTTAGTACGAATAAGAGGAGAAGAGTGTAAGACAGTTAATTTCAAGAGGTTATTCCCATGTATTTCCAGAGTGTTTATTGAAACCAGTCCTTTATTTGTTGGTTATGTTCTGCTCTTAACGGGAGTCGATCTCACAGTCTGAGGCAAAACGTCCATAGGCACGTGGGGCATGTGTGCTGAGTCCAGTTCCACTCGGGCCACAAGCATGGGAGGCTGGGATAACTGCGTGGTCAGAGTGGTATGTGAAGTCCATGGTGGTTCAGAGGGTTGGCTGTGGGCCAGGTGGAAGGCACTGAGCACACAGGGTGTGAGTGGGCAGCCAGGGTTTTCCCTTTAAGAGGTGGGATGAAAAGCTGGGGCAGTACAGTAGGAATAGCAGAGCTGAGGTAGCATGCATCAGGCAGCCTCTATCCTTTAACACCCAGGTGCTTCAGCTCTGGTTTGGTCTGTAGGTAAATTGCAGTTTAGAGCTTAATAGGTGGTCTCGTCCCAGTCAAGCTGTTTCTTGGTTCCTGGTTAGATCCAACATCCAAATCTACTGAGAGCAGTAGAAAGACACCCAGAGTGCTTCTGCATCAGCCCTGTGAAGGCCAGAAAGACACCCAGAGTACTTCTGCATCAGCCCTGTGAGGGCCAGCTGCTGAAATTTTGCGTGGGAGGGCATAAGAGTATTTATGCCTGGTGCTTTCTTAGTCATCTTCCTCATTCTTTCCCTTCCTAGTTGTTTTTGCATATTTGCTATTACAGTTAATGAAATTGATTTTAGATTTGTCCAACTGGCTAGATTTGTCCAATTGGCTAAATCCAATTTTAGGTTCATCCAACTGATGTCGGCTGGCCTTTATCTGGAAAGCAAGTGCCAATGCTTATCATAACAGAATGTAATTGGAATAATTGTTTGGTCATTTGGATATTATTTGAGATAAATTCAACTCTAGAATGAGATCCTGCATTAAAATAACAATATCAGTCATTGAAGCTTACATTAAGAGCCAAGGACCAAGAGTGCAAAATGACTGTATCAGTATTGTTAAATCCATACGTTATAGGCACAATAGCAAATAAGTAGTTCTTGTCAGGATCACTTATTACAGAATATCAATAGGGTAGTAAATGAGTAATTTTTAAAGTGTCCGGGACTTCTTGTAAAAGGACCAGTCTGATATTTTCTTGCTAAGTAAAATCCATTGCTATTAGATCTCGGTGTACATGGCTCTTCGAAGACTTTGATTTAAAAGTGACTTCTTGCAGTGCAAGTATATTCCTGGCCTAGTTTCACAGTTCTGCTATCAAGTCATTAATGTGTTTACTTATGATTATTCAGGTGAATGGGGTTTGAAATTAATTGGTGTTTTTCAGGAAGAACTGCTTGCCAACAAAATAGTAGGTGACTTTTAAACCCTTGCCTGTTAAAAGAGGGGTGATTGTGTATTGCGTACATTTCAAAACCACAAAATAAATTTCTAATGCAGTTATATAAAGCACTCTAGAATTGTTAATAAGACAGGATAAGTAATTTATAGAGTAAATTATTTAATGAGTCATGTGAGCTTGTGCTACAAAAAAGGCATGTTTAAATTCATTTGAAGCTCAGAGCTGTTGGTATTTTGAGTTTTTTTTAATTTTATATTTCTAGACTGTTGTAGATTAAATGTATTATAAAACTGGCTACAAGGCCTCTCAACGCCCAGCCCCTTCCTCCTCAAAGCAACTTTTGGCTGTGCATCATTGCATGAACTTGGCTGGATTGAGAAGTTATTTCTGGTGACTTGGAATTGTATAATAAAACATGAGACACCAGGCTACAAATTGTTGAGGGGGTATTCGACAGTGGTGACATACTAGCTGCTTTTAGGATTTTGTCCTTTTACTTTTCAAATCTTTTAAAGATGTGGGTAATTGGTTAAGGTGAGTGGAAAGGACTGTGAAAACCGGTTTTGTAAGTTCTAGGCTCTAAAAATACTCCAAATATCACAAAGCGTTGGATTTTGTATATACTGAGGTGCTTCTTTTGCTCCCAGGGAACCTTTTCTGTGCCTTGTTTTAGTCCTTGTCCATATGGTTTGTGAGGACTGATGTGGCTTCTGGGGGTCTCCGCTGTGGCCGTCTGTCAGGCTGAGATGAAACAGCTCACAAGGCTGGAAGAGAGCAGCATCCATCAAGAGAAGCTCCCTATAGGCAGGGTGGCAGGAACACTGCCTCTCTCTGTATGTCTTTGGTCACTCAAGAGTTTTGAGACGTTTGGGATTTATATACTGAAATGAAAGCTGTTTATATAAATTCAAGGATTTGGTCTTGAGTACATTGTTTTCAAGAAATTTCCACTTCTTTCCATACTAATGAGAAAACAGGGCTCAGCAGTGCAGCCTGTGATATCTTTAGGATGGCATTTTCCAGATTTCTCAGGTTCTATTTTTTCTTCATTATTTTTATGCTGCCAAGTGTAAGGGAGAAAGTCGCTTAGCAATATTCTGGATCCCTAATCACTGTAAAGCAAAAAATTTTACATAACTAAACAAGAACCTTATTTCTCCATTTTGGATTTCATTTTTAAGGGAAGAGGGATCCCCCATTCCCCTTTATTTTTTTGATTGCTGTTCTCTCTCCCTTGTGTTTGTCTTCTGTTACAACACAAATATCTAACACTATGTCAGTGCATGTGGCCATGCAGATATCCTTGCCCAAACAGGATGAGTGTAGCAAGTAATGAGTAATAAAAAAAAGAGAAGTGGAGCAAAGAGCTCTAAAACCATTTCAATGTTTTGTTCATGTTAAATGTGTATTTAGTTGTTTATGTCTGAAAAAGCACTCTTTCAAAACTGTCCTTTGAAAAGCGAAGTACCTATTGTATAAATTTACTAATTCGTATGCATTTCAAATGGAGAAATAAATCTGTAGAGTTTTGAAAGCCTTTACTGCCTGGGATGTGAATATGCCCTGTTACTGGTTGCTGTTTGTGTTTGCAAAAGTCTCTTCATCCAGATGTATGTAGGCATATAGCTACTATTAAAATCAAATAGAATGCATCTTAATTCGTGTTTGATTATGAGCCTGTATTTTCAGAAACTACAAGAGGCAAACGAAACTACTGCCCCTCCTGAATGGTGTGTTTTACATAGCTGCCCTTTAAGCATAATATTACAGAGTCACAGAATCATAGAATGGGTAAGGTTAGAAGGGACCACCAGTGGTATCATCTAGTACAACCTCCCTGCTCAAGAAGCTTCCTCTAGAACACAATGCACAGGATTGTGTCCACATGATGCTTGAATATCCCCAGTGAGGGAGACTCCACAACCTGTCCAGGCAATCTGTTCCAGTGTATGGTCACCCACAAGTAAAGTCGTTCTTCCCCGTGTTCAGGTGGAACTTCTTGTGCATCAGTTTATGCCCACTGCCTCTTGTCCTGTTGCTTGGCACACTGAGAAGAACCTGGCTTTGTTGTCTTGGCACCCTCCCTTCAGTTACTTGTGTACATTGACAAGATCCCTCTGAGTCATTTCTTCTCCAGGCTGAACAGGTCTTAGCCTTTCCTCATATGAGAGATGCTTCAGTTCCCTAATCATCTGTGTACCCCTCTGCTGCACTCTCTTAAGTAGCTCCATGTCTCTCTTGTCCAGAGGAGCCCAGAACTGGACACAGCACTCCAGATGGTGACCTCACTGGAGCTGAGTAGAGGGGTAGGATCACGTGCAGTGACATGCTGGCAACACTCTTCCTAATGTACCCCAGGATAACATTGGCCTTCTTGGCCACTGGGACAGACTACTTGCTCATGGATAGCTTGTTGTTCACCAGGACCCATGGAGGTCCTTTCCAGCAGGTCAGTCCCCAGCCTGTGCTGGTGTCTGAGATTATTCCTCCCCAGTCAGGACCCTGCACTTGCTTTTGCTGAATTTCAGAAGGTTACTCTCTGCCCATCTCTCCAACCTGTTGAGGTCATCCTGAAGGGCTGCACAGCCCCCTGGGGTATCGGCCACTCCTCCCAGCTTTGTGTCATCAGTGACCTTGCTGAGGAGGCATCTGTCCTTTTCATCCAAGTCACTGATGAATAAGTTAAACAGCAGTGGACCCAATATTGAACCTTGGGGACACCACTGGTGGCAGGCCTCCAACTAGACCCTGTGACACTGATTATGACCCTCTAGTATCTACCGTTCATCCAATTTTCAATACACCTCACTGTCCACTCTTACAGTGCACACTTCCTGAGCTTGCCTGAGGATATCATGTGAGACAGTGTCTGGAAGCCTTGCTGAAGTCGAGGTGGGCAATATCCACTGCTTTCCCTCATCCATCCAGGTAGCTGTCCTGTCATGGTAAGCAATCAGGTTCATCTAGCATGATTTACCTTTAGTGAATTCATGCTGACTACTCCTTATCCCCTTCTGATCATCCATGTGCTTTGGGATGGCCTCCAGAATAAGGCACTCCATCATCTTTCCAGCAATCATGGTGAAGCTGACTGGCTGGTAGTTCCCTGAGTCTTCTTTCTTGCCTGCTTTGAAGATACCTTTCTTACTGTCCTTGGCATCCTTGGCCAGAATTAAATGCAGATGGGTCTTAGTGTTCGTCATCTCATTTATGCTTACTCTGACAACATCCCTATATTCTTCCCAAGTGGCCTTTTCCTGCTTTCATCTGCTTTGTATCTTCTGTTTTGGGCTTCACTTTTGACTGGAGTTTCTTGTTCATCCATGCATGTGTCTTGCCCTCTTTGCCATCAGGATGCTGATCTTGAGCCTGGAGGAGGAGATGCTTGCATGTTGATTGACAAGCTCTCTTGGACCCCTCTTCACTGCAGGGCTCATTTCCATTGGATTCTTCCAATGGAAGAAGGTCCTTCAAGAGGCTAAAGTTAGCTCTCCTGAAGTTCAGGTTTGTGATCTCACTTACCACCATACAAAGGGCTGAACTCCACAATCTCATGGTCTCCTCATGGTCACATTGCATAATTGTATTGGATTTACAGGAAAGGAGCCATACCATAGAAATTCTGTTGTGAACTTGCATGGTGTGGTTTTTTCTTTAATTTTCATATAAGAAAATGACCTTCATTGAGTGTTGATCATCGACAGAGGTTATGGCTGAAACTTAAATATATTTAATACCAATTCAGCTATCTGTTTCCGAGTTTTGTTATCATTGTTAGGATATGTTCTTGGAGATCAGATTTTAGGTCAGTATTCTTTTGTTCTTAGACAAGACCTGAAGCAATGAGATTTTCTTTTTCAGAAGTAAGATTAAAATGGAAGAAAGCAGGCCAAAGGTGTCCAAGGCATTTTCAGAGGCACTTTAAGGGATCATAGACTCTGAATGGTGTAACTTGAACTGTACTTCTGCTATGTCCTGATCTAGCAAGGTAATTAGAGGCCCTTTATTTCAGGCCACATGTGAGTCTGAGATTCTGGCCTTCTTAAAATCAGTGACAATAATGGATAGAATTAGTGTTTCACCAGGGTAGTTTAGAAGGATGAAAAGAAGCTTGATTCAAGCATTTTCCTGCCTAAGTTAGGAAGAGATGGGGCTTGTTGCTCCATTACTTGATGTGTTCTTGACTTGCAGCTTTATTTGCCTTTCAAATGCTTTCATACTGTATGAAGACAAAATGCGTTGAGGCATGAGGAAGCTCAGATTATTTTGGTGGGGGAACCTTTTAGAAATTGTTAGATAATTTTCCATTGAAATGAACCTGTATCTCTATGTGCAAAACTGTTGCAGGTGCCACTATGGATCCATAGATATATGGTTCATAGTATACAGTTGTCTGATGTAGAAATAAAAGAAAGGCAGTGCATTGATCAAAGTTAGTGAGTTTCTAGACTGTTGCTGAAACAGACAAAGCAGTGAAATGGTGAAACTTTGGAGGTCCTTTTGGAACAGAAAGCTGTAGTTGGGACTGGGAAAGTTATCTGCTTTCCCTCTTGGTTTGACCCTGCAGTTTTAGATTTTAATTAAATTAGTTTTACCTTTTCAATTTCCTAACCATACGTGTAAAACTAAGTAAGGCTGTATTCAGCAGCTGTCTTGTGAAGCACATTGCCCCACATTGCACAGTCGGATGCTGTACTCCATATGAAGATTGTATAGGGTGTGACTTTTCCCATTCTTTTGCAACAATTGCCTGCTTTTCTGATGCCAGACAGCATAGCAAGCATGTGTAGATAAATCATGTGCCCATACTGGGCATGCCAGTCTTACTGGGTAGGGACTGGGAGACTTTTCACAGCATGTGCTGTGGGTGTTATGTGCTGGACTTCTTAATCATGTCTGAGACTGTCCCAGGCCTTGGCATTTAAAATCTGGCAACTCCCTACTAACAGTATAGTGAAGGCACTTAACTCAGCTGGCTATTCTCCTGCCAGCAGTGGAGAACTCACTTCTTCCTGGAAGTGATTCAGGAGGCTGAATTACTTTCCTACTGCAGATTACCCAATGCAGTCATCATCTTTCCTCTCCATTGACTATAAGAAAATATTGGGGAGTTAGTTCACTGGAGTGAGGGGCAAAAGCAAGGCCCTCCTTTTAGTGAGCAGGGTCATACTGTTGAGTAAGCTGATTTTTGTGGTTCCAGGTGAACCGTTTCAGCATGCATGTGAAGGGCTGCTCCGCTAGAAGCAGAGCATGGGTCTGAACTAAGGGTTTGCATGTCAGCATCCTAACTGCTGGTCCTGTGTGGTGTACAGATGTGGGCTTCCCTTGGTTCTTCCTGTCTGAGTTGCCTTCTTTGGCACATAGTACTCAAATATGCTTTTTTGGTCTGGGACAAGGATACTCTGTTTAGCTAAAAGGCTATGACGCTTATTTGCATAGTGAGACAGCTGCATCCTGCTCCTGCTCCACAATGTGTTCAATTACAGTAAAAATTAGAGCACAAACAGGTAAGATTGAGATTGTTCTCTTTCAGGTTGCTTAAAAGTATGGTATTTTCTGAGAAACTGGGATCACATTCCCTTAGGAAGCAGAAGGAATTGAATGTGGAACCCCTGGACATTATTTACAGCTGGAACATTATTTACAGCATTTCCTTCAACTGTATGGTCTTCAACCTCACACAGAGATGTCCCTCTTTTTGTTTTTTCTTCCCCCTTCCTGATTCCCCCACAGCTGAACTTACCTGGTGAATATGGGTCTAGTTCAGGAAGCTGAAATTTCTTTTTTTCTTTTCTCCATCCACTAAATGGGTGAATAGTCTACTGTATATTCATCTCGTATTCTCCCCTCCAGTCTTGCCTCTTTCAATTTTTAGAAATAGGTTTTGGAACACATTATGCATACTGTGATACTCACCTGGTATACATATATATACTGTATTCTTTAGCTTGGAGCAGTTTCGTTGACTTCATGGGTCTAACTATGCAGTGTACTTAAGCATATGCTGAAGTGTGTTTAGAGTGGTGGTAAGTAAGCATCTTTTTAAGACTGCTTTGTGCGTATTTATAAATACAGAGAAAATTATAATAGTTTTACAAATATTTTTGTTTGGTGCAAATCCATGTGACATCAAGGCACTTGAATAGAAAAATAGGAATGCTGGATACTGCTTCTGCTGTAGATATCACTGCAAATCCTGGATCATGTTTGTGTGCAATGACTGTCATGTTGCCTGAAGCCTATGTCATTTGGGGGATGTGAACCTAGGTGGCAGAGCTGCAGAAATAGATGCCACTTGTCCTGGAGGTGGGTGTGGGTGGAAGAAAGACTGTCTATCTTCCTTGCTCTGAACGTTTCTCCCAACTGTTCATGAAATTCTTGTCTGCATAGAGACAGGGCAGTTGTTTCTTCTGTTTACATGATCTGGTAGCATGCACAGTTTTTGCCTGTTGTAGAGCACTTCTGCATGTTCTTAATGACTTTTAATGAACAGTTTTTAAACTTGTAGCAGTTTTGTTCTTCTCTCTTTTCACTCTGTCTGAAATGAAAGGATTAGAAGGCAAGTGTCCTAATAGTTGGAGCTATCATCAAAATGTCTACTCAGTCTTATATTTGCAGACGAACACTTCACCTTTACCATGTACGTCCTGGGACAGGGGCAAAGCTGCAAAAAGTGTATAGGAAGGAGGAGTGCTGAAAGGTGTGCACATCTGTGTGATGTGGTCTTGAGAACTGTAGGCAGAAATGTGGTGGATGAGAGGAATGCTAATCTACTCATAAGAAATAACAAAGACAAATGCTGTAAAGGTAAATGAGGAATGTTGTGAAAGTAGTGGTGGTGAAGAGAAGGCAGCTTTGCAGAAATAGTGCAGAAGTTTGAAGAATACTGTCTCAAAAGATGTCACCTTTTGAAACAGGTTTATACAGGATAAGAGTTTTGTTTGAAGGTAGAATGGTAGAGAAGGTGATCTAAGACTTTGACATTATATTAAAATACTTAAAAAAGAGTATGTTTTCCTGAAGTATAACAATAAATACATGCACGAGCATGCTTTTAAGTGAAAGTTGATCACATTCTGGAAGGGGCAATGTGTGTATGTCACGTAGCAGAACAAACAGAAATACAAGAAGAAAACTGAAAGACAGACACAGGATGCTTGTCTCTGTGTGTGCCATTGCAACAGAGAATACTCCCAGAATCAAACTGACCTAGTACAGGAACATGGAAAGTTATGGAAACAGTAGCAGTAATGCGGCATTCAGCAAAAGTATTAGATATACTCTGGATACTGACAAATGTGCAGAAAGTGTAATAAACACATCATTATGCTAATGTATGCAGTACGAGTAAGAAGCTACTTACATTAAATGAAGAACGGGATTCCTCAAGTGAAATAATGCTAATGGAAGAAGCTATAAATTCAGAAGACTGGCTAACTAAAATAAGAAGCGGACTATGCAATAATGTAAATAGAGTCATAAAAGAAGGTTAAATAGGTAACTATGAAGAGCATATGAATGTGGAACAGTGAAGAATACCTCTGAGAGAGTTTAACAAAAAAGCAATATCAGTGCTATCGAAATGCTTTCTGAAAAATGCATTGGTTAAGTGTCACTTGGACGTACAGAAGGTGGCAACCTGTTCTGGGCCTAGAAGAGTGAGGTAAATGTCAAGAGAGTCAGTATCACGGAAAGTCAGAAGGACTCATAACCCTTTTTGAATGCTTCAGTAACATAATGTGAAATTTTATTCATATATGTCTTTCATTAAGAGACAAGAATGTCTTTGAGAAGACACAAATCTGTGATCAGGGCTACACAAGATGTTTCACAGGTCTTGGGAAGGAGTCTGTGAAATCAGTTGTGACCCATGACAGCAGATGGTATCATTTGAAGAATGGAAAAACATCTACCAGTTGGGTTCTCTGTGTAATAATTGCATAGAAAAGAGGTAGAGATTATGGCCATATGTAGTCTCTCAAGACTTGAGTAAAAAGAGAAGAAACTTTTTGCTGGCTTAGGGAAAGGGGAATATTGTTTGAGATGTCAGGAGTCAAATTGTTCACCAAATTTAACATATTAAGAGGATATAGATGTATTTTCTTGGATAGTTGGCCTTAAGTTTTGCAGCTTCTTCTCATCATTTCAAAGTCCTACCTTTCGGTCTGTATTTGGCATAGGGTGCATTGAGTGCAGTGGATGAGACAATGGACAGTGTAGCAGCAGGTACGTCAGACATATGTCTCGATGATCCAATGAATATCAGAGCACACTGAATGGAGTATTTGACATTCTAAGAGCCAGTAATTTTAAACTGAATAAAACCAAGTATTAATGTCTAACAGTAGAAATAATATATGTGGGGGAAGACTGATCTCAGAGGAAAGTTCAGAAGGAAATTCTTACGTTGAGTCAAAGAATGAAAGAATACTGAATATGTCAAAACCTGGAGATAAGAAAAAACCTGTTGTGAGGGATACTGATTTATGTCAGCAAATGCTGTCTAGCTCCAAAGGAAATGCAACTACCAAAGACATCTCTTCCACAAGCTCATTGCCTGATCATGGGTGCCTAAAGAGAATTCAAAGATTTTGACATTAATCAAGAAGCTTTAATGTTTTGATTCACTGAAGGACCTAAAAAGATGCATGTAAAGGACAGTTATGAGGAATCTTGCTGTGCTCTTATGGAACTGGTGTTTTGCCATTCTTATTTGCATGAAGGACAGTGATAACTTACAAGAGGTGTATGCAACTGCTGAAAAGAGAGTATTTACATTACTAATTTTTGAAGAGTCACTGCACTACGTGGTTCTGCAGGAGAAAGAAATGTCATACGTATTTGTATTTATTTATTTCTTTGAGATATTCTTCCTTGCAAGCCAGATAATAACAAAATCAATAATAACAAACCCAATAATAATAATAATAAAGATTAGCCCTATGTCTGCTTTTTGTTGAGTAATAATGAAAAGCCACATTCTCTGATCTCCTTTTGTATGTGAAATTATTGTGTGATTTTTAGCATATATATTATAAAGGGGCTATACTGGAGTTTAAGCCTCTTCCTAGCAGTCTTCAGAGATTACTGCATACACAGGGGATGAAAGTGTATTTTCTAGATGAGTACAAGGTCAGAGATTAAGACATCTTTCTGAATAAATAGGTCGTTGTTTGACCAGCTGACAGGAATGTCGGCATTTCCAAAATATCTTTGCTAAGGTAAACTAGACTGTAGTTGTCAGTTGTTCTCTGGAGAAATGTCAAAAATTGTTGTCTTGGTGCAATATCAAATGTACAAACTTACAGACCTCAAGGAGGAGGACAGGTCTCTGAATGGAGATAATACTTAAATGTCTTGTATCCATTTGGGGGAAAGTAATTCTGAAGGTGGAATTCATCAAGGGCATGAATCCTGAATCTGGAAAGCTGCATGAAATGCCTTGAGAGCTTGATTTGGTAGTCTGCTATTTGAAGAAAATAGAACAAACACCTTGAAGCCAAATCAGAAATGTAAGTAAGCCCAAAGGTGTTTTATGTTTCATTTTCCCTGCCTTATAGTAACTGTTTCCTTAAACTTTGCATTCTAGACATACTAATTTATTTTTATTTTTGCCTTCATGCTGTAAAGAGGAAACTAAATCTGGCTGGCAAATGACGGGCTTTCCATTTTCTATATGATTGTAGTAGTAAGCAACAGCATGGATCTGCTCCTTCGCTACCAAAACAAGATCGGTATCTCCACTAAATTCCTGTTTTCTTCTGCTTTAATATGGTGGGTTAGCACTTATTGTTCAGGATGGTGGCTTTGGAGAAGCAATTTGCAGTGGCATCTATGTGCTACTAATTGGATAATCATAATATATTGATGTGGAACAGAATGTCTGGGGCGCGCTGCCTCCTGGCAGCTGACACAGCTGCAGATCCAGAACAGGGAATTCTTGAAGGTAACTGTGATTTCTGACCTTGGCTGTGAGATGTCGAGTCCCAGATTGTTCTGAACAACTCGTTACTTGAGTGTGGTCTGTGTGTAGTGCCGGATTTACTCAAAAAATGGGCATGCCTGGGTCTGTAAAGAAAGATCCCAGGGTTAATTATATCGCCTCCAGAGCTGTTGTACTGGCACATGGAAAGCTAACTCCTGTAATCTTCTGTGACTCATGGTTAAATACTCTAAATGGGAGGAAAGAACCCTTAAGGAACCCGTGATAGTGGCAACCAGTTTTTCACTCTTCATGAAATACAATGATTCACAGTTTAAAAAAACCCAACAACCACTGGAGCACTTGCTCAGAATTTGTCAGGAGACACCAGGCAGCCAAGGAAGGAGTTGAGCACCTGTTTGTAAAATTGCTGAATGATAAGTAAGTCCACCATGGACTAACTTGGCACTCTGCCTCTTTTCTGTTACGGCATGCTCTTTTAGCAGTAGAAGTTCTGTTTCTTGAGGTTGTCTTCATGAAAGCTGACACTTATGGTACCAGATAGATAAAGCAAAATACAATAAAATGATTGGAGCAAGCCTGTATATCTGTAGAGGACTTGTTGTTGTTGTTGCTCATTGCTTGCTGTTAAGAGTTTTCTTCCTAGACAGAGCTTGGTCCTGTGTAGAATGATTTCTTGTTTGAGCAGAGATTATACCATTGGTGCCTACATCTGTCTGAAACCTCACATTCCTGATATGCACTACTTGAGCATTACTTTAAATTTGGTTTCAGAGAGGCTGCAGTTGAAATCTATTTGACTATGCCAAGTTTCATCAAGTGTTGTGTCAAGCTTACAGATTCTGTGTGATCTTAATGCATAACCATAAAGTAGAGCAGGTTTGTTGAAAATGGCCCTAAGTTTTAGCTTACCTTTTGATGAACTTGGCATGACAGTTGTAGTTTATAAGAAGATACATCACTAAGGAACTTTGCAGTGTTTAATTGTCAGTGTTAACACAGAGCTCTCACAGTAGTGTAGGCTGGGGACATACGTGACCTGTCATTAAATGGTAATTCATCTGGTAACGGTTCAATATCTGAAGTATGCTGCGTTTTTACCCTGAAGACTTAGTGAAAAAACAACTCAGAGTATGAAGTTTTCCCAAAGTTCAGAAACATTTCACCAGTGAATGTGAAAGTTTTAAAAAACTTTTTTTCCCAGCTGTATGAACCAGAGCTAGACATATAATTGATTTATTTTTTGGAGTGTTGAGAAAATATGTTTCCCATAAAGGGAGTTTTCTGGCAATGGAAGGAAGTACTTTTGGAACTGCATTACAGTATTACTTGTTTGCATCTATATTCTTAAGACTAGTGTGTACTAGTTTTTTTTTAGCATAGCTCCAAATGGAGTAATATGACTTAACATACATTAAGCTGGAGGAAACAGAGTTAGTTGGGAAAGTATACCTCTGCTGGCCAGTTTATTTCAGGTTAAGGAAAAGGTTTGAAACTTGTAATGAAATCTTTTTTGTACTTAGTGAGGAACAAAATAATCTAGACCGCTTTAAAGATCAGAACCTGCTTCTCTTCGTGCTTTTGCAGTTCAGAGGCTGCTTCACTGATGTCATACTGATGTTTCACTTGTGTAATGAGCAGAAGTGATGACAGCTCTCTTAAAGGAGATCTTACTTGAGGGAGTTAGGTCTTTTACAATAGGATTTTAAACTATCATTTCTAGAATGTTGTAGCAGTGGTGAAATGTGAATGTGTGACATTATTCAGTAACTGCTGAAGTGTGCTGAGATAAATGTGTTATTGTAGGTTGCAACATGCAGTCAGTAGGTGTGTGATTCTGAATGCCTTTATTAGAATTAATCAGTAGTTTACAGTGGGGAGATTAAATTAAAGGTCTGAAAACAACTATTGTTTACTGATTACTCATTGAAGGAGAGGCAGAATGCTATAGTATAATCAAGCAAATAGTATTGTAGGCAGCTGCGGGTTTGGTTTAGAGACAGCAGTCAGTATTTGTGATCTGATATGTGTGATCTGTTTGGGTACTATCCAGCCAGGTTTTGGCGGTGCTACACTCTGCTGTGGTGTGCAGTGGGAGCTTCCAAGCTCTCCATGTGACTTCAGCCAGCTGTGAGTCAGTATGTTTTTCTTCTGTGCTACAATAAAAATCTTCATTTAAAGAACAGGGCGGATATTCTTAAGGGCAGGCAGGCAAATTACATTTCTTGGCATCGCCCACTGCAAGTCAAAGCTCTTAGAGTATTAATGTTTGATGATAAGTAACATTAAGGTAGAGTAGTTGTGAAGAAGGTAAAAATAGACTTCAGATAGGGAGAGGTTTTATTTCAGATCTCCCTCTAAATTAAACAGAAGAACAACTTCCCATTACAGTGTACAGCTACATCATTCTACTCCTTTCTTTCTCAGTGCTATGACATAGCTAAAAGAGGCTTAACTTAAAGCAAACTTGTTAAGCGAGTAAGGAAGCATAAGGGGACATGACCTGCTTGTGGTAAATTACATCTGTCCACTCTTTCTTCCAGGATTTCCAACTGCATGAAATTTGCTTTACTGTCGTGTTCTGTACTGAGATTGTTTTTACAAGTGTGCTGTAAAGCAGTTATTGAGTTAGTTGCACTTAAACAAAAATTCTTCTGTGTCCCTACTCTAAGTATGGTTGTGGAAAATCAGTGGTTTCTTTTGTTTCTCTCAGTTAGGAAACAGAATTGTAAATCATTCATCTTAGAGAATCTGCTCGTATTTCTTTTAGGGGATGCAATAAGAGAAGGAAAAAAGCTACCACAAATTCATGCCCCTTCTTCTTCCCATGTATTGTCCTTTTGGTCTACTTCCCAATGGACCAACACTGTTTTTTTTGTGTGCTCATACTCAGATGTTTGTCCAGTGTAAATTGTGGTAGTTTCATTGGCTTCAGCAGAGCGGAGCTGTTTTACACTGAGCCTTAATATAGGATGTAATACACTAACATGTTTCTGTGCAACAGTCAATTGTAAGTTATGTCAAGTTCTGCAGCTTCTTTTAGTGGGTGTTTCTGGTTAAATATTTGTACGGTTAAAATTGCAATGTCGGATTTGGATGGGTGATATGTGTGTTTAAGTGATGGGTCTACATTTTGGTAGTGTTTGCCTGAGATTTTTTTTTGATGGTTTAGTCTTTAGCTAGTACAACTGGTTGCTTTGTTTATTTTCTTTAAGTCTGAGTCTCTTCTCCCTCTGTGTTTCACTGTCCGTTTTCCTATATTACCACTCTTTTGTGATTTCCCTATCCCTATCTGGTCTTGACAGGATTCCTGTTGGTTGAATACTGAGGACAAGATGAGGAAGGTGTCTTTGATACCGCTTGCATAACTTTATTTTAACATTATGAGGTCCAAGTGACAGAGAAGATCATACATAATTAAGTAATGAATTCTTCAGGGCATGTTTAGAGGAAGTATGATCATTCACTTGCAGGATTTTCAGATGAAAGAATTGTTGGATTTTTATGTATGATTTTATTGTTTTTATTTGGCAAAATATGTGAACTTACGCACCAAACAACAAACCAATGAAATAGATTAGTAAATGCCAAGATAGTAAATCAGCTCATCTTAAAAATTCAAAAAAGGCAACACAAAATATGGGGGACTCTCATCTTCTAATGGGTACGCTGTGTTAATCTTATCTTGTAAAGTACTGAAGAACAGGCAGTGTCATATGATGCTGTAGTAATGTGTTCCGTCTAGTGTTGTCTTTTTACTACCCTTCTTTTTCCCAAGGGACAATGAATGCCATTAGAGGAAACCTTTTGCTTTTCCTGGTGCACGGCAAAAGCAAAGCCCAAGTCAGCCTTGCGGCTTTGGAGAAGAGCCCAACCCGACTTTGGGATTCTGAAGCCTCTGTTGGGATTTGGGAAGACAGTGAAGTTCTCTAACATACCAGCTAAGGTTCATGGATTTCCTTTGGGAAAGCAATACACCTTCTTTCTAGTTCACCAGATTTCCCTTTAAATAAATTTTTAAAAGTACTTAGAATAATAAAAGGTTTCTCCTAACAAAGAACAACTCCTCCTTTTTTAGGAGAACTTGCATTTTCTGTTAATTCAGGATGCTCGTGAAAATGCAAGTCAATCTCTGTTTTAGTTTTTCTGGAACTAGGCTTATCTTTTGAAATATGTGGAGTCTTTATCAAGGAATCCTATAAATCAGGCATACTTTTCTGTCCATTATGTCAGAAGAATTGCAGTTTCCACCGATTTCTTCTTCCTAGACTGCATGATTTGCACTGTGAAATTCCTTCTTGATGCAGAAGAGGTAAAAATACATTATTTGTGAACAATTTAGTTTCCAGTCTGTGGGATGTCCGTGGTTATTCATAGATCTCTCATGGTGATAATACAAAGGACTGGCGTGCATACTCACATCCTTTTGGTGTTCAGACAGATAGATACTAATGGTATATGAGTGGACTTAGTGCTTTGGTCTAATACGTCAGTTTGTCTTCTCTTATTTTCTGCTTCTCTGTGTAACATCATGAAGTACAGCCTCTCTTTCCTCAGTTTTCCCCTCAGTTTTACCACACTTTGTAAAAAGAACTGAAATTACTTTGTGTCAGGGAGAAAATAAGTTAGCAAATGATTAAGTTAACAATATGAGAGAAAAGACTAGGGCAGTTTGATCCTCCCTCAATATAAGTGAAGCTGGCCCCTTCGCTGTTGTTAAAAGGGGCGTGTCTTGGAGAACAGTGACACTGTAACACAGCCTTATTTGGCTTTCAGGTTGACTTGCTTTCTTCATTTCCCCTGTGTAAAACTAAACTTTTCCCTTCCAGCACTGCCCCATAAAGTACCATTTAAATGATGGGGAAGATTTTAAGGACCACTTTTGTTTTGCATATGATCTGAGTAGAACTTACTTCTAATTGCAGTAGGTCAGCAATCACTACTGACTTTCATACATCAGTGCATGATCTCTGAACAGTTAAAGCCCTGGAAGGATCCACTTAAATACTTTTTTCTGTCTTGCTTTTTCAACAGTTACATCGCAAACCAACAAAAATTAGAAAGTATCAATGACAATGAGGTTGGATACTATGTTGGACTTAAAAATCTGTGAGTATGGGATACTTCTCTTTTAAGGCTATCTTTTTTTTCCCATTTCTTTCATAGAAGCATATGGAAACCTTATCAAAGCGTAGGCCTCACTTCTTGTGTTACTGAGGAAAACTGTAAATCTTGCAGTCGAGCCTTACTGAAATTTCACCCAAACTCTTATGTTAACCACTATTATCATTATGCTTTCCATTATATTTTAAATGAAACATAAATAATTCAACAGTTTTATTTATTTTCCCAGGACTGTGGTGGATTCAGGCTTAAGATTTGTGTCCCGTCAGGCATTTGTGAAAAATGTGAACCTACAATACATGTGAGTAAAAATAGTGTCTGTCTTCTAAGTCAGAACTGTGTAACTCATGTTAACTTATTTATTGTTAGTTTATTTCTGTCTCTTACCATTTCCTTAATAAAAAAATACTTTAACAAGTCAGATTTAAAATGCTCTTCTATCATTAATCGACTTTAAATAAGGTATATATGGTAAGAACTGGCAGATCATAAGAACACAATGTGGAATGGTAAATAGACCATGCATTTCATTATCCTGCGGACTTTGGCTGCGTCTTTTGTGGTAAGCAGTGTAGCACAAAGAATGCCTCTCTTGAGCATATGATGTCCCCACTGTGCATCACACTCAGTGACATGGATTTGAGTAGCTCTAGTGTGATTTGATGGGCAGAACATGTTTTCACAAAATCATAGTATATGGCAAGTTGGAGGAGACCCACAAGGATCACTGAGTCCAACTCCTGACCCTGCAACCATTTCCAAGAGCAGCTGCAGTGCAGTAAGTGCATACATGAAGCACATCTACTATAATTTGACCAATACACATGCCCAGAGATTGTGACATGACTGTGAACTGAAGTCCTAGGAGTGACCAGAAGATTTACTTTGAAAGCTCACTCACTAAACTAATACACCCAAAGCAGAACGCAGAAATGATGTTGCTTTCACACCCAAATGCAATTTGTAGTTCATGAACTTCAGGAAGCAGAATTGATGCCTGTGCAGCTTTTTGACTTTGTTTTTCTAGATTTCTTATGCTTTAGATGTAGCAAAGGCTGAACTGATCGAAGTTCTCTTTTTAATATGACTTTTGTGCTTTTATCCTAATGAGATTGGGAAGACATTTTGCCAAACCTTGGGTTTGTAAGATACTTTGTTGTAATCGGGAAGAACTGTTACACAGAGAACAGGATTGATTGTTTTGCTTATGAGATGGAATCACTTTCTGACCAGTGTTTTCAAAAAAATAGCAATTAATTCATGTAGGGAAGTGGACATGAATGTTCATTTCTACCTAAACATTAAGTGCTGTCCTTAACATGGAACAGTCACTGGAGGAGGGTGGAGCAGATCTTGTGAGCCTGTGAGATTTAAATATTACTTCAGATAGTCATTAATAAAGTAAAGAACTTTTACAGTAATCACTTGTACCATAAGGGAATAATCTTCTATAGTAAATTTGTGTGTTTACCTGTGTAAAAATTGCTCAGTGAATTATGGTTATAAAATATGAAATTCCATTTGCGGTGGCTGTGGAAATATGCAATACCAATGGAAATACACAATAAGAACGTACTGTCTAAGAGGCACATTTGCAGAGGAAGACTTAGTGACTCTGCTGGGAACAGAATCTCAGGGAGAGAACAAAGCGAATCCAAGTCTGGAATCAAAAGGAATTTTGTGTTACATTTTTACCTCTTTTTCCCATTACCTTAGTGGCTGGGAAGGAATCTGTCTGAATATTGTATATAGATTAGGACACTGAATCTACTCATCTTGCAAGATACTACAGAGAAGAGCAATAGAGCTATAAGGAGCTTGTAAGGCAAATAATGTAAGGAGACTTAGAGTCTGAGTGAAATAAAGAGTAGACTGAAAAGGAACGTCATGGCAATAGGACAAGGAATAATGTTTTGAAACTGAAAGAGGGTTGGTTTAGATTAGGTATAAGGAAGAAGTTTTTTACAAGGAGGATAGTGGTGAAACACTGACACAGGTTGCCCATAGAGGTGGTGGATGCCTCAGTCTTGGAAACATTCAAGGTCAGGTTGGATAGGACTGTGAACAGTCTGGTCTAGTTGATGATGTCCCTGCTTGTTGCTGTGGGATTGGAGTACATGACTTTTAAAGGTCTCTTTCAACCCAAACTATTCTATGATTCTATGGCTTCTATGATCATCTTTTCTTTAAAAGAAGAGTAATGATGATGATGAAATCAATCAGTTCTCTCCATGACCATGAGTGCAGAGTGAGAAATTATGAATTTAGTTTGGAGCAAGGTAGACAGATATTTGGAACACCTTCCCAGCTGTCTGGGCAAGTAGACACTGTAGAAGGTGAGAAAATTGATGGGATCCTCTTGAGAGGCTTTTTTTACCTGTTGCTTTAAGGAAATGGGTTTCATGCAGTCATAAACTGTCTCTGGCCCCAGTGGTTCCTTCTAACCAAAACTTGCACAGGTAAACACATTTTCAGAAATCTGACCATTAAGAAGAACAGGGGAACCCTATTAAAGTTGCTACTTAAAGTATCATTGTGTTTATATGACCTGCTAGGCTTTACAGAACCCACTTGGATGAGATGCTTTTAAAATATTTCAGCCATAGGAAGAGCTTCAAATGGAGCATGAAGTCAAAGGGGTAATGCATATCTATTGGTAAGGAGGCTTTGCTAGAGCTGAAGTTCATGAAGCTCCTTGTTACAAACAATTCAGACCGACTTGACGTCTGTTCAGTTGATGTACAGGGATGTTTGATCCAGAATACTTACGTTAGGAACCATGAACTTATCCAGTATTGTACTGTGTTTTCTTTTGGGGGGGATTTAGTAATGTTAGCAGACACAGGATAAGCCCAGATAAGATGGAAAATATTAAGTGGCACCAGCTGCTCTAGATGCACAGAACAAAGCAGTAAGTATGGAGGTATTTTTTACTGAGGCTCATCCGTTATCCCTGCAAAATGCATTTGTTTGTTTTCTCTGTCAGGTCTTTATGCACACCAAAATGTTTCTGAAACCCCCAGTGAATCACTGTTTGTTGTCATCAGCAATAAAAATCCTTTTGACTGCACTGGGAGTGATGTATAGCTCCTGTTTACGTTTGGGACAGTGAAAACTATTAAGAGCTGAAGTAGTTTCGCTTTTCAAGAGTAAATTCTGAGTACAAGTCTTTGAGAAGTCTTACATTTTATTTTCAAACATTTGTTACTATCCCATAAAGAAAATGAGAGCTCCAAACACTTTTCTGAAGACTGATGTAACTGTATAAGCTTTAATTTTACTGTGATACTATTACAGCTTTCTTTTTGTTCTATGAAAAAGCTTTTAATGTAGTTAAAGGACTCTTATTATATGAAAGTGGTATGTGTTTTATGATTCATGCAAGAATATCAGTTTAAAATAAACTGATTAACACACATTTCCTTAAACCCTTTTTGGTCCTTACGTTATTTTCTTGGTGAAACTTATGTAACCCAAATATCTTTCTAGCGTTATGTATGATGGGAAGATTTGAGTAAGAACATAAACAACAGGAAAATAAATGCCCTAATGGATACTACTTAAGTGTAATTAATAGCCTTGCTTATCTAATTCTGGTGTTTTCATTGACCTTAGACTCAAATTAGCCAATAGTTGCATTTTAGTAGTGCTGTAGTTTATAAGCTTATCTGCTGCTAACAGTAATTTAATGGGAATGTGTAATACATATGTGTGGTATATTGTCAATGCCTTTAAATATTAAAACACATTTTACAGGAAGTGCAGATTTCCAAAAACTTTAAAAAATAGCTGTTACGTGCCAGGCTGCATCTAACTGTGTTGCTGAATCATAGATTTGTGAATGTAGTATATATACAGCTCTAGGTATTAAGATGAGTTTGTATCTCTACTCTGTTCAGGTTTAGGCAAGACAGCCAAATGAAACAATTTGAGATATACCTTGCTGCACACAGGGCTGGCGCATAGGCAGAGCAGGCAGTTGCCTGTGGAGGGAGACTGAGTGTAGCAAAATGGCCCTTCCTTCACCTCTTTCCCCAGTTCTCCTTAGGTCTATTTCCTCCCCTTCTTTCTTGCTTCCCCTTGCCAGAAGCTCTGTAGGTGGTAGAACTATGCCCATGTAGCAAACTCTTTTAATTTTTATGCAGCTTCCTGGTCTGCTTTTGCTGTCCTCAGATTGCCACAGGTTTGCTTTTAGCTGAGTTAGGGCTATCAATTTTGAAGTGAGCTTGATATTTGCATGTACAATACAGGCATGATTTTGACTGAATTTGAGTCCTGTCTGTGGGTAAAGCTTTGGAGCCAGGCTCTGTACCACTGACTTTTTTTTTCCCCCATAATTAAAAATGTGTTTAGAACCCCAGATGGATCTTCTTTGGGCTGCTCACCATGACCTTTTTAGGTATAGTTAAATTAGGGAACTAAATCTCTTTTCATGAAAGTGGAAGTGTGGTCCTTAAAATCTTCAAAAGAAGCCTGGCAGTGATTTTTTCACCCAACATGAATTAAAGAGACTGCAGCAGGCATCTCTGTAGTCAATATAAAGTATTCGCTTTATGGGAAAAAAAATAAATTACTGTCAAAGTATTTTTTAGGGTGATAAATTCATAACAGTGGTCTGCAAGTAAAGCCCACTGGTTGTCTACAGGGAAAGGTAGTTGCTGTACAGGTAAGAGATGCAGGTGTACACCTCGTTTGGCAATACCACAGGGCCATCTGCATTTACTGCTTGTCAGCGTTGAAACTGGAAGGATTCTCTTGCATGATGAGTGTAGAGTTGCCCATGGAGGGAGGATGTTTGATGTGACTCCATATGGGAGACAAAAGCCCAAATTGACAGAAGGATCAAACTTCTTTTATTCAACCTCCCGACATAGAGCATATACATATTAGGGAAAAAACCATAGTGACAGTTTTTGTTTAAACATGACTTCTGATCTATATGCAAATTTTACCTAATGTTGATGTATCCAGTCAGGGTCCATGAGACATTTCCACCAGCATCTGCCATAGGCAATCTAGTTCATCTGACTAATGAAATAGTACCTCATTTGTTTTGTTCTGACACATGAGGACCAGTCAGTTTGTAAACTTCAGGTTGTTGTTGGCCAGAAGGAATCCATGATGAAATGTAGTAAATCTCTTAAAATAATCTCTTAAAGATTCTTTTATAAACATTTGTAGAGAATCCAATTTGTAATTTCTGTGAAAATTATCTTGTACTCTGAGATTAAGGACTGAAAGTTGGGAAGTAAACACTGTGTTCTTTAGTCAGGTTAAAAAAAATTTAATTAATCCCTAGTTTTAAATGCAATGAAACTTTTAAGTGTGGAGCCTTTATGGCGCCTTTATAATACCACATAAAATTCATGGTATTTTGGCTCATAACTCTGATTTGCACTTTACTGCTGGCAGTTACACAGTTTACTGCTCTTGCTATCTTTAATTGGTAGACTGATAAGACTGTAGAAAAAACAGCATTATTTTGCTTTGGGGTAGAGAAACCAGTTTTGTAAGCCTGTGAGAGGAAGAGTATTTCTGGTTCAGATCAGCATTTCTTTGCTCTGCATAATAGTGGAGGACCTTTCACTTAATTACCACTGGAAACCATAAATGCTTAATTGACATAAAAAAGCCCAATACATGCATTTTACAGTTTTCCTTTTGATCTTCCACGTGGTTGCGTATTGTACATGCAATTTGAAAAGAACAACTAAAAGGCTCTGATACGGATGTGTGCTAGTATTTGAGGAGGGCTTATGTGAGTACAGAGTTTGATGCAGCATCAAAGAAAGGAATACACCCATTTCACATGAATATATTGAGCATGTAATTAACACCTGGACTTTACAAAATACTTTTGAAACACAGTTAAATCTGCTGCTTTTCTGCAATTAACAAAGTGCTAAAAGTGAAAATATTGATCCCTGTTGAGTTTGATTTTGAATGTATTTGACTTCAGATGCATTCTGGATTCAAACCCTTGAAACCCTTTAAACCATGAAGTAATACTGAACACTGTCTTTTTATAACTGAAGTCAAAGGACTTTTAGAGCTAATTTGAGTTATTAATTATTTTTTTGAGAGACACAAACTGTATTTTCATGTAAGAAGAAACAATTCTAATTAATGTAATCTTTCTCTTTTCCCATAGCAATTTATCCAGAAACAACCTCTCAAGTTTGTCCAAGAAGCCTTTTCGCCATCTGGGTTTGTCTGATCTGTAAGTTGTCAGTTTTTAAAATGTAGTTTATTTTTGGCTGGAATGGAAGAACAAGACTTTGAAGCTTTTTCTGTTGAAGGTAGATGTCCATCAAGGAGTAGGGTGAAATTTTGATCCAAAGAAAGCATTGATGCTGGACACTTAAATACAGAGATATTTTCATTGCAGAGCTTCAAGAAGGTCAGGTATATATTTTAAATCAATTAGAGGTTAAAATAGCCTCTTCCCTTCAGCTTTAAGATGTTTTATCATGAAGGTACCTCACACAAAACTGCTGGTGTTTATATTAAATATTTGAGCTAGTGAAAATACAGTCTTCCGTGGATTTTCAAATGAAGATTCTCTCTCATTCTTACATAGGCTCCACAGCTACTATGCTTATGGTTGTCTGTTGAAGAATATTTTTATTTTCTCAAGTTCTTTGAGTTGCACTGTGCTTTATATAATAGTTTAGTAATGAAAGCACTAGTAAACATATATTTATTGATGGTTTCAGTGTTAACATTTTTATCCTCTGTTACATCAACTGGATTTTTTTTGTTGGTATGCATTCCAAAATGTTGGTCATCTGCATTCTCTGCTAATATGCAGACAGACTGCAGAAGCTTTGGGAGGGCTGGGCCTGCACTGGAAAGGGAGACTGCTCTCCAGGAGCTCAGAGCAGAGTCAGTTGTCCAAAAGTGCAACAGCAGACATGGAATCCTTGCTCTTTTCTGGTGAACTTCAGCATGTGAGAAGTGAAATGAGCAAATATTGGTGCCACAAAAAGAGGTTGTTCCTTTAGGTATGTTTTGCTGACAATTTAAGTTGATATAATTATTTTCTTTACAGCCCAGGGAACATCGCTCACTGGAATTTTCTTTCATAACTTGGCAGTTACTGAGCACTCTGATGGAAAGACCAGCTGGTTGCAGAGCACTCCCATTGCTCCATGCCCTGTGTTGGTCTGTTGGTTCTGTATGAAGAAGCAGGGGAAGGGTGCTGGGAGTGAGCCAGTCATGGGAAAAACAGATAATAAGAAGGTTAAACAGAATAGTGTTTGAGGTATGGAGTCAATGTGTGATGAAGTACAAGTTGAAAGAGAAAGGGCATACAAAGCTGAGGTAGTGTGTTGTGGGCTTGGGGAGTGTAGGAGTAGATTAACTGAAGCTATGCAAACAGACATTGTGATGAAGTGAGATAAACAGACATAAAGAAAGGGGAGGGATAAAAGCAGAACCTGAGGGAAGACTAGCAGTGATAAAATCAGTATAGTTGAACAATTCTGTTGATAAGTAGTTAATACATAGGTGGAAGATAAGAAAGGGGAGAAAGAAGAGTGTGGGTAGATGCATCTGAGATAAGAATGTTGCCATAAATAGCTTCTTCCTTCTTTGAGGAACTTTCTCAAAATCTGACAAGTATGTTTGTACTGTTAGTACTCTTGTAAATCAAAATGTAAAGGGATGGTAAGTTTAGGATAGGCTGTAGTAGAGGCTATTCACCAGGTATTATAAGATGGAGGTATCACTTTGAAAGGCTTCTTTTGGAGCAAACAAACTGCAGCTGTAAATTTACAGCAAAAAAGATAAAGACTCATAATTTGCTTTTGCTACATCAGATTCTTTCTTTCACACAAGTGTCTGTAGAGGGCCATTATGTCCCCAGCATCAATGTGCCTACCTCCCTTGGTGCATTTAGCACAAAATAAAGGAGTGGAAGAAAAAGCTCAGCCATTGGTCAAGAGAAATTCCTCTTTTACAGGGAAGCTGTAGTATGAAACAGAAGATGGAAGTAAATCTTGCAGTTGTGAAAATGCATGTTGTAGGCTTTGACCCAAGGAATCTTCACGTTCATACTGTGTCTTGCACAGTATGATTTGCACCATTTTTGTCCATGCTGTTGTGGTGTTAGGTCTAGCAGATGACTTCTGTGATTATAAGTTGCTCCTTCAGAGACTTTAGATGATGAGCCCTGCATTTGGTAATCTTCAAAGAATTTGAGATGACTTTTGGGGGAAAACGTTATGGCTCTATGATAAGCTGATTTTTTCATGATTTGCACACTTCATGTCCTTAGGAAGCTTTTATGAGCATAGATTCTTTGAGGAACTTGAGCTTCTGTACATTGAAAATACCCATGAATCTTCGTTAAGAAAAAGTTCTCCTTGTAATGAAATGCCTTAAATAGTCACTTGTTCACCCACCTTACTGAATCTCATGTATGCCTGTAGAAAAAAAAAATGACACTGGGTCACTGTTTATGTAGACATTGGGATATTTCTTTTTCTATTTAACTTGTGCATTACTGCATCACATTGTTGTGTAGTTTTATTAAATTTTAAAACTAGAATTTGCTAAGTTTGCTAACCATTAAATTCTGTGCAGTGTACCCTATCCATTTCTGTTTCAGGGCCGTCTTTTCAGTTAGTATTTCTTCGTGACATTACCTAAGGTTTTACTATGAGATTTTCTGAAAGTTTTGTAGTACATTGGGTAGTAGAACATTAGGTAAAATAATTTTTTATGATTACACTTTGTTAGTGCTTGTATATAATCCAAGAGTCCAAGACTCTATAAAGAATTTACAATCTCACATCAATAAACCATATTTGAAGTAACTGAACTTGGGTTCAGAGACTCGAGTGTAGAAAAGAGGAATTCTGATATCTGCCTATGAAAAAAATGGACCTTCATAGAAATGCCAGTTCTCCAGGTGCTCCTGATTTACCCTGGTGAATTGGAAATAGTAGGCAAATTCCCTGTGTGATTTCTCCTACCTGCGAGAGTTTGGGTTCCTGGTGCATGCACAGCTTAATTCCCCACATGGAATCTGTTACTGACTTGCAGCTTGCACTGGGCTGTTTACCAAGGTTGCATGCCTTATGATTCTTAACTAGAGAGTTCAACTTGCATACCTTAACCGTCTTAAATGAAGGATTCAACTTCTACTTTCACCCAGCTGAATACCTGTAGTTCCTGTACCACTCATTTTTTTTCTATATGCATAACACATTTTGCCTTCTAAATAAATTAGTATTTTTTTGTTATAGGATATTGGTGGACAATCCATTCAAGTGTTCCTGTGAAATCATGTGGATCAAGAAATTTCAAGAGACCAAGTTCTACACAGAAACTCAGGATTTATATTGCATAGATGACAACAACAAGAAGACAGCCTTGCTGGATATGAAGGTCCCAAACTGCGGTAATATTCTTTTAACATAAAACTACTGCTAAATTATTGTGAGCCAGGAAAAACAAACATGTTTTTTCACAATGTATCAGGATGACAGCAGTGCTCTAAAGAAAGAGTTTTCAGTGGAGATATTAACCACTCAGTGGTCTTTTACTCCACTTGGAATAATTTTGGTAACTTCATGGAATCATAGAATATGCTGAGTTGGAAGGGACCCACGAGGATCATTGAGTCCAAATCCTGACCCTGAACAGGACACCCCAAGAATCACACCATCTGCCTGGGGGCATTGTCTCAACACTTCTTAAACTCAGACAGGCTTGGCGCTGTGACTCTTCCCTAGGGAGCCTGTTCCAGTACCCAGCCACCCTCTGGGTGAAAAATCTTTTCCTGATGTCTAACCTAAACCTCCCCTGACTCAGCTTCATGCAGTTTCCTCTAATCTTGCCGCTGGTCACAAGAGTGAAGAGATCAGTTCTTGCTCCTCCACTTCTCCTTGTGAGGATTTTGAAGACCACAATGAGGTCTCCTGTCAGTCTCCTCTTCTCCAGGCTGAACAGATCGGGTGACCTCAGCTGCTCCTCATACGGTTTCCCCTTCAAACTTTTCACTACTTCACGTAAATTTGTTGGTTTTTTATCTTGATTCTTTAAGGATGTACTTTATTCTAGTGCAGGGAAGCAGAATATTGATTGTAGATAACACACAAGAATTATATAGACTTCATGTGCCTTTGTTGAACTTACTTAAGCTTCTTTACTCAGTAGATGTGAAATTTTACTTCCTTGAATTTTTTTCAGATATTTGTGGTTAATGAAGTCTTTATTTTCCTTCAGAAATAAGACCTGTAGTACTAGGACCATAGGAAGAACTTTCAGAACTGCCTGCTAGTTGAGACTGATTAGCAATAGCTCTGGTCTTCACACAAATAAAGTTCTGCTGAGTTCACTTGTAAAGACTATACAAAAGAATTACATCAAGCTTAAGTCTGTAGCATATTGCAGCATACTTTTTCAGTTATCATGTAAGGATCTAGAGATAGCAAAAAAATGACGTAACCAATAACGCCATCCCCTTTTTTTTGTGTACAAAGTTGTTGACTGTATATGGTCCTGGGACAGTGGGGGAAAGGTTTCACCCACTAGTTGGAGAGATTTCTCCTCCTGTCTGTATGGGGGACAGAGATGAGGTGTTTCTAATGTGATGTCACATCTGATGGACTCTGGAAATCCCTTTGTGGAGTGGGGAGCTGGGGTGCCCAGCAGCAGGAAGGCAAGAAGGACGGGAAGCAAGGGCATCCTCATGGAGCACTGATTTGGATTGGAAAAGCTGTAAGTGAAGATGAGCAGCAGGATAAATTATACCTTTTCTCCTTCCACTTTTGCCTATTGAGTGTTCTTTTCTCCACTGCCTGTATGGAGGGTGTATTGTCCTCTGATAGCAGCTACCAGCAAAGAACAGACATGGAAGGGACCTACTGCAGGCCCAACAAGTGCACCATTTAATGACAACAACGCATTTTGTGGTCACACATCTTTCTAGAAATCTTGGTGTCCAGCTTCCTTGTGGGACCAGGTGTGGTGGTGTATTCATGACGAAAATAGTGCTAGTGTCTGGTGCAATCAAAAAAACCCCACCAAAACGACCTGTTTAGGGGGTCTTGTGAGCTGCAGAATAAGTCTTGTGTACTCTAGGATCTTATTTACCTGAAATGGGAGATGGTACCTAGCTGAGCTCCAGGTGCATAGATTAGAAGGTAGATTCAATGTGCTGGGTATAGAGAAGTCGGTCTGCTGTTGAACTGAAATCAGTAACTGCAAACCAGGAACTCCAGCACAGTCTTTCATAACATTCTTGGCTGGCACATCTATAAGCTACCAGGGAGTTGGGATTTTCCTTTGAAAACTTTTGATGTTAAATACCCAGAATTAAACCTATGAGACATTAGTTCTTCCTCCTGATTTCTTAACCATCTGCAGTCAAAACAAGCTTGTCTCTGACCTCTGGATGCTGTGTAGGTGCATATGTGTGCACCCATGCATGCATCCTGTAGGCATATCTTGACTGAAAAACTTGTCATGACAAGGGAAGGTGGTACTTCCAACTAGAGAAGGAAAATGAGGAGGAAAGGTGAGTACATACAACATTTAGATTCGAATTTGCAGTATGTAAAATTTGCATATGGAAAACATGCATTATTTTGAAGATCTGTGTGGATGTCAGCACATGCCTACAAATCATTTATGTTAGCTTTTGGTGTCCAAATATCACCAAACTTTCCATACGTTATTTTTCCTTACCTTGTAGATGCTCTTTCCCCTTAGTTTACCTTTTTCAAAATGAACCAATACAGGTTTTTAATAAAGATGACAACACAGGCTTTTCCTAGACACAAAGCAGAAAATCCCAGATAAAGAGGAATGACTATTTTGATGAAATGTGTTCTGGAAGGTATCTGAAAGATCCAATGCATGGCTCTTACTTCCAGTATCTTTGCAGATATTTTTCTGTATTTTAAAGGACAAGACTTAGTTTCAAAACAAAACCACTCAAGATTTAATTTCCAGAACTTTCTGAGAAGCTAATATGAAGAACTGAAATAGAAGAGGAAATCAGATTTTTGCATATGTGAACTTTTTTTCCTGTGAGCTATGTGACCTTTTTAGCTACCTCTAAATGTTAAGGGAAATTTTTGGCATGCAGGCCTCTGCATTTTGTTAGTAAAATGTTTTCTAATTTTTCTCTGCTAAGTAAATGGTTTCATCCTATCTTCTTGTTGAATCTGTTGTTTGTTTTTTTAAGTTAGAAAATAAGCCAACATGCACATGTTATGTCTTCAGGTGTTATGAATTACTTCATAGTATTATAGTTTATATATAAATATATATATAAAATATGTATAACATGTACATATATAGTTTATATAGATGCATATATATTACAATAAATGTTTTGGTAAGAGGATGTCTTGCTACTGTGTGTTGTGAATACATCTCTTGCTGAGAAGTAGGCAGAAACCACTGTGGTTTCTTGATCATAAGGCTTTAGTTTGTACTAATTGATGAGAAAGTCAGCAAATTTCTGTGGTATTTTACTTATTGTCTGTATGGTGAAAGTGTTCAATAATATGCTGACACTGATTGCAATTTAGATGCCATCAATTTTGTGATTTATTTTCTTGAGGTTTAAATTCAGGTATGCCCACTATCTAGAAGATCCTTGCCAGCTGCAATATTAGAAGCATCAATCAATAATTATTTTTTTCAACTGCTTTTGAAATGTATTTAGATATGATAAAAATTTCCAGATTCTTCCAAGTTTTAAATTCACACGTAATTACTATGTCAAAGGTTTTCAGGTTACATCTACCCCAACAGAACCTTCTGTGTAAGAAATGATGGTGTTTAGTTTTGCCATTTTCATAGCATTTGTTGGTTGTCTGTATAGCATGGACAACATCTCCACCTAGTCAGTCCTCTTTTGTTTCCACATGATAAATAGCATTAGGGAATCAATAACGAGAACTAAATAAGTAAAGACTTGGTTATTATTATTACTTCTCTAAGCTCTGGTGGCAGTTTCCACCAGTGTGTTAAGTGCCTGGAAGGAAGGCATGTCGTATGCCTGGGGTAAGGTCACTCCAAAGACCCAAAAGACCCGAGAGATCTTCTCCAGATGACCTGGAGCTCACTCAGTGTCAAGGAGGCAGGACAATGTGTTTGAGACTGGTTGTTTGATGTCTTACTCGCTCCCTCTGGTAGGCGTTCAGTTACTCAACTGTTATTGATTTCAGTAGTACTGAAAATAATCTTTTTATCTGGTGGTGTTTTGGGTAAAGGCATGGCTTCTACAGCTATCTCTACAGTCCTGGGCAGACCACATGTTACTCTGGATCTCAGTCTGGTAATGGTATTTTGCCTTATCTGGCAAATTATGCAGATACGATGCCTAATGGGTTTTTCAATTTTGCTTACTGTCCCAGCTTTGAATGCTTGTTTATCATCTATTGTTTCTTCACATGCCTTCTCTCTTGTCATTGGTCATGTATGCTAGCAAAAATCTACTGAAAAATGTCACGAATTAGTTCTGTGTACTAATTTGCTGTACATATAACTAAGGTATGTTCAGACTGGCTGTGTGTTTACATGTGCAGCTGTGAAACTGTTGTCTGGTCTGAGAACTATGGGATTTTATGGATGCTCACATTCTTTGCCTGTCTCTTCCCTTGCACATGAACTATTGTGGTGTTGCTCTTAGTACTGCTTCTTGTGTATGACTGACAAAATTTTAGAAGTCATTGTAATGTAGAATTTCAGTCTAAGGTGATGGATTGCCCATTTCTTGCTTGTTGGGGAAAGCCATGAATTTTAACAGGCAATTGTTCAGATGACTGCAAATGTACTGGACTGGATCTGGCCCCCTTCCAGCCTGTTTCTGGTGATTTTTTGGTCCTAGAGGTAAATAAGTAAATGGTAATACTAGACTGGAGGCAGGTAGTTATAAATTCTAAAGGGGGAAAAAGGCCAACTGAAGGATTGATACATATGTTTCTTTCTCATATGTTTCTTTCTCATATGTTGAATTTGCAGAAAAGATTTGTAGTATTACTGAGTCAATAAAATAAGCATTAGATCTTAGACAGTCATGGTACAATACAGTGTAAAACCACAAGCAAAGGCATAATCCAGTGCGTGTTGACATTTTTTTCCATTATCAGCCAGATTTCATAGATAAGGCTATTAGAAGGAGAAGATTACAGGCAGAATGAAGTGAGTTTAAAAAAGCCCTAAGTGTTCCTAGTGTTTAGTTAGAATATTCACGGACTCGGTAGCCTGTGTTGTTTATTTTCGCTAAAAACTAGATGTGATGCATGATGTTTGGTGGCAAACTGTTCTTTTCTCTGTAAGAGTTTTGATTCTTTAGATTACCTTTGAAAAAGTTTAATTTTTTATGAAACTTCTACAGTATTGGAGTTTCACTGTTGCTCCCAAGTTGAATTAGAATTTTCCAAACTTAATTAAAACAATATTGTGGCTTATAAGTGAAAATAACCAATAATTTATGGAGTTTGAAAAGGCAACAGGAATCTTATTTTCAAAGACACATACATAACTTCTTTATGAGCATCTGTGAATCAAGCATCGACTTTCATACAGATGTTTAAACATGAACATGTACATGATATGTAAATTAGGGACTGTGAATGATGATAATTCAGTGATGTATTTGAAGGTCTCAGAAAATAAAACAGGTTTTTGTTTGGTAATTCTGATTCAAGTTCTGCTTTAATTTCAGTGAAGCAGCTTTGTAATACAAAGCACGTTAGAAATAGAAAGAAGCAAGGCAGTATCCAAGGGAAAGAACTATGTCTGGATCACTCAAGTGTTGTCCCTGAATTCAGCATATTGTACAGGTTTGCAGAGGTGCTCTCTATGCCTGACTTGACACATCTGTCTAAGTGTGGAGTACTAATCCACTGAGTAGAGCTATCTGACTCTTGTCTGGCGGTATTCTTACTCTGCTTTTAACAGTGTATCTGGGTGAAGACTGATGACTAGATAACTGTATTCTGGCTTCTAAAGAAAGTTTCTTTTTCTTTAAAAGTGGAGACTTTTCATGAAGGCATCCCTTCAGTAGTATGCTTGGTATACCATATATTTGGTAGTGATACTGAAAGTCATAATTTTACTTTTTCATGTTGTTCTCTGAAAATATTCCTGTTTCAGGATCGCATGTGTGTCACGTTGCAATATTAGACAGGTCAACATTATTTTGAGTATTTTCAAGGCACACATGAAATTCCACATCTAATGATGCAGGAACTGCAGCTGCATTACGTGCACTTAGTGAATAAGAATCCATTTGTTAGAGGTTTGCATAAACTACTTTAGGCCTTATAAACTTACATTATAAAGGCTGTTTAGCTCTCAGTTCATCTGTTAAGCTTGTGGCTGCTGTATTCAGCCCAAGTGCACTACATATCTTTGGTTTTCTTTTGAAAGTTGTTGTGGATAAACTGAAGCTTAAATGCCAGGTAAGAACAATTTCTCTGGATGTAATTTAATTTCCTTAGCCATTCAGTGAACATGGCTGGGTACCTTCATGATAGTGCTAGAAAGGGAAGTATTGACAAGCTTGATAGCCTCTGTAGAAACACTTAGTCTCAAAATTCTTGCAGACAAAGTGTTTAAATAAATATTGTGGACAAGGTCAATTAAACAATTCAGATGCTGCAAGATCCTGCACCTTCCTGCTAAAACTGGGGTCATGTCTAGGGACCTTAAAAGAAAGGTCCTGAGCAAAAGTTAAGGAGCTAATGTAAACCTTGGAAATGTAAGCCCTTTGTCTGGTTTGAGATATCAGCATCAACCTTCGGAGCTCCTGTGCAGGTTGACTGCAGAATTCAACTCCCTGTCCAGGTGAATTTGAGTGGGTGCACAGCTGTTGGTAATTTTCACCTGCACTGCATTCATTATGGCGTTTGAAGCCCTGGATGGAGGTGTTCTGCAGAGGTAGAGCTTCTTGCTTTGGTTGTGAAGATGAGTCAGCATGTTTTGTGGTCTTTGCTGTGGCACACGCTGGCTCTATATAAAAAAGAGACTGTGCTTGTTTAATTATTTTCTGCAAAGGTTCTCAGCTGAATGTGACAGTCAAGCATGTCATGATTGGATTTCCCCTTATATGTCTAATATTGATGCCTTTACTTGTCATTTTAATCCACTGGAAATTCCCTTTTTTTTTTGTTCATAATGGCAAAGTTCTATTGGAGCAATGGGGAGTAGTGCCTGGTGGTTAGTGCAGTGAAATGAGAACAGGAGAAGATTGGGATCTTAGACCTTTAGAAAAAAAAGGAAGATGGAGATCTTTGGGCTTCAGAAGAGAAATGAAAGATCATAATTTGTTTTTAGTGCTCATTGAAAACATTTGTGGGTATCATCTTGTAATAAGTTCTGTGAGATGTTGCAACTGTCTCTGTGTGTTGAGCATTTTGATTCTGTGCTTGTAATACAACAGGAAATGGAAACAATTATTTATGTGTCTTTAATTCATACTTGTGGTGCGTTGACCTTGGCTGGATGCCAGGTGCCCACCCAGCTGCTCTATCACTCCCCTTCCCAGCAGCACAGATGAGAGAGTAAGGTGGAAAACAACTTGTGGGTTGGGATAAGGCAGTTTATTTAAAGCAAAAAAAGTAAAGTGAAGCTTGCACCCACAGAAGCAAAAGATACACAGTTTATTTCTACTTCCCACGAGCAGCGATGGTTGGCCACTCCCGAGCAGCAGGGCTTCAGCACGCCTGACAGTTCCTCATCAGGCAGCCACTGGAGACAATGAATGCCTCCCTTCCTCCTCCTTGCCTGAGATTTTATATCTGAGCTGATGTCATATGGTATGGAATATCCCCTTGGTCAGTTTGGGCCAGCTGGCCCACTTGGGTCCCCTCTCAGGATTTTGCCCTCAGTTGAGGAAGGAATGTTACAGTGCTGGTGCTGTGCTCAGCAGTTCCCAAAATACCAGTGTGTTATCAACACCCTTCTAGAGACCAATGCAGAGCACAGCACTGTGAGGGTTATTATGGGGAAATGAACTCCAGCTCAGCCAGACCCAATACAGTTTTTTGCATGTAAAATTCTGAGGTGTCCTGTTTATAGTGTTTTAAAGATCCAGCCAGATGATTTTTGGCCCTGTCGTTTTGCAAACTTTAAGTGGAAACATGCTCACTTCCCCAGTGGCTGAAATCTGTCTCAGTTTTTTGGCTGCAGGCATTTTAGTGAAACACGGAAGGTGAATTATGTATCTAACATCTCCTATCTCTATAGCTAGAATTACTAGAAAGTTTCTTTCTTTGTGTTTTTTAAACACTTAAAAGCCCAAAGGAAAAGGTTTTTGAAATTTGTAAACATTACTGTATCTTCAAACAAAGCAGAATTTTAATAGAATGATATAAGAAAACTGTTTTCCTTCCATTGATACAACCTGTTTTGAGACAGTGAGACCTCTGAAATTTCAAGATCCATGTGACAGTTCATAAGAAATTACATTGTCAACCATTTTCTTTTCAGGCTCCAGACAGTACAAGTAGTGGGTGTTATGAAGCTCTATGGTAGTGATGTGATCAGTTGTATGTTTTCTTCCTAGAGAGAAAAAGCAAAACCAGGGGAGCCAAGAACCTTAGACTGTATTGAAACTCTGTGAGGCAAGTAGACTGGATTTGAGCCACAGTACCTTAAGAATTGTGGTGGATATTTTATAGCTCAGTGATTCTGGTGGTCTGCCTTTATATGGTTCAGTTTGATAGATGGTTGCTGCCTCAATATTAATTTAATCATTCTGTGTCTGATAATATTTATTAAAAAGATGATTAAGGGTTTCAGATAAGGATTAAAATGACCTTATTAAAAATCAGATGCAGTTGGCTAGTTTTGAGAAAAAAATTGTCATTTTTTTGTGGTAACTACCTGTTCTTATCATGAATTGACCTCCAAAAACATGCCAAACAAAAGAGAGATGTCGTGGGCCACATTGAAAACCATTTAGTGGCACTGTGTCATGTCTAGACTCCTGGGAGTTTGTTGGCAGACTGATGAGAATCAGGGACTTAGTGTGCAAAGGATATCATAAATGAATGCAATACTGAATTTATGGGTGCTAATTTGTTCATCATGTAATTTCTTAGGTATTAGTGAGGCTAATTGACCATATTGAGAGAATTGTTGAAGGTTTTTAAGCAACTGAACAAATCCCAGAACTGAACAGATGAGAGTTGAAGCAGAAAAATATCAATCTGGTACTAATTTTGTAAAAATTTTTGTAACTGAAGATAGAGAAACAGTATCTTTGACATAATGGTGGATCTGCTTATTCTGGCCTAAGACCATCACCTTCTAAAAGTAGCTTTAGTATACTGGCTAAACTGTTCTTGCTGCTAAGAGCTGAGTTACAGACAACAGCTTTTACTAATATTCAGTTATTTCTTCATTAGGTCATATCCTTTCTTTGACATATAGTGATGGTCTGGCTCTAATAAGGCCAGTTTAAGCTTTCTGTAGAAAGTAGTGAGTAGCAGCATGAAGCCTTTGAAAGTCCTCTAGGAATTTAGGCACATTCATTTTATGAATTTCCATTGACAGTTGTGTAGCCTGATGTAGTAGTAACTTTTGAAAATTGCATCCAAGGTGTTTGGTTTTGTGGTCACTGAAGTCCTAGCTGTGCACAGGAAAAATGTGAGTAATTCCTAGTGATGCTTGGCAGTTCCACTGTCTGATGGCCTCAGGTCATCCTTTTGTACTAATGATGGTGTCTGAAGGTAAACACCTCTCTTCCCTACGTAAAGGGGAGTTTGTTCCTTCTGAAGTATGAGATGATATTTGGAGCAACTCAGCTGACACAAATGAGTTCCTTCTGCTTGACTCTGTTGTGTCTAGTTGTACTTGGGTGAGGAAAGTGCTTATTTTAATCCCGAGGTGCCTATTCCTGGGAATAAAGTGTAATCAAGTTGAATAGGAGAAAAGATATTCTGTATGTGGTGAAGAACATAGCTGTTACATACCAATGCATAAGGAAACACATGGATTTTAGTGTACACATTCATCTGTCGATCTGGATTACTCTCTATATTATAGTTTAAAGATCTCAGTAACAGGTTCCGTCCTCCCATTTTTGCAGAGGTTGAAAAGCTTTGGATAGATTATCGAGAAGAAAAATATTTGAGAAGCAAAATAAAACAAAGTGATCTTAAGAAGATCATTCAGAAAGTCTCTTTACTCTGTTCCACCAGAACAGAAGAGTACTCAATAAACTTGAAAGTCACTGAGAAATTTCAGAACTGGTAAAGGGTGTAGCTCTTGTATACAGCCTGAACATTACACCTGTAAAACTCATTGCTACAGAAGGTTGTTAAGGCCAGAAATACAGCAAACTTGAAAAAGAAATTGGATACTAAATGGGTCATTGCTGATATCCAGAGTTATAGAAAGTATCGCTATAAAAGTTTGAAACAGAGATTGTGTTTTGAGCTTCAGGGCACAGAGTAGTCTCTGTCTGACAGGTATCATGATGAAACTTGTAGAAAGATAATGTCAAGTCTACCTTTTGTGGGTTCTTACGATACAGTCTGAACTTACTATGCTGGCAGTATACAATAGTGTTTGAATGTGTTATCTGGTTGCTTGTATCAATTGCTGTTTGCAAAGTCCTTTAAAATGTGCATCCATATCAACAGAAGCAATAGCCATCGAAACAACTGTATTTAACCAAATTAAGTCAGAAGTGAAGGCAGCATGGATGGATATCTTTTGTAAGTGTCAAAATGCTATCAACCCATATAAATGGTTTCACAGTACACTGACCATACAAACTGAGGGTGCGTGTATGTTAAGGTCCAGTGTGGGGTTTTTTATATACAGTTATTTTTCAGTACAGGTTTTGCTGCTTAGTCTCATTGCTTTGTTGGTAAGTGCAGTGCATCACATATCTGGATATGAGGCCTTAAGCTACTGTCTGCTTTTCTGAAATAGAGCCACATCTCAACTAGTGTGTGTTCTGCTGTGGAACAGTTTGGAGGTCACTGGAAATAAAAGCAAAATGACCTTGCGGGTTAAGTTCATTATCTCAAGACATGTAACCAGAAAAAAATTAATCCCAAGGCATTTCTTAGGTTTTCCACCCATCTCATGACTGGGAAAGAGAGTAAAAGAAAACACATACAACAACGTGATTTCTATTTCTAATTCTATTTTATTCCATTCTATTCCTTTACATTTGTACTTGTTTTGAGGCAGAGGTCTTGCAACTGGTTTTTAGTGTAACTTTAGGAACCTATAGAATAATAAGCACTAATATTTTATAACCTTCTGGCAGGATACAGGCATGATGTAGCTGTTTCCATCAGAGACTTAACACCAACATGACATATGTAGACTTTTGCAAATAAATAGAACTAGATTTAATTCTGGTTGAAAAACAGAGCCAGTACCAGAGAAATTAAACTTCAGTCACCTATCCTGTACATAACCACATTGCAGGAAGAAATTGTCTCAGAGTTTAAAAGCTATCAAAGGAGAGCTCTAAGGGACCAAAGTTGTTTTTATTTTATTGTTGTTTTTACCTGAAGTGGTGTGTTAGTAGAAACTGTGCAGGTTTGCACAGTGAAATGCTAATCTACCATGGAGACCTTGTCCCAAGTGCTAGGACCAGGAAGAGTGGGGACCTTTAATCTCTTTGGATATTCAGGTCTGTCAGGAGTAATTGTAATGGTTTTCAGATGTGGTGTGATGGTGTAACTTTATGAAGCAAATTATCTCAGTACTTCTCTCCATGTTCCCTAAATAGCATAATTAATATCCAAATGTTCCCTAAAATTAGTTTTATTTCCTGCTCACCTAGTTGACAGACACTGGTGAGATTTGAATTCACAGCAGGCTAGAGCAGATGGCTACCTCTGCTAACAGATTACTGCATCAAGGCATACAAACTCTACAGCTCTGTCTCAATAAACTTCAACATATGATTTATAAAGTGAACATAATAGAAGAAATCCATGATGCCTATAATGGGAATCATATTACAGCGCTACTTAAAGCACTGGGAGAATTGCTTGAGCAGTTAGTGTATACTTGTACTGATCTTCAAATCTTATTAGGCAAGAAAGCACTGCCTTCTTTTCTGTATTGCTTCCTCTAATTTATTTTTTTTTAATTGAACTAATTAAAGGCAGACTTCCAATACATATAGCTTCTATTGAACCTCCAGCAAACATATGAATGTGTTCATGCTGATTTGGTAGCTAATTATTTGTTTTGAATATTTTATATAAGGAAAAAAGTCTCTGCCAAACTTCTGTACCACCAAGTATTCTCAGCTAAAAAAACCTCCAAAAAACAAAAAGTACTGTTGTTTCAGAAAAAGAAAAGTCATTGCAAGATGATGCATACATATCCAGCATGGCAGATAAGCTTGATTATTTGAGATGATAAGTTGCAAGTAAAACTTGCCTGGAACTGTTGCTGAGAAATACCTTGTAAAGGAGACCGAGGCTTTTTACAGAGTGTAGCAGCTTCAAATGATGGTATAGTATCTTTAAGAAAGGTGATATTTCTAAAATGGTACATAATTATTTGCTATGTAAATAAATATGAAATGTGAGTTCCTGTGTGCCTGCAATTTACTGATATTGCTGTTATTATTTTTTGAAGAAGGTCAGTCTGTAATTCCCTGTGTTTTTCTAAGCATTCAGCACATATTTACTCTTTGGGAAGCTCCCATTCCTTTGGGTGCTAAAGAATTAGATACAGTGATTTATAGCTCTGTAAGATGAAGGAGGAGTCCTTAGTGTTGCAAAATCTGGTCTTGTTTCCTGGTGAATAGTACCGTCTCATTACTTTTCTGTTTTCCTGAGGGCATTAAAAAAGTCAGCTGAGTTGCCTTGGATAGAGCTCTGTGCAATTGCTAACCCTCTCTTCTGTCCTTTCCCTCCTCTAGTTTGATGTGTTCAGAGCTCTGTTTCCCTCACTTTGTACTTAAGGTCAGGGTTTTACCCTGCACTCTGTGATCTGTGTCACTGTATGAGAGGAGGGCTGCAGTCTCCTGTGTGATACTGGGAGCTAACGGGATTTTCTTGTTAGCGTTGTGGAGAACAGCTGGAATACCACAATGTCAGTTAGTGGAAATAGAGGTTGCTTTGCATCTGTTAAAAAGAGACAGATAAAATTTCCACTTTTGAAGAGTAAAGTAAGGGTTTTGTCCATTTTAAAGTTAAAAGCTGAAGATAACTTCTGTTTACACACCTGATATATTTCCCTATACAATTAACTAGCGTAATGCTTTTCCATATGCAGTAATGTTTTCTTAGGATATGAAGCAGAGGAGGTGTAGAAAATACATAGGAGCTAAAGATTGTAGTTATATATTTCCAAAGATACTGTTTGTACTGCTTGACTGAATAGTAGAGACTACAGTAAATATTTGATGTAGTGGTGATTAGAGTTGCATGGTGTCTCTTTTGTCAAATACAAATACATGTGTATTTTTTTTGTTGTTGTTTCTATCATAGACTTGCCCTCAGCAAACTTAAGCAATTATAACATCACCGTGGTGGAAGGAAAGAGCATCACGTTGTACTGTGATACTACTGGAGGACCACCTCCAAATGTGTCCTGGGTGGTAACTAATCTTGTTTCAAACCATGAGGTAAGTTTTATATTCAAATATGTGACAATTCAGAGACAGGTAATACCTGCTGAATGATGGAATGAAGTTTCATGTCCAGCTTTAGTTAATTTTTATTAAAAAGATGAAAGAAAAAGTTAGTGTTGGGATTATGTTTATTTTTTTTTATGTTTACTTCAATCAAGGGTGACTATGGCAGTGCTTTTGGAGAATGGCAGACATTTATTTCTCAAGACCCTGATTTTCACTCTGTTTTTTTGATGTTCACTTGTAAATGACAATAATGTAAATTTTTGAAAGTAATGTGAATGGGGATACGGAAACACAAGGACTTTCTTATTGTCACTGATACCTGCTAACAGAAAATAAATCCAATCTATCCTAATTGTGAAAAAAGCTTTGTGTTTGTAATTGTATTATATTTTCATGTCAGAAGTTTGCTGTGTTGGAATTTGGTTGTAAATATTTTGTGACATGTTTAATTTTCCTTCCACACATTGCTACAAAATGAAATCGAAGTTAAAATTTTAATAAAAAGAGTGGTAGGTTCTTTTTATTTTTTTAAATGAACTATGAAGATGTTTCCTCAGTGAAATCATCTAGGAGGGGTGAAGGTTGTTTTCTGGGATCTTTATGTATTGTGTCCCTACTGGAGACTGTGTGTACGTTGGAGATGGCATGATTAAGTTCTTTCTGATGGAAGTATTGACAAAGATGAGGTATACAAGCAGACCTTCAATATGCAGCTACTGACTTCATAAATTGCCATTATTTACACAGTAGAAGAGAGCCTTTGTTTATTAAAATTTTGAGGCATTGTTTTTCCTGCATTCATGATGATGCACAACTGCCTAAAGCTTCTTGGTCTGTACGAGGTGTGGGATGTGTACTTCCAAAACTCTTCCTGAAGTGTGGAAGGGACAGGATCTCTTGGGTCTCATAGTTTTTGTACTTTCTTTCATAAGATCATTATATCAGGCTTGTATAGAATTTCACTAGCCTGTCCTTCATTTCAGCTCATAAGTAAGGGCTCTGCAGAGTTCTAGTTGTTTTTTTAAAGTAATTTTCTGTGATCTCTAAAGTTCCCCAAAGTCACCAGTTGTCATCAAGAACAAGAAATTAAAGCAGTTTGGGGAATCTATGCCAAGCTGTTCTCTTTCTCTCTCTCTCTCTCTTTTTTTTTTTTTTTTTTTTTTTAAATGAGAAGCCAAAACAAATGTGGGATGCTGTTCAAAAAGTGAGGTCACCTCATTTTTTAACCCTCCTATCTCTGAAATGCCATGATCAGTCTGCTTCAAGCTTTCCAGAAGTATTTTGTCCTGGTGTAACTTCCATCATGGTATTTTAGAGGGGCTCATAATACAGGCTAGCTACAGCCTTAGCCATGGAGCACAGTAATCTTTTCAGTAGCAAGAGAACACATGCCTTTTAAACCTCGTTTGCCATTCACAACTGTCCTTTTATGTGAGTGTCGCTTTTGGTTTCTTTTCTCTCACTTGCAAATCTGCCCTCCTTTCCTTCACCTCATATTCTGCTTTTGTCTGTTTTCTTTCTCTTTCCTGTTTTAAAAGAGACATTAGCAAAAGTTAAAACCAGACTTTAGTTCTGCAAAGCTGTATGTTCTGAGTTTCTGTGCTGATATATAGTCTGACTGATGTTGCTTAGATTTTTCTTACTTTAGATTTCAACCCTGAGCCTGTGGTTGAACCCCTCTACTTTCAGTCCAGCTTTGGGCTCTACTCATCTCTGAGAATTGTACATAGAGAAGTGTGTGATGGGATGTTTGCTTTTCCACCCACCTCCCCCACTGTAACACTGAAATTAAAGGGACGTTTAACTCAGGTGGAGTTGTGCTGTCATCTTGAGTTTCAAAATTCTGGTTGCACAGGATGATATGCACAAGTATTCCCACAAATTCCTATTGACTGTCACTTAAAGGTTGCTGTGATTTTACAGATTCAGTGTGTTACTTGTTTGTATTCTGTGCAGTGCTGATGTGTGTGTGTTCACTAAGAAAATTACCTTAAAAGGAGTTTTTAAAAATTATCCTAATTATCACTTATTTTCTGAATGTGTTTGGTTCCTATCCTGTTTAACAAAATAGTCTTGCTCTTTGTGAAAAATTCAAATATGGAAATAATGATTTGGAGATCCTATGAAGGCCTGATTTAAGAACATCAGAATCATTAGCTTGCTTTCTCTGTGTGTGTGTGTGTGTAATTCATCCATATTTCCTTAATCAGTATGGCATAGCTGTGTATACAATATGTCATTTAAGGCTGTAGATAGACACTGAGCTTTCTAGGAATCATAAGAATCAAGTTTTATAAGAATTATCATTCTTACCTTTATTAGCCTGTGCTCAAACACATAAAAAATACTTGGACAATAACGTAGGTAGTAGAAGGTATTAAGTTTCTTGTGGAAGGTTTCTTGAGAAGAGAAAGCTTCCAAGAGAAATTTGCTTAAGGAGGAGGTAGAAGACACGTCATTGTCAAGGTACAGTAGGGCTCAGAAGCAGCAGTGGAAGAGATGTCATGCAGAATTTTAAAGGAAAGAGAGAAGAGGATAAGTAAAGCAAGGATTGAACAGAATATAGGCAACAAGAAGAAGTTCAAAGAGAACAGGCAGAGACAGACCACAGAAATCGGTTAGAAGTAGGAGAGAGGGATGAGCAAGGGCATGGGTAGAGAGAAAAAGATTTGTGCAAAAATGATCAAGTGTTAAAAAAAAAAGGGCGAAACTGAAAGTGACAGGACAGAAACATGGTTGAGTGCAGTGTTTGTAGCAGGACTTTTGAGGCTTTGAATCCACTGCCACTGACTGTTACAGTTGGTTCTGTAGGTGATTTGGGTCTGTGTGAATAAGATGCTAAGGTAAGGCTTTGTTTCATTGATGACTGTTACAGTTAAAAAGAACAGAAAATGAAAAATACCATTCAACTATTGCTAGTAATGCCCTCCCTTTCCTTTGTTCTTAATGCTGTGGTTGACACATACATGTTTTTCTGATCATTTGTAGAGTGACACAAATAAGAACCCTGCCTCACTAACCATAAAGAATGTTTCATCCATGGATAGTGGACTGTGGATTTCCTGCGTAGCAGAGAACATTGTGGGAGAGGACCAAGCCTCTGCCGAGCTCACGGTATTCTGTACGTATGCAGGTCTCCATATAGATCCCGAGGCCAGACTACATTGGCGGAACTGTTTTGGGTTTAAATATTTTTTGGATGCTCAGGTAGTTGAAACAAAAACCCTTAAGGTATGTGAACTATTTACTGCAGTTAATGCTAAGGAGTAGCCCAACCAGCAGTTGCTGCATTTATCCTTTTCAGCTCTGTACTCAGCAAAAAATATGTTTGTATCTCCTTCCTCTTCCACTTAGAACAATCTGTAAGGAAAGGTCTTAAACCCCAAATACTGAATGCACTGTCAGTAGATTTGTAATGGTGTGCATGTCCATACACACTGTCTCAGGAATTGAGAAGTGTGAATGCATCAAAACGCTTATGGATATCTATGAGACTACAAATGTTTAAGTTCTCACTATCTAAAACAACAGCTGCTTTGTTTGGAAAATAATACACTCTCAACATTTGTACGACCCCATATAAATTTATTTGTCACAGCTTTGAATAGTACATCTATTTGTCAAGGCCAAGGAAGGGGAAAGGGACATTCAGTGTAGAGGCACTGGCTTCTTTGATCTAGGCTTCAGGCTAAATTCATTTTACATGAATGAGACAGCATGTTTTCACAAGTTGCAACCCTCTGTTTGATTGAAGATGGGAACGGAACACTTTGTAGATGGCAAACTTGGCTCGGCATGTGCTCCTGACAGAGTAAACTAGAGAAATCACTGTACATGTAGGTTTGTAAGTTGATATTGATATGTAATAACTATGGGAAGGAACATAAACTAGAAATGTTTGAACAGTGTAATGAGATTCTGAGCTTGTCACTGTTGCGAGTGATAAAAGGGAGTACAACTAAATGAAATTGGGTGTAGTTAAGAATAAATATAGAGGAAAATTTCCCAATAGTGAAATAATGGGCAAGCTGTTGGAATAATCTCTTGAGAGAAACAGAAGTAGTCTGTAAACTTGAGACATTTAGCAGATTTGAACAAGGATGTGAGTATGTATAGTAGAAAATCATCTTTCCCTGACAAAAGAATCCAGGGATTAAGTAATCTGTTCTGGCTTTGATTCTATGAAGAAAATAGTCTGTAAGTTTGGATTCCTAGCTGAGTATATTTCCGGTACTACTTGCTTTTGGCCAGCTTTTAAATATTTTCAATACTGTTGTTTTCCTTCAGCACTCCTCTGCACCATTTTTTCAGCAGAATAAAGCTAAAATGTCTCCCTCCCAAGAGAGAGATTTTCTCAGCGATCTGGTAACTGAACTTCCCACACCTTGCAGGCTTTAAGTGATTTAACACGTATTCAATCTTTGTCTGAAACTAGTTTGCTTTGTTTCTTTAAAGAGTAGCTTCATTTCAGTTGTAAGCATAGTACCCTAGGCAGAACAGGTGCATTCTTGTGTGGGCATCCTTCAAATACATACCATTCCTACTAGTAACATATATTTATACTGGTAAATGAAATATACTTCCCTGATAACTTTGGAGGGAGGAAGAGAAGTGAAGAAGGACATGTTCAGAATATTCTGATGTTCTTCATTCTTTTTTTTCCAATATAGTTGCACCAAATATCACGTTTATTGAATCTCCAACCCCGGACCACCACTGGTGTATTCCATTCACTGTGAAAGGGAACCCTAAGCCCACACTGCAGTGGTTCTATGAAGGAGCTGTACTGAATGAGTCTGAATACATCTGTACTAAAATACATGTTATCAATCAAAGTGAATACCATGGCTGCCTTCAGCTGGACAATCCTACACACCTGAATAATGGTGCTTATACCTTACTGGCAAAGAATGATTATGGAGAGGATGAAAAACGGGTTGATGCTCATTTCATGTCAGTGCCTGGAGATGGTAAGTGTAATTTTTTTAATGTTAGCATTTGCAAATTGATACTGCTGAGACAGTGTTCTTGCCCAGTTTAACTATTTGGAGGAAGCTTTTTGTAGGACTTTTTTTTCTCTGAATGAATGTCTTCAATATTAGTTGTAAAATAATGTTTTCCTTGATCATTTTCTTGTTTATTGCTTCTCGAGGGAGGCCATGCCAGTACTCTGTAAATCTTTCCTTTGAGTAACCATCCTCTCTGCCAGTTAAGGCTAATAAAAGTTGTCTCTTCTGAAGTTTTCCCAAGCCTCCGTACTGATCCTGGAAGGCACTGACTGCCAATTCATCCACTCTGTAATTTGGTGCATAGCATATGAATGGAACAAGGCAGTGTATCGCAAGACATGGAAGATGTCTGTGTAGCATCTAGTGCCTTGTTGCAAAATTGATTGTACGGTCCAGTGAATTCATGATAATATGTTGTTTAGGACCTCAGTAACCCAGAGGCAGGATGGACAAGGTCTCAGATCCATACAGGCATTTTGTTGTCCCATTCCCATTTGTCTAGGAGGAGGTTGGACATGTACATCTCTAGGAGTATCACTGTTCAAGGTGGTTGCATCTTGAGTTACTCTAAAGGTTCTTCCAAGGCCACCTAAATGCTGTTTGGTCAGGATCAAGGTAGACTAATTCACTACTGTGATTGTTGTTCACTGTGGTTTGATCTTTTCCCACGTCTTCAAAAGCGTACTTGAAGTGACTGTAAGAATAGTCACTGTACATGTAAGCAAACTGGTGTATGTGGAAGAAAAGTTTGAGTGGACCTTGCACATCTGGAGTAGAAATAAAGTCATGGTTTTGTGTAGATAATTACATAATCATATCTGAAAATATGAGCTTGTATGTACCTTTGGCTTTTTAGCCATGTGATATAAATAGTTGCCTTCTTCTTTTAAACAGCAGTGTGCACTGCTAATGTTATCTGGCAGGAAAAAATATATGTTTAAATTCTCTCTTCCTATATCTCAGGCTACAGACAGTAAAAATATGGTTATATTTAATTTTTTCTCTGTCAACTTAGTTTGCTGTAGGGAGAGAGAGAGTAGGTCAAAAGACTTTCCCACCTTTAGAAGGAGAAGATGCAGAGCTGATAAAATCAGGCTTTATTTACTCCTGCTGTCCTTAATGCTCCTCTCTTCTTTTTTTCTCTGGAGTTCTTCCTTAAATAGACTCATTACAGAAACATGTCATGATTTCAGCTACTGGCATCCTTGAATACTGCTTTAAAACTGTTTAGCAAAACAATTAACCTCATGGATATTCTGTGTACAGTGAAAGTTCTCTTACATCCTGCTTATTTAATATGAACCTGGCTTCATTTTCTAACAGAATAACAGTTAATCTGTCACACATTAAGGTGATTTTACAATTTTTTGTCTTTGATCCAAATCCCTTCTCCTGTTTTTCTTTATGCCTCTCCCCTGTACACTGAAAACTTTCCAGTTGTGGTGTTTTAGATCAGTAAATAGAACTGTAGCTATCTTCTAGATTAGAAAGAAAACATTATTTATTTGTTCCATCATATTTCTATTCATATGGAAATAAGTCTGTATATTATTTAATCTGTTTTGTGTTCTTTAAGCATTTCCCAAGTCCTGTAGTGGATTAAGCTTTACAAAAAGAGTATAGAGGAAATTGGACTATGTATAGACAGGATGTAACTGCATTAGAAATTAGTTCATATATAGTAAATGGCACCAAACCAGTCTTAAAAATTAACAGCAGGGGAAATGGCTTATCTACTTAGCTTCCTCAATATTGTTTTCAGTTTTTTCCTGTAAGAATTCATGGCATTGAGCTGCTGAAAATGTCACAATGTTGTTGTCTCCTCCACTGAAGCTGGCATAAAAGCAAATGCGTTGTATTACAATTTTTGTTCTCAACTATTGCTATTTAAAGCACTGTCAAGCTTCTTCAAATCCTTAAAAGGCTTTTTCAGTGCTGTTGTTACTGTGTAGTTTCTTCGTTTGGCCCATATATTGTACAATGAAGCATAAAGATTAAGGCTCATGCCCTGGTATTACGTTCATTTCCATATCTTCATGACTGAATGGGGTGAGGTATATTCACTGAGCTTAAACTAATTCTCTCCTTATTGCATCACTTGGGCAAATGCTCAGAAGGTAAAAACAACAAAAAAATTTTAGAAACCTATAATCCATATATCTACCTAAAGTAAATAACACATAAGTCTGAAACATGTTCTACCATCAACAGCATAATACTCTACTTTCAGAGTTGCATCAAACATGGTAAAGACATGATTTCTCTAAGATGCTCTCAGTTTTGATGCTCTCATCATTTTGATGGTTTTAATGATTCCACAGTTAATGTTGTAAAATAAGAATTTATTTTAAATATGAAGACGTAGAAGAATAAATTTTATATTTAATTAGCTGGATTTTAGCTATCTTTAAGCTGCTAAAGTTCTTGGTTTCCTGTTCTTCCTGAAAGTTACTTAATTATTTGAGATGACACTGCTACGAAGAGTAAACCACAAATGGTCATGGTTTATTCTGGAGGCTGTCCTCATAGTTGATCCAAAATGGCTAATGAAAGTTGGAGAGGTTTTTCCCAATAGTAGTTATTTTTAATTAAGCTTATTTATCTACCAACTCTCTATGCTGAAATTCAGCTGAAGGAATCCAAGTCACATATATTTTGACATAGTAAAAGCATATGTTAAATATGCCATAGAAGTAGTGTTTGTTTGTGTGGCATAATGTGTTTTGCAGAACTATGTTTTTGGAATTGAGTCCTTTACTGCTGTATTTTTTTGAAAACATCAGATTTATAAAGAAGCAAGCAATCCAAGTGTAGTTGATGCAGTTTCTAAAGATGAGTGAATAGGATAAATCTTTTGATAGGTCATTTACTTAACCTCTTCTAAAAGGGACAAAAACAATGGTGCCATTCTGTATTTGCCTTGAAAATAACTGTGTGTAAATATGCAAAATGATTGCAGTGAAGTTCAATGTCAAAATAATTGCAACTGATGATTAAGTAGGTGTGTTCTTATGTGCTAAATAGAAAAAAACTATACGAAGTAGAAATTTGGGAGTTGTCCAGGATCTTGATTTTTTTAAACTTTATTGGAAGTATTCAGTTATATAAAAGGAATTGAATAGAGTTGATGACTTCCTAGTTCATATCTAGGGTTAACTAGTCTACTTACTTTATCCCGATTTAAATGAACAGTAACAATATGTTGCCAGAAATAAAGGCCTGGGAGGTTTTTTTGTTGTTGTTGTTTTGGGGTTTTTTCCATTTCTGATCACAGAATATGAGTTGGAGATACTGTCTTTCAGCAGATGGATGTTTTACACTGGGAAAACTGAATCCATGAACTTTTATGGACAGAAATCTCTGACCAAGTGTTGCTTAAGGACAGACAGTGCAACATTTCTTCACTGGTTATTTATTTCTGTTGATTGACATGATGGTTCTCATGGGGATTATTGAATTGTATCTCTGGATACTAGAATATCTTCAAACGCATTTTAAAATAAATGTAATTATCTGTTGCCACTCTGCACATAGGTTGCAACTAGTATTTTCAGCAGATTCTCATGCTGTGAACAATGGTGTTCTGCTCATATTCACAGTGGCTTTATGCCAGTATAATACCACTGCTACGGATTTACTGTGTAGTAGTATAAACGGAATTATACTTTTTGAAGTTGGATTAATCTTTAGAGATTTTAATTATCTATAGTTTTACTTCAAACCTAAAAGAAAGACTAATAATATGGAAGAGATTATTAGAAGCCTACTGCATAAACTGTGCTATGAATACATTATAAACCAAAATGAACAGGTATGTCAAGATACAACACAAGTATGTTTCAAAGCATGAATAGTCTAATATTGTACAATAATTCAGTGGGCGTTTTGTGCATTACATTGACATATGTGCTTAGCCTTACATATGTGCAGTAATTAGAAAGAGATGCAAATAGGAAGTAGTAAAATTTAGAAAAGTTTTGCCTGGACAGGTATCCATTTACTTGTGAAAATTCTGGTTTCTGAGACATCTGACTCTTTTGGTAAGAGTTCTGTCTGTGTATCAGCTGTGCAACTGACTTCTTGGAAGTATCCTTTAACAGAGGGAATAGAATGGTACTGCTTTGGTCATTGCTACCTCTAGCCCTTAAATTACCAGCTCACAGCTAAACTGGTTTGCTCTCACAGTGGTATAAGAGCAAATTTTTTATCAAGTAAAAATCAGTTATTGTTAAAAGTCACTGAAGTCTGATTCCACTTGAAGTCAGGGAGAATTTTACCATTGACTTTTCAACAGGAATAGTTAATGTTGCAGTTGTTCCATATATATATATATATTAATAGTGGAAAGTATGATTTTGCCCAGTTGAGGAATAATGTGTACCCTTGCCAGAGCTAGTGTCCTGTGCAGTAGCTCTTTCACATGAAGCAAAATATTAACCTTTGGGATAGCTGCAAAATGGTTGTAAATGTAATCTGATAAGCAGGTACTGCAATTATTGATGTTGATTTGCATTTATGTAGTTACTGATGATTGCTATAGCAAATGAAGTCAACTCTTAAAACAATTCCTGTTCTTATTCTTCCAACATTTGCGATCTATTTACATAACTTTTCTTTTTTTTTTTCTCTTCTCCATGTGCAGGTAGTGGCCCAATTTTGGATCCAGACGTTTATGGTATATATTTGATTTCCTTTTTCTTTTCTTTTAATGCTAGAAATTAAGGAACTGAAGCCATTAAAAGATTGAATGTCAGGCTCAGTTAAATTGAAATGTCACGTAGTATAACACAATTCTAAAAGGTACTTTATGTTCTTGGTTTTCCTGCCTTATATTCAACATATATGATAGCAATGTGATGTTTTACTTACTCTGCTGCTTTTTATACACATTAGGAGAAGCATAAATGCACTGCTATGAATGGGTGCAGTTGATCCTGTAGAACGAAAGGAAAGCTGTCTAATGTAGTTCACAGACATTAGGTTTTGTGAACTTTTTGGAGGCATTTCTTGGAGGAATGAGAGTCTGTGATTTCTCCTTATGTAACTTAATTTATTTATTTAGGGATGATTCCATACTTACTTTGCTTCCAAAAATGTACCCCTAAATCCCACTTAAAAATGAAGTTGGCACAAGCAATTCATTCTGCTCTGTCCACTCATTTGTACCTTCCCTTAATCTCTCTTGCATAGGCAGACCATCGGTTCAGTGGTAGCTGAGTGTGTGCGAGAGGATTTGATGGCACAGTGTTCACATTAGTTTTTTAGTTAGGAGAAATGTTCACATTAGTTTTTTAGTTAGGAGAAATGTACCTAGTGAAAACCAGTGTGCACTAGAATAGAAGCTGCAGAATGAAAAGCAACTAGCTAGTTTTACACAATATTTTTGGTATACTTCTGGTGAGTAGGAAAGTTCATCTTAACCAATATACCCAAACAACCTGAAACAATTTTACTTGAATGAAATGGCCCATGACTCAAGTTATCTATAGCTGATCTAAATGTTATGTCTTTGTTTCCATTCCATGTCATTAAACTTTAGCAAATGTGCAAATGAAGCATCAGTTTAACTTTAAATGATTAGAAATTCCAAAGGATAGCTTCCCCTCCCTCTCTTTCCAAATTTTTTTTTTTTTTTTTTTTTTTGAGTGGGTGGGTGGGAGGGTTGGATATAGGAAAGTGGTGATGGTTTGCGCAGTTTCTTCATGTGTTGTACTGTATAGGTGAAGATTTTGATTCTGAGTTGTTTATGAAGGCCCTGATGCCTGTGTATGGCTTTAGTCATGTGAGTGCTGTGTGCTTCTATTGACTTGGGTAGATTTCTGCTAATATGTTATTCTTCAAGTTTTGCTGGTGGATCACAGCCTGCAAGACCCAGTCCTGGTGAAGGCAGCCTTCCTTTTTATTCTTGGCTGTTCTTTCTGCTGTTTGAAAAAGCTCTCCTTGTGAAGTGAGGTGATTTCCAAATGTTTTCTGTTAAGTGTTTTGAACATGCAACAGAAAACAGAAGAACAGATGAGGCTGCATCAGGCTGCATGACATTGTGTTTGCCCCTGGGAGTCCCGACTGCATGGGGCAGTGCCTGCAGTGCATGGAGCAGTCACTGGTGCCTCTAGCTCACCTCTCTGGCACCTCTTGGAAAAGGTGAAGAGGGAAAGCTGTCCTGACACCATCTGGGAAGTACCTGAGAGAAATAAAGCAACTCACTTGGGTATGAGCAAGAAATTTAAGTGCAAAGCCAGCTCCTTTGGCTCCGAGTTCCCATTTTCATGCTACAATGCTTCTTCTAATGTGGTTGTGAACATGAAAGAGACAACCTGCCCCATGTCAGCCAAACCCCTAGAATGACTGTGCAGAGTGACACCCCCCAAACTCCCTCCCACCCCCCAGTGCTGATGTGACTGTGCTGTTCTATCTGTCCCAACCACCATGCACCTTTTTTGTGAAATTGCTGCAAAATATGTCCCAGCCTCAGCTGAAATTCACTGCAGTTTTTGTAGTTACTAGTGGCTGCATGAGGTACGCGGCACAGGAGAACCTGGCCCTACAGCAGTATGAGTCCTACCTAGCATGAGTCAAGAGGCGTGACCCTGTCTGTAAAGTGCTCAGTGTTTATGTCAGGATTTCATAGTGAAATGAAGAGGAATTTGTTTAACTCGGAATCATCCGGTTTGGGCTAGATGGCTATTGTGTGTGTTTTCCTTGACTGACTCACCCATTTCAAGAGGCTTTGAAGATCTGGCTCTATGCACCTCAAATGCCTGTGATTCACAATTAACAGGGAACGTCAGCAAAACACCAGTGTACTGATACGGCCTACTTTAGGTCTTGCCCATTTTAATACAAAAGTCCATTCAGGGGATTCACAGACCAGGTCTGAAACACTCTGAAACCCACTGGTTCTCACTAGTCCTTCAGAGTGTGATTTCCAGTAGCTTAGTACAGAGCACAAACAGAACTACAAATACCATCATCTTTTACCTACTGCTACTTACAGGTGAAATTAAGAGCAAAAAATTTCCTTCTTCAAAGTTTTTTTTACAAAGTCAGAGCAGTGAAGGCTCTAAAAGTTTGTTTTATATGTTGATTTTATGTAGGTTTATATCTTATAAACTTACAATAAATATAGGGTTGGCCAAAACTATATTTGTGAAAATGTTTGCAGGTAATTTTAAAGGAAGCCCAACCTTTTGGGCCTAGGTATTTGTTACATAAAGCAGGCTTTGCCTGCAAATGAATGAAGCTGAAGTCTCCTCCTCTCCTGTGGCAAAGTGTGTACTTATGGTGGCAGATAGTGTGGACAGCACTTTGTCCAAGAGTTCAGGCTGCTTGTGCAGCCAAGCTGTTAAGGCAGGGATTATGCTACCTAGATGGGCAAGAAGTGCTGTTCGTACTTCTGTGACGCATGGTAAGCTACACCCATAGAGATGCAGTACAGAGTTGTAGAATTCAAATGGTAAAAGCCCAAGAACTTATTTTTTTTCTCATGAAAGTTCTGTATACTTAATACGTATTTTGTCTTGAAAGAGTCCTGTCCTTTGGCATGCATAGTTTAGAGCCAAAATAGACATCCTGAATCTGCTGACTATAGCACTAGTCCTAGAGGTAGCTGATAGCTTCGTCTACCAAAAAAATCTGCAGCCTCTAGTGCCTTGCAGAAAGCAAATATGTTCTTGAAGATCAAAAGCCCAGTCAGCTTCTTACTAGCACTGCCAGCTGAGCTCTCCAAACTGGCATTCGGAGCTAAAGGAGAATACCTCTGCTGAGGTGCAAGCCTTCCCTCTGCTCAGCAGCAGCTCTGTGATCTGAAGAGCTCCTGCCCCTGTAATTAGCAAGAGCTGTGCCTCTGTGCTCTGATTTTTCAATTTTGCAGTTAAAATTTCATCTGCAGGCTTATGGCACTGATTTTAATCAAAACATGTAAAGAAATACCCAGCGAATTGCAAACTTTGATTACAATGCTGGAGGTGCATTTTGTAATAGGTGCAGTTATTAGCCTTTGTTTCTTTCATCTGCACACATTATAATCATGAAGTTGAAATGTTATGTGTGTTTCCAAAAGTAAATACAAAATATGTACATTTTTAAATTTTATTTTAATGTGTGTTTTTCTTAACATATATTACTATTTAACTGGTTTTATCTCATTTGAATAATTTTGTCAGGAAGTCATGGACTGTAAATATCTGTGTTTCATTTAAAAATTATTCTAAATAATTAAGCCATGTTCGTTCTTTATATGGAATAGTTCTGTATTGACCCCTGCAGCCCTGTCAGTGGAATTATTTTGATAAATCAATAAATTCCTTCATACCGGTTCAGGCACTTAAATTTTTTAAGGATTACCTGTATGACAGCAATGCTAAATGGTAACCCCTGTGCACGCAACAGGGGTATTTTATTATTTATTAAAGAAATAAAACCAGCTATTTCCCATTTGATAATGATACAACTAGCTAGAAACCCCTCTGCCAAGTTCATCGGCTAAACGAAAGTGCCTAAGCTAATTCCTAAAATTGTCCTATATTTGACTCAACGCAAGGCTGGTGAAGTTTAGTGTAGAGGGCAGTCTTTTGTTTTTAATGGGAAGTCAGAAGCACATTAAAATAGCTCTCTGAATGGAGTTCTCATTTAACTCTGCTGTTTCCAGTAGGGATACACATTATGATGTAGATTGCTTCTCTTTTCATGTTTGTCAGTCACAGCACATTTGTTTGATTATGTGCCACAGTGGTTCCCCCCAAAACATTCCAGCTTCATGAGCAATTACGGGTTGTTTCCAAAGAGCTTGAAGTCCCAAAGTTGGTAGTGACCTTTACCATCTTACAGAGCAGAAATTACGAAAACCATTTCCCCTCCAAAGTGACAAAATTATAAAAGCAACCCTTTTTCCTTTCTTAAGAGTATGAAACCACACCTAATGATCTTGGAGATGCCACAAATAACAGTAATCAAATCACTTCTACGGATGTTTCCAACAAAGAGAATGAAGATAGCATCACTGTAAGTATATGTGTTGTTTCCTGATCTGTGATTTTTGTGAACTTTCTGGCTATAGAACTCACAAAGCTGCAGACACTATAATAGGACCCTGACCTACCAGAACACTATAACTATTAGTGTGTTGTGATCAAAACTCAGGAAAAAAAAAGAAAGAAAAAAAAAAAAGAAAATCAGTGCTCCCCACTCTTGTCCTACGCCCATTTCTTTGAAAGAGTGAATCAATTTTCAGTTGAAGTAAAACTGTTATTTTATGTCTTACTTTAATGAACAACTTCACTGTAATTTTTTAGCCTATGACCTTACATTTAACTTTTAGTTAAGGAGAGCAACTCTTCATTTACAAAAGAAAGACATGCAAGGTAATTTGAAGATTGTTGTTTGAATACCAGTCCTGGAGTCAGCTCCTCCTTAGAGAAAGGATGTGCTGTGACAAACTTTCAAAATCTAATTGTATGTCTTTAAAACATGGTTTCATGTAGGTTTTTGTTTTAATGTAATAGTGGCTGAATTTAGTAAAAGTGGCTGAATTGGTATGGGCTGCCTTGCCTCTCATGCTTTCCTGAACTGAAATGCTGGAAACTGATAGTGGGTTACTGGATTGGTTGACATTGCAGCCTCCCTCCACCAGTGACTCTGTAAAGCAGCAAGCAGTGGGGCGTGTGCATTCATGAACCAGAGAGCAGACTGTGAGCTGGGACACTGTGCTAAAAACTGGGAGGATCCAAGCAGTCTTTTTTCATCTGATACTGGAGTCGTTGAACTGCTGAGATGAGAAGGGAGGGACCTGTGGAAATCCACTGGTCAAAGCCTTGATTAGAGCTGGGCCAGCATGGATCCTCATGGGTATGTCCTCTCTGGTTTTGATGTCTCCAGTGATGGAGGCTTCCCAGCCACTCCAGGTAATTTGTACTGATATTCAACCATCTTCACTGTAAATTTTTTTCCCTATATACTTTTCTTACGTGTAACATACCACTTTTCTTGAAACATGCCGCTCTGCTGGAAGGGAAAGGGGTGCTCTACACTCCTTCCCACCTGCCTTGAATGTGTAGGATGTTGAAAAAGGTGTTCTCATAAGTGTCTGAATCTCTGCTCCCTGCAGAATAGAAGAAACCTCAACAAGTGTCTATTTTCTTTACTATTTGATCTGAGTTCCCAGTTGAAATGAATCTCTTTTCCTAACTGGATTAATCTGAATGTGTGCTGGATATTTTTGAAGGTAGTTTACAAGTGCAAAACAATCAGGCCTGTTTGTGTCCTTTTTTAGGTATATGTTGTAGTGGGAATTGCAGCATTGGTGTGCACTGGCTTAGTAATAACACTCATTATTCTGAAGTTTGGAAGACACTCCAAGTTTGGAATGAAAGGTAAGGAGGGGTTTTGTTTATACCTTCCAGAACTGTTGTGGGTTGTGTGAGCTGATACTATAGGTGGTTGTTCTGGGAGCAGTCAAAATAGCTACATTAAATGCCATCACATTTAATATTTTGTTTATTCATTGGGTAAATAAGGGCAGAGGTAAATGTAGACAGAGTGTAGAGTTTTGGATGATAAATATTTTTTCTCTTTTTTTCTTATGACAAATCCCATTTTTGTACCTTCTGCTCAAATCCCCCTGAGACACTTCCTGGAATAAAATATTTCTCAAGTCAATGTAGGTAGGAAGAAGACAGGAAATGAAATTTATTCTGCTATAAGTTTGATTATAACAGTTTGATGAGAATCTATGCTGTATGTGAGAGGCACTTCAGACAATACTACAATGTCCCGTTAAGGTGATTCAAGAGGAAACAATAAGAGTGGAAGGTGCATTTGCAGTAGATCCTGTCAGATTCTGACAGATACATTTTCTTGTGCTTCTTGGGGAGTAGCATCTGGAGAGAGTGGCGAGTACTCGTGTCCCTGTGGAAAAGGGAAATCTCAGCCCTTTGTTTATTCATTTATTTATTTTACAGCCAGATGGAGGTATGTGTAACACAGAGGTACCTGCAACAACTCCGTTACCATAGTACTTTACTGATATCATCAGTCTGTGACTACTGATGTGAGTGAACTGGTATTAAAAAAAAAGAGAAATTTAAAAAAAACCACTGTCTTGTTGGGAGAACTAGAAGATGATTTGTTGTGTACTGAAGGAGATGAGCTTTTGTTTTAAAGATGCGTAGATGAGGGTCTGTGGAGAATGTGGTGACTAATCTTCTGTTAACCTCATGTACTTCCTCTCAACTGTGCTTACGGCATAGTACCACATGGATGTATATTTTGATAATCCTTATATGCTCTTGGCAAGTGATCTTTTCAGAGATATCTACTTTATATTTTGTGTTCCTGTGTTCCGTTTAGAGTAGATTTCCTGGAACAAATGAAATTTGAGCACAACAGGAATGTAGTTGGTGCAGCTCAGCTTGCTGGGATGGTAACCTTGCTTTCACCTCCTTCTGATACGATACAGTCTCTGCTTTTTGGGGTAGCATAAGAAGAGGACAGTCATTGTGATATACTCTGAATAACAATGCAAAGTCAGCAGGACAGAACTGCAGTTTTGGCTGAAGGCTAGAAAAAGCTTTCTGTGACTGAACAGAAGTTCAGTGTAAATTTTACTTGTGTTTGAGGCTTTCCGAATTGCATTCACAGGGCTGAAATAGATGGAAGCTAATTGAGAGAAACAATGAGAATTGTCTGTTGTTAGTTCTTTAAAGCTGAATATTTGTTAGGTTGTTCCAGATGTGCATTAAATATTTTAACATTATTGGAGAATCTACAAAGTAAACTCTACCCTGAGGAAGAATGCACAAAGTTCTGTTTTGTGTGGTAGTGTTAAATTACCTTCCAGGATGCTGTTAGTTTTTTAATATCTTAAGATACAACTCTTCTCACAAAAATAAAGCACTTACCTAATCAGTAAATTTGACCTGAGTAGTTCTTGTTGCAGAATTGTCCATGTAGATCATATTTTCATAAGGATATAATTTTGTGGAAATGACTATATGAAATTATGAAAAGACAGCAACCTCATATATTTTGTAAATTTTACCGGTGATGGTTAGAAAAATCAGTAAAATGAGTTTACGGTTCAGGTACACTCCTTCAAAAATTAATTACAGTCATGGTATGTGTGGTAATGGTGAAATGTCCCTGTGAGCTACAAATAACTCTTTAATATTTCATTAGAAAGGAGTGACTTTTACTTGTCCCTTCAGTGGACCTCAAACTTCTCCAAACGGTGCATTCACACCTCAGCTTCACGGTCTGGATTTATATGTAATCCAAAGTCCCAGAAACAGTCTCTCCCTTTATCATTATCAGTATTATTGAATTGACCTGAGATTAGATATGTGTAGATATGCAATAACTAGACTAATAAGAAAATATTACCTGCTCTGAAAAGCCTGCAGCATATGCTGAGAATTCATATAAACAACCTGTTGTGTTTGAACATGAAAAAAGCAGGGCAAAGGTGACAAGAAGGGTTTTTTTTTTTGATCATTATTGGTCAGCAGAATACGTTTAAAAATGTGTGTCTTGCAATCTGTGAATGAAAGGATCAAGCCAGCTACCTGAGAACTCCTTGAATCATTTGCAATTGAATTTAGTGATGGCAAAATTAATCCAAACTGCATAAAGACAGTGTGCTGTAGTTTAATAAACAGTGTTAGTATGGAAGTGGGAAGCAGTGAAATATCCAGATTGACATGGAAAATATTTATAAAACAAGATTTAAAAGTCCTCTCCAAAATTAATAACTATTTTGTATTCATAAGAAGTAACTTCCTGAGTTACATCAAGCAGAAATACATGAAAGTCTGTGCTTCATTTTTGTGTTACCTTCTGAGAAACCAATGTGATCACCTCGGATAGCCTGTCGTTAAATAGCTTCCCACCCTTCTTTAGCAAGCAGTTTGGAAAAAAACCCCAAATAGCCACTCAGTAACTGGAGCAGTCAGAGTGGCACCAGTGGTATTTTACATGCAACCATGTATATGGAAAAAATGTTCCACTTAAAATCAGAAAAAGAAATGTGTATATACCCAGTCAGCACTGTCTGTGCCATAGGAAATGTCTTTATGTAAGGGATGAAATTTTCATCTCACTGGGGTTCTCAGCAGGCATCTGTAGCTTCCGTAAATACCGTTTTACACCTCGTGTTTTTAAATGCCAGTTGGTCCCATCTTTTGCATGGGCATCATCTGCCCACTTCTTAGACTGTGTCCTTGCTGAGTTCTGCATTTCAAGAGCTCAAGCATGGTTGGAATGTGGAACTGACAGTGATAAGAGTCCCCAGAAAGAAATGTGAAGCAGGCAGTTGTGTCTGAGCTATGCTGCCTCAGAGCTGCCCATACCTGGGAGCACTGCTCATGCTGAGCAGCTGCTCAGCCTACCACAGAGCTCACATTCCCCATTGTCTTTCTTTCATTACCAGACAGAGCAGAAAAAAAACGTCCACTTTATATGTTAGGGAGTACCAGGTCCTCTGGGAGCTTCTAGTTCTTTGGCAGTACTGATCAATCTCTTTTTAAGATCTCTTGAAGAGTTGTGTAAAAACAATTTTTTTTTTTACTTTTCCCTATTCTTTTGGTATATCTAAGGTAAGAGACCAAGTTGGGATATGTTAATTTCACTCAGTTATCTTTCCAAATTGTAGTGATAGAATATTTTTACAGGCAACCAGGGCAAGCAAAGCACTCATTCACCACCAGTAACAAAATGTAAACATTTTGTTTGTGATGTTCTGTATTTTGGTTGAAGTTGGATTGTCCTGTATGAAGCAAGCAATTGTTTTAATTCTTGCTTTGCTTCTTTTTACTCTGTCTTTTAAAACTAGAGAAGATAGGAGTTTCTGATGGTTGACTTTGCGAACAGTATCAGTATAGAACAGATCTATGATCCATACTAGAAAAGACTTAAAGTAAGGTTAGTAGAAAAAACTCTCACATTGCCCTAGACTTCCAGACTTCTACTGCAAATTTGTCAGAGTAACTGATGAAACATAATTCTATTTCACTGCTTGTGTACATTTTAAACACCGTATTGTACAGGGTCTGCTTGACAACAGCTTTGTGTGAAAAGCTGCTTTTTGTTGCTTGAATCAGGAGGTGAGGTTTTTAGACCCTTGCAAGATGCTGCAGCATAAATGGTGAAAGCTTCAGTTAACTTCCTAAATGCGTTTGTTAAGACTTGTGGGTTGCTCTTACAAAACACCTTGGCTTGCTTGCTTTCTTGCTTGCTTGCTCTGGGATGTGAAAGTGCTCATGATGGGAATTTAATGAAGGCTGCCAAGACAGCTCTTACAGTTTTGTGTGTATTTCTGACTCCATCTAACTAGCTTATGAAACTGAAAAATAACAAGGAAGCTGAAGTAGAGAGGGCAAGGAAGTGTTTGTGAACTCCTGAGAGGATTTGTGGAAGAGTAATTCTAGTCCTGTTTTATTCTACTTTCCATGTTGAAAACTCAATCTTAAGTAATCAAATGGTTGCAGCATAACTAGCCCAACAGACAGTTTGCAAATGTTATTAAAGCCTCTAAGCATGAATGGAAGTATGGAGGAAACTGGTGGAAGGTAAATTAGTGGATAAACTTCAAAACACTATCATTCAGTTAAAAGGATCAAAACATTTTTGATTTTTGCTTATTTGAACTGTAGTAAATTTTAACATATGTCCCTATTCCAGTGACAAGGCAATATCATTAGTGCTCCCTGCTTGCTAGGGAAGCTGGAAGTGGATAGTTATGGACAACTATTATCACACCAGTCTTACTGTAGAGATAAATGGAGTTTGTATAGGTTTTAGCAAAATCAGAAAGGAAGGGGAAGCCATTGTATCCAAAGCAGCACCATCTGTCTTTTAAGAAATTAACAAAGAGCATTTGACAAAAGTAGAGGAAAACCTGTGTGTACTTAATCAGGTGAGAGGATTTTTTGTTTCTGTGTTTGTGTGAAGTTTCTGTCAGTGCTTTGAGCTGTGTACTGTAGTGCAAAGGTAAGGGAACAAACAGCCTGAAATTCGCGTTATACTTAGGCAGTACCAGTTATCTTCTCCTGTCTGTGGGCTTGGGTGTCACGCTTTGAAAGGTGCTTCTCCTTCCTCGAGCACTCTCTGAACTACTTGTCATGTCTAAATGTAAATCCTGACTATGAATGCTTCACCCCCTTCGATATCTTGCAAGTCTGTGCAGTTCAGGGTACAGAAATTTACCTTTCTGTGATCAGGTAATGAGATTGTACAGGTTGATCTAAGAAAGAAAACTGTCCCTTTTAGGACACCCCAAAGCACTACATTTCCTTCAAGTCCTTGCTAGCTGCTTGTTGTCTTTTTTGAATGTAAGTTTAAAATTTGGACTATCAAGGAGGATGTTGTTCTCTTTCATCAAGCTGATTAAAAGTTAGAAACACACCCATGTATTTAGCCTGCCAAAGTCAAAACAGTGTATTTTCTCCTACTTCTTGATAGCTTTTTCTCTCAATTTCTGTAACCTCTGCACTGAGCCCTGAATGTCCTTGAAACTTTTAAATAAAGGCACTGATTATTCCAACAGGAGCACCCTGATAGTCCAGGAATATTTTTACTTCTTTATGTGTCATATACTGTATTGTATTTGCGTGTAAACTCTTGTTACATATTGAGTTTTGGTCCAAAAGAAGCACACAGGAGGGCAGCTGGGAACTCATCTCATTTGCTGCATATTTCTCAGCTGTCTTACAGTATTTTAGTTTGGCTAAGAAACACTGTACAAAAGCATGATAGGAGCCTCCTTACAAAGCAGTATTGTCATTCTGACACAATGATGTGACATAATGACCAAAAGACTTTAACCCTCATTTACCCCTATTTACATGGCTTCAAATACCGTGCTGTTAAGTGAAAGTGGAGTGCTTTACCATTCTGTCGGACACATAACCATTTATTCAGGGTTTTGCATATTCTTTTGGCTGTATCTTTAGGGCCATCAAGAAAAAATTTTCCTGTCTTTCTTGTTGTAAGCATATAGCAAATGATCATTGCTTTTCTGCTTTAATACATTTTATTTGACTTGTTGTTGCAGAGGGGCTGATTCCAAGGTACTTAAACCTTCTGCTTCATTCACATCGATGGTTGAAAAATTCAGATTTAGGAGAGTTTAGATGACTCTGGGTGGTTTGAAGTACTGATGTGGGAAAAGGGAGAGCTGTTCTGTTTATTATTAACTCATGCATCATATGTCTGGCTTAAGCAATTGGCTTGCTTATAGAGTAGGAGAAGGGTGAAATGCATTTAAAATAGTAAACTTTTACTCCTTTTAATTCTATACCAATTACAAAAATAGAAGCTTTTATCTTCAGCAAAGACCTGCATTTTGACAGGTATGATCTAATGTTCAGATTGGTCTACAATAAGCTTCTAGCAGTAATGGCTTCCTGGACAATTTTGCCTTGTTTGAAAAATAATTGAGAAGATCAGTTTGTAGCTTGGGAACACACTGTTTGACTTTCCTCAAGTCACTGAAATACTGAACTTTTTGAGTTTTCACTTGTACCTATAGAAGTGCTTTTGTGCTTTGTTGTACCTACCTAAATCCCAATTCTGTGGGTGTCAGTCCTTTAATGTCTTTAGAACATTCCATTATTTAGTCAATGAACAGAATATAAAAGAGAGATCAATTCATATGAGTCAGTGTCATAAAATCAGATGTAGAGAAACATGAATGTGCTCAAATCTACAGTATTTTTAGTGAGTAGACAATGTAAAGGCAGTGATGATGTTGTTCATCTGAACCACACACAAAGAGCTGTTTTTATTATTTGACAGTGTTGTTCTAGTCCCTGCAGTCATGGGCAGATCATACCAATTGTCTGTCTTAGGTGCACCAGTTTTTTCATTGGGGCAGTAATATTACTTTACTACATGAAGTTTGGAAGATGGGGGATCAGACCCAGTCAGCACAGGTTTAAGAAGGGCAGGTCCTATCTGACCAGCCTTATCTCCTTTTATGATCAGCTGACCTACCTGGTGGATGAGGCTGTGGATGTGTCTATCTGGACTTCAGCAAAGCCTTTGACACTGTCCCCCACAGCACACTCCTGGAAAAGCTGCGGCCCAGGGCTTGGACAGGGGCACTCTGTGCTGGGTTAAGAACTGGCTGGAGGGCCGGGCCCAGAGAGTGCTGGTGAACGGGGCTGCATCCAGCTGGGGGCCGGTCACCAGTGGTGTCCCCAGGGATCAGTGCTGGGTCCAGTTCTGTTAGACATCTTTATTGACAATTCAGATGAGGGGATTGAGTCCACCATTGGTAAATTTGCAAATGACACCAAGCTGGGGGGGAGTGTGGATCAGCTGGAAGGCAGAAGGGCTCTGCAGAGGGACCTGGACAAGCTAGAGAGATGGTCTGATACCAACAGGAAGAGGTTCCACAAGGACAAGTGCTGGGTCCTGCACTTTGGCCACAACAACCCCCTGCAGCGCTACAGGCTGGGGACAGAGTGGCTGGAGAGCAGCCAGGCAGAAAGGGACCTGGGAGTTTGGATTGACAGGAAGCTGAACATGAGCCAGCAGTGTGCCCAGGTGGCCAAGAAGGCCAATGGCATCCTGGCCTGGATCAGGAACAGTGTGGCCAGCAGAACGAGGGAAGTGATCCTTCCCCTGTCCTCAGTGCTGGTAAGGCCACCCCTGGAGTGCTGTGCCCAGTTCTGGGCCCCTCAGTTCAGGAAGGATATTGAGGTGCTGGAGCAGATCCAGAGAAGAGCAACAAGGCTCTTGTGAAGGGACTTGAGCATAAGTTCTGTGAGGAGAAGCTGAGGGAGTTGGGGTTTTTTAGCCTGGAGAAGAGGAGGCTCAGGGGAGACCTCATCACTCTCTACAACTCCCTGAGAGGAGGTTGTAGCCAGGTGGGGGTTGGCCTCTTCTACCAGGCAGCTATCAGTAAGGCAGCAGGACATGGTCTCAAATTTACCAGGGGAGGTTTAGGTTGGATATTAGGAAGAAATTCTTTACAGAGAGGGTAATCAGGCATTGGAATGGGCTGCCCAGGGAAGTGGTAGATTCTTCGCCCCTGGAGGCATTTAAGAAGAGACTGGATGTGGCACTTAGTGCCATAGTCTAGTAACTGTGGTGGTAGTGGATCAAGGGTTGGGCTTGATCTCAGAGGTCCTTTCCAACCCATTTGATTTTATGATTCTATGGAGTTGTTACTGCTTCTAAGTACCTTACTTTGAAGAAGCAAATTGCTATTAAGTGCTTTGAGCAATGAGAGTTTATATTAACTGACCCCTGAAAGTAATTTTGTGTAAAGGATTTTACAAAGATCTCAAGATATCTAAGCCAGCATTCTCTTGTGTTCCAGGAAGTAAAAGAGCATCGTTTCCTAAAGTGTTTTATTGGGTCCATGTCACCCTATCAGAACATACTGTTGGGCATTTTTAGAGTTCCATTGTTATTATTTATATAAAATTCGGTCTCTGGGTCTCAGATGTCTGTTTTGGTCTGCTACTGTTTTTCTGAAGTCCAAACCCAAGTGCAAGAGAGGAATGCAGCTCTTGTTTCTGTAATAGGAACAAGCAAGTGGATGACATGCCTGATCTATAAAAGAGGATTTATGAAGACAGCTCAAATCTGAAGCTGGAGAATTTTTAGTGAACTGATGGTGCATTTGATTCTGATCTCTTTTGGTTGGAAAATTTAAACTCAATTGTAATGATTGAGGCAGAAAAGGAGTTTTTAACTTGCGGAGAGTTTTTCATAATGTGAACTACTACACTGATATTATTAACACTAATATTATTAAAAAAAGGAAAATTATTTGAGGCCTCAAGTCTGTTACTAGTAAAAATATATGGAAAGAAGTGTAAACAAGTACTTTTATTTCAGTCCACCTCCCCCAAAACAATATACAAGCAGGTGATCGGATGAAGAAGTGCATGTCTATATGGTGTGCCTGAAGTGAAATGGAGAACTGGGAGATGCTGAGTAGAGAACAGGATAGAGACAAAATGGAAAGACTGAAAAGAAGACTATAAATGGATTCAGTAGAAATAAGGAAAGCTGAAATCCTGGTTGCCGGGGCTCCACTTGTTATGGGCTTAGGTGCACAGAAATAGCAGAGCTCCTGCATTGATGTAGTGACAGAAGAGAAGAATCAGTCTTAAAGGTGTAAAGTGCAGAGACCGAACCCCATGTTTAGTCTACGCCCACAGTTGTTTCACAATTTTACACAGCCCAGAGTTTCTCCTTTAGTTTGTTATGTGCAAAGGGTGAACACTCAGCTGTTTTTATATGAACTTTTGCCCATAATGCAGGTCACACTGTTTTGGGAATGCATTACTTTGTGAGGGCAAGTTGTGGCTTAATCCATGGAGAATTTTAGAGAGAAATGAGATTGGATGTAGGAGGAAATAGGAGAATGAGAGGTGTGGGAGAAGATAGATAATTATTATGATACATTTACCTGCATTTACCTGTAATCAAAGTGAAGAAGAAGTAATCAGATGTGGGGAATGAATGGAAAGAAACAAAAGGACCAAAGAATAGCAAAGCCAACCTATGTTATCCATCTGTTTGAACCTTTTTCCTTTGTTTTCCTCCTTTTTTTTCCCCTGAGCTTGGGAGAAACCCTTTGCTTGCACTGAATAGTAGATAATACAATTACACTGCATATATAAAGTTCTCATTTTAAATGCCTGACCATGTTAGCTTCTTACCAATTCTCTGAACAGATACCAAGATATTAGTACACATGAAGTGCTCTTTTTTTGCCTTGTTCCTGGAAAGGCATTCAGTATGGAACTTTGCACAACAGGGGAAGATTCAGCACAGGCTCAGAGCCTGGCTGGCACAGTACGCTATACTCTAGCTCTCCTCAGCTGTTGCTATTCTGCTTCCTGCAGTGGAGCCATATCTTTTTAAGTACTATATATGGAATCACAAAAAAATGAAGACTTGTTGAAGTATGTTCCAGGAAAATGTGTGTGTCTAAAAAAGCCCCACAAATAAAAACTAGTCAGAGATTGAATATGGTTTTCAAAGTTTTCTGATGCTTATTTGAATTTTCCACAAGTCAGACAAACTACGTGTTCTTTCTTGCTTGATTTTGCGAAAACACAGAAGAGTAGACTTTTATCAATATCTTCCTTTAATGCATCTGAAAATTCCTTTGTTTTGTTTGTACCATCTCATGACATTACACTCTTTGGGTCTGAATATTTGGAGAAAGCATCAATAATGCTTTCATTTTTTTTGCTAGGTTCACAGTGTCTTTTCTCTCAGAATGAGCAAGAAGTGCTGTAAAGCCATTCTTGTAGCAATGCTGTTGCACCTTGGGAAAAAAACAAGAAAGTACAAAAGTTCAGAGGAATTAAGAAAAATTAAGACAAAAGATAGCCAAGATGCTTGAATAACTAGTAAAGGGAACACTTCAGGTTTTATTTAAATTCTGGGCAAAAGTTCAAATAAAATTTTATTATTTGAACTCGTAGGTCCTTTTTATATCTCTTTTTCACATACACACCCTGACGCATGTTTAGCATCTCCCAGGACATCTATAACCTGGGATCAGCTTCGTATATTAGCTGTTAATTCACTGCAGCCAGTGAATTCCCCAAAGTGTTTTTTTGTGGGTAGCTGAACATACCTTTTCCAAGTGACTCATAGCTGTTCTCAATTATCCTTTTCCTGGAGATACTGTACCCACCCCAGTGCTTCCTCACTGGTGCAATATGAGTATGCCTCTCTGCCTCACACTGGCCAGTGTTTCAACATTTCACATTTATTTACTTAAAACATTAGGGCTATACTCAGTCCTCAGCCTGGATGATAATCCAGTGTAAGGATCAGAGTAGTATATTATATAAAATGACTTTTTTTTCCCCATAAATGAATGGTGAGTGAAATAGGGATGGTCTTCTCTGTTTTGAAGGAGCTTTTTGTGCTGCCCTCAAAGTCCATTTTCTCCTCACACCTGTTCTGTATCCTACACAAAAATCAGAATTGCCTTTTTAAACTAGAGTCTTTCATTCTCTCTGTTTTGTCCTCTGCCCTCTTTTGTCCCATTTATTGCTGTTCACTTTGCCATTAACAGAAACCAGGAAGAATTGATGCCATTTCTAGTATGGAAATGAGAAACCAGAAATCACAAAGGAAAATGAGATCTGTCTTTGAGATATTAAAAAAAGAAATTAAATTAAGGAGGTGTTGAGAATCTTTCTGTTTTGTTCTGTTTGATTTTTTGGAGCTTCTTAAAAAAGAAGTTGGGGAGGAGTAATGTAACAGGATCCTTTATAATGAAGTAAAATGGGCAAACTATTTGGTAACTGTTATTTAGGCTAGGTCAGTTTTATTCTTAGCATTAAAGGTCAATGCCAGTGTTCTTTCAACTGCCTGGCATGGCTGAGTATCCTGGAGCACAAAGAGGAGTAATGTAAACAGGCAAGAAGTATTTATAAAAACTTCTTCACCTTCTCCTGATAGATGACAAAACATTTTGTCTGACCGAAAGAGGGTAGGTTTAGGTTAGATATTAGGAAGAAATTCTTTACTGTGAAAATGGTGAAGCACTGGAACAGTAGCCCAGAGAAGTTGTGGATGCCCCATCCCTGGATGTGTTCAAGGCCAGTCTGTAGGGGTCTTTGAGCAACCTAGTGAAAGGTGTCCCTGCCCTGCAAAGGGGTTGAAACTAGGTGGTCTTCAAGGTCTCTTCCAGCCCAAACCATTCTATGATTCTCTTTGACACAAACTTTTGCTTCTTCCTGGTACTTTGGCCAACCAGTCATGACTTTGGTCTTCCTCCCTCTACCAGTCTCTTTGCTTCTTGCCTGCTCTGAGTATTGGTAGTATGAAAACAGAGAGCTGGCATGTCTGAGAAGTCAGATCTTTTCCCTATACCCATTTTGGATTTTAAATGCATCATCCTTGTGAAGTAAGAAGAGGATGGCTTACAGTTGTGGCACAATTTAGGCCCTGCCACAACTCTTCCGCAGAGCATACATGGAAACAGCTGCAGCTGCAGGAGTTCATTTGTAACCCTTGTAAGGAGTGCCTGTGTTCCAGGATTTGCCTCCAAAGTTGACAGGGGCCAGCCCCAACATGGAGACATACCCTATATGGCCTTTAAAGTAGGACAAATTTTAACTTTGGTTCTGGTTAGAAGATATTGTGAATAATTCGAACTGGTAAAAACTTTTCTTAAAAATCAGTGAATTGAGTTACCATCACACTTTGTTTCTTGTGGAAGCTCTCAGGCACAGGAGCTGGTGGCCACAGATGAATTATTTGTTACCGAAGATGTTCCAAAAGAGGTTTGTGGCCTAATGGCTCTGTTTGTTCCCTCTTCCTGGAACAGGCAGCAGAAGAAATGCTGATACCCTTTTTTTTTTTTTTTTTGGAGGGCTGTTGTAGTATTCTCTTACACAATCTCGGGAGCTGCACTGTTATCTTTCCTTCTCCTGTGGCAAGTGGGGATACGTACTACAAGCAGCCCATATCTTGGGTCTTCAGCTGGCTCTTAGGCAGCTGTGCATGTGTTGAATGTCTCTCATGCTCTAGCTACTTGAAAGTAAAATTTAAAGCTTCAAGTTAAAACAGGTCAAATCATGTGTTTGTGGCTAGCACAAGCTAAATATTTCTGTCCATGGCCATCCTCTTGGGGGAGTCCTGTAAGTGCTCACAGCCTTCAGTCACTTTAGAGAGCAGAGAACCTCCTCTTCTAAATTTCTCTCTTTCTGTGCTTTTGAGTGCTGGCTTACTAGCTAGGCAGGTATTGTAGCTGCTTTTCATTGTTCCTGGAGCTTCTGCATTGCAGCTGCTCTTGCAATGACCTCTCCCAGCACATTCCAAACATTAATGCAGACTATTCTGCTGCCATCAGAAGTCATGCAACCTGCCAGTGACACAGTAAAACCCAAGTGCCTTAGGAGTGCAGGTTGAGAGTCAGGTGGATGGCACAGGGCCTGTTCCCTGCTCTCAATTTGAGCGATACAGCTGTTAAGCACAAAGGCATCACCTTGGGCATATGAAGTCTTTGTGGCATGGTGTAGCAAAGGTGTTTTGGTATGCACTTGTTCTGTGCTAACATGACCCCTCAGGCAAATTCTTTTGACTTGTGTCAGAGGCAGGGCAATAGATGTTTCATCTGGCTGGATCAACATGGCTGTTCTTATGTTCTGTGCTCCACAGAGGAAGGCTGACAAGGGAGAGAAACTTTCCTACTGTCTATTAAACACGCTGTTGTTTTGGTAAAGAAGGGTATAAAATAAGTATACATGGCTTTATTTTAGAAAAGTAATAGTTTGGAATGCCTTATGGATGGTTTAAAGTGCAATTCCCCAGCAGTCTAGCAGGAAGGCAGAGGAACAAGAGGAAACATTCTTTTTACTCCTTGGCAAAGCAGGCTATACCCAAGTCTTGGACACGGCATATTCTACAGGTCACACAGCCCTACAAGAGAAGCATGATAGCAAACCAGCAGAGAAACTGAGGAGATATTATGCTTTCGTGCTGTTGGACCATACTGTCCTGAGGCCATGGAGAGACTTGGATAATTTGAACACCTGCTTTTCCTTTTGGTGTGTTCAGACAGTTTCTCAGCTCGGAGTCTGTGTGTTCCTGCAGAGACTAAAAGTGTCTATCCTGTTGCATGGCTCAGGCTGGAGTGTGCCCAATTTGAATAGTGAGAAGTTGATATTCCAGGGAGAAGGATGAGACTTTTTCTGCCATCCTGCAGGTGTTGCCTGTGGCAGCTCTGGGCTGACAGTCTTGCCCTTGTGGTGCTAAAGGAAGATGCATTCTTTGTGTTTGCAGTCACTATGCAGTTGACTGTGACCCATCTGTGTTCTTTTAAAAATGTTCATGCTACAGTAGACATTCACTGTTAATCACAATGATGTCACCTAGAGTTTTAGTGCTTAGGTACTGCAGTGATGGTAATTTTCACAAACTTTAATTTGCTCCCAGCAGTCAAGACAACATTTTTACTAAGTAGAAGCTATACTTCTGCAAGCAGGTGCTTTGATTGATTAAAGTATAGAGCTAGGCACTGTTCTCACTGACCACCACCTGTAGTAAAAAGATGTTCATGTGCACTATTATGTACATCAGCTGACACTGGAACAGTGATCTCTGCCACTGAGCTCCCAATACTGTGTGCACATTAAATTAATTTCTGTAATTTATTAATTGCCTTCTAAGTACAAGGCATAGAACTTTTGAGAGTTTCCTAGTGCCTCTTCCAGCTGTCTTAAGTTTCAAGTTTACTCAAATTTTGATTAAATACTTCAGAGTTAGCTAGTTAGGCACCCTGTTTTTTTCCAGTTCTTCCGTTGCAGCTGGCTAGTGATAACCTTTCTCTCTTAAAATTCTGAAAATGCAGTCAAGACTGTGAGCAGTATTATGGAAATGCTTTAGTTGAAATGTTTTCTTTCAGTTCAACCTGGTCAACAGGTTGTTTTGCTTCAATATAAGGCAGAAAAAAAAAACAACCTTAGCTACAGTGTCTGCTTTAGAATTCAATATCTGTCATTGTTACTTAGTCAAAGAGTTGTCTTGATGTTTAAAACTGAAGGAGTACCCTTGCTAAGTGCAGGGATTTTTGAAAGGGGAGAAGGAACTGGCCTGATAGAATGCATCACTGGTGTCTAAAGATACCGGTATGGTGATGGCATCCTCCATAAAATACAAAAAAAGGTCAGTGAGCCAGACTTTTTTTTTACACAATGGCCCCTTTATACTATCCTACCAGTAAATGAATGTAGATGGGAATCAGACTCGTTTAGATTGATGGGTGTTAGCATTTCTTTGGGGAGAGAAGTGCAGCAGGCAGAGGTCCTGCGGTTGGCTGTGTCAGCTTCCGTGTGCATCTGGGAAAATGACATGGGAAACTAAATCCTCCCAGAGAATAGGTGGAACTTAATCTTTTGCCTTTAGCTCCTCAATTAACCTTGGCAGTGTAACACACTGGATTCTGGATGAGTGAGGCATGTTAGAGTGGTTCTTAAATAGCTCCTTAAGCAGGGGATGAAAGATCAGTGTTTTGCTGTATTACTGCTTCCAGACAATATGGCAGGACTTAAAAAAAAAGATAACAGAAAAGAACCACAGTTAATAAGGTCACTTCTGAACCTACTCTGGACAAGATATGAACCAAGACCAATTCTTCTATGTCTTAGCTCTTTCTATGTTATGGAAAAGGGAGTTTAAAAAATATCAGAGGGTGCTCTTAGCTACACGCCAGATGCAGTTGACCGTATTGGCTGGTGTATGTGTAAAGCACAACAGGTACAGCAAAAAGTATTTTGTTGGTACCAGTAAGAAAACTGTGTGTGCCTAGTGGTAGACACAAACACAGGTTGTAGACTGAAGTGATTAATCCTTTTTACACAGACTGAAGGGTTCACGTACATTCGTGTTTGTGGTCACGTATGCTTGCACATTCTTGGTTTGGTGTATAGCCTTTCACCTATAGTCAGATAAATATCTTCTAAACATGACTCGAAGTAGCATTCTGCTTTCTTTAGCATAACTTTGTGGTTTTTGAGTGGTTTTAGTTGTCCAGTATAGTCATAGTTTAGTCACTTAACCAAATAAGTCAATTTTTTAAATACTCCATGGCTTCATTGCTTATGATTCACCTTTTGAAATGTGATTGTAGTTCTGACACATTTCTCTTGTTTATTTTCAGTAAGAGGGGTTACTAATAATGCAAAATAGGTCTAAAAGATGATCTAAGATGGAAAAACATAAAAAACAAATTTTGCGTGATTTTGCATAATTACTGCAACCAGAGTGAACAGATTCAGTTTTCCTTTTCTGTAATATAATGCTTTCTAGTTCTTTGTGTAGAGTTTCATCTGTCTTCAACAGTAGTACACTTGGTTGGAGATTCCTTGTGTTAGCATCACTGGCTGTTATTTTGTGAAGAAGATTACATTTTCTCCTTCATTTTGAAACTGATTGCAAGGAATTCAAAGGTTGTTTTGTGAGGAAATACAGTGTGTGGCAGTTTGGATTGTACAAATAGCTCTGAACCATGAGTCATGCAAAACTGAGCACAGGTGGTGAATGATAGATTATATAAAACTAGTAGAAAATAACTACCATGGGTCGAGACTACACTGAGCAAGATTTTGGGTGCATACAGGGGTACTGTAGTCAGAAGACTAATAGTCCAAGAACAAGAGCAGGTGAACCTCCTGCAACTCATTCAATGAACACAGTGAGAAATACAGTTAATAGTTTGAGAGACAGATGGGATTACTTAAAAAAAAAAAAAAAAGACATGCTGGTTGTTAGAGAAGTTGGGCTAACTGAGAAATGATGGAGAGAATGCCAGAGGAGTGAAAAAAGAGGTAAGGAAAACTAGAAGAGGAGAACTTCAGCTCCAAGTGAGAAGAGTAGAAAAGGTAAGTAGGTGGGGAATTTCTTAAACTGTGATGGGGGAAAAAGGAAAAGGTTGTTGTGTAACTAAGAGAAAGCAAGCCAAAGAAGGCAAAAAATTTACACCTTTTCCCAGTTTTGCACTGGAAGGATTGATTATATTCTGAGTAGAAAGAGAAGAGCAGGAAGGGGTTAAGACGGGAACCCAAAGTTGTATAGGAGTTACTGGGATTGAAGATGCATAGTTCGTTGTGATGAGGAAGGTGGGATTAAAATCTGTCAGTTGGATGAATGACAGAAACAGGGGTAGTGTGATTTCTTGTCTATCTGGGGAAGATCTCAACCTGACTTTAAAAGCATGGTCTCTGATATCCTAGAGAGAAGCAAAGAAATCAGTGAGAAAGTGATTGAAGAAAGGAATGAAAGCAAGAGAAAAAGCCCTGAGGGGAGAGAATTGAGAGCTGTGGAGAGTATCAGCTCTGATGATCTCTGAGGAAGTGAGAGATAGGCCAGATGATGCCTCCCAGAACAACAATGTTTGTTCTAGATGAGGTCAGTATTGGGAATGCATCCTTTACAAGTATTTTGCAAATGTTGCCAGACTTAGTATAGTCACCATAACTGGGGCCAGGAGCTACCCTGAGCTCAGTAACTGCAGAGTGAAAGCTTGGGAAGCTGGCTTTTCTCTTACCTCTAGTTGCTGCCAACCTGAAATTAAGCTCTTGCAGTCAGTGAAACTGTGTGGTTTTTAGGTTGGCTTGCTACTGTGGAATTTGATACCAGAAGGTATGTATGTTTCGAAACAATATTGTAGGACCAGAGGAAGAAATCTGTGCTTCTGTTCTGAGTGGTGTCTTAATGTTTAGTTATTCTGTGTTCTGCGGTCACTTGTTTTTTATGATGTTCCTCACTGAACCTGCATATTCATGAATTCCAGTGCATCTTTTTAAGAAAACAAAACAAAAAATAAAAAAAAATAAATATTTAAACTCCTACTATGATGCACCAAGGCCAGACCAGTGGCACCAAAAATCAGAAAGGCAAAGCCAAGAAATGTGCTGCTTGCACCACAGCTGCTATAGGATCAAAGAGGTAGGAAGATGAGAAAGTTTATTCTGCAAAGCTGTGTATGGTGGCATTCTGCCTGGCCTCTAGGCAGGACACTTCTGTTGACAAAGGTTTACTTAATCTGTCCTGTGCTATTCACATGTGGTCACAAGATTTGATGTGAACACATCAAAGAATACAGTAACAAATGCAAACAGTAGTCAGACTTTCTCTGAATATTTCAATGAATACAGTGAATTTCAGTGTGTACAATATGTACAATTAAAATAATGAATGCAAAAGAAATGAGGCCTCTCCCACCCACCGTGTGCAAATCATTGTGCATGCAGAAACAGATGATTAAAACTGTGGATCAACCGTGTAAAATTAGAAGGACAGCTAGTTCTGTCATGGTTTTGGGTGCTATAGGGTGCAGCCATCAGTGAGAGCAAACCTCTTTGCCCTAGCCTGTACTACTGCTTTTTCAGCACCACAAACACCATTGATGGAAATAGGAGCAACCGGTCAGTGCAGAATCAGCATTGTGATAGACTCCAGAGATTGTATATTTGGAGCATGCATGGAAGAGGAGATTTTTGCCCTTGGCCTGGAAATCACATGTTTATGCATAGGATTGTATGCAGCTTATTTTTTTGCTCATCATTACAGGTCCTCTCTGATGTTAGGTGGCTGTAGTAGTTATAGCCAAGGTTGTAAATTTTTTTTGTAGAATTATGTTCCGCTGTCTTATAATCTTTCTTGATTTTGTATAAAGTTTATGTAAGAGCCAAGGGGCTAAACACAACCATGCAACCATAGTGGGAATGTTTGTAAACTGTAATGAGATATTTAATGATGGTTTTCTGATTTGGAATATTCTTCTTCTGTTTTGTTGCCTAGAAATACTTCACGTTGTCTTGAATGAATATGTAGTTTATTTTCATGTATAGATTTTAAATGTGCTATTTTTGAGGAAACCTGAAGAAAAAACCACTTGGATATGTAAAAAATCTGGAGTTAGGAGCATGCTGTGGGAGCTCATTAATGATTCAGGATGGTTGGTTTCAGTTTCCCCTCCTTCCCTTCACAAGGCAAAATCCGATCAATACTTTTCTTTCAAGGTCACAATTGCTGTTTTGTTTCTGTCCTTCTGACAACCCTTGCCCATCATAGGAGTGTTTTTGAGGAGTTAATTACTATTTTAATCTAGGTTATCATCAATAACTCTTAGCACAGTTGTACTTGGACAGAAAGTCATTATTATAGGAGAGGGCTCTACCTTGATTCGAGTACAGGGGTGCTGTGCTCATGTCAGGCATGAAAGGGGCTTTCCCTCTACCATCCTATCCCCAATAATCCTGTGGTTGTATTAGGGACAGGAAAGCTGTGACACAGTGTTATATCTCAGTTATTTGATTTTGCAAGATTCTAAAATGGAGTTCAGTTGGGGAAAATTAAGTTTCTGTCTTTGCAAGGGAAAGATTCAGTTATCATCATAATTTCAGGAGCAAGCTTCTGGAGGTCAGCTTTATTGTAGAATATTACATACATAGTTAATCATGCCTGTTGAACATGATGGGTCTAAATTTGCTCTTGGTCATAATCCCTAATCAGTCAGAGAAGGTCTATGGTTCACGTAGCCCATTCTCCTGACATAATATTTAATATTGCCCAAATCATTTTTTTATATATTCTATTGATTTTATGCTGTTCATAAAATGCTAGTAATAGAAAATCTATTTCTGTTGCTGTTTTTTAACGTTAATATAATTTCTGAGGAAAAAGCTCTTCAGTGACTCATGTGAAATACGTTGGAGTTTATGTGTACATGTATATAAAATGTGCAGTTACACAAATTTTCAAGCAGTATAATTTAAGTAGATGATTTAAATTGAGCTTTGGAATTTTGGCTGGTGTTCGCTTTTATATATATATATTTTTTTTAGATGTTTGTCCCTATAATTGAATTCATAACATACAACCAGGTCTGTTGGCCATAGATCTTCTGCCTTGGCATGTGAAATTCATTTTTTTCATGTTGCAAAGAATACTTAGCACTGAATTTGTAAATATTTTGTTTATGTTTATTGTGATACCTCATGCCGAGGTACCGTGGAGTAGAACAGGAGGATGTGTGGAAACCTGTTGTTTAGCTGAGTTGCCTTACAGGAAGCAGCAAGGGAACACCAGGGTCTCTGACATAACAGAACAACTTAAAAGCACAAGGTTGGTTATAGGTTAATGGGAGTGAGGAGTAGGGCCAGGTGCTGAAAAGCTGTTTTGATGTTATATCTTCTGAGAATTCTTTAACCCAATGAATTCCTGACTTGGCTCTTAATGAATCAGATTTTTTCCTCTATATGATCCCCAACAAAAGCAAAAGTCCCAGACATAACCCATAAGTGCCAAACAAAAAATTCCTGCATGCAGGATGACTACGAGTATGACTCTTGACTTCTGTGCAGAAGTTCTGTACATGAAGTTTGTCTTTGCAGGCCAAGAATATATACCAAGAAGAATTTGGCCCGTGACTGAAGAATATCTCCTCACTGTGTATCATAAAGCATATTACAATTTTCCATAAATATTTTTAAGTGACACATATTTTTATAGCTCTAAAATACATGTACAAGTTGTGTCTGATAGACTCCAGTCCAGAACGTATCAATAATGACAACCTTTCTCATGTTATAGATGCCTAAGGGTGAAAAACGTGAACTGAGAACAATCTAAAAGTATCACAATGGATGTTTTCTCTTCCGCAAAGTAGGATGAAAAATAAGGCTTGAATTGATGAAGAAATATAAATATATAAAAAAAAAGTAGAATTGGCAATAGCAAACCTAACCCTTGACAACTGCATTAATGGTAATGCATTCCATTCCAGTTCATGGTGAAGTAAAAGGAGTTGGTCTGGTAGATCAAATATGGCTTTCATTGCAAGACTGCGACAATGAAGGTGAGATAATAAAGCTATTCAGACTAACCTGTAGAGAGTGTTGTAATTAAATATTTGTAATGAATTTACAGAATTATTTATTTTTAGAACAGATGTAATTGTAAAATACTACATTTGTTTTCAGTTATTTTTCCAGGATGTATGTATCCTGTTATGTATGTATACATGAATGCATACATTTTTTAAAAAAAGGTATATATGCAGTCAAAATTGTGAATAATTAATGATGCATGTTAGGTTCCTGTATGAATCTTGGGGTGGCCTAAATAGTCGTGTGAGAATGTAACTTGCTGTCCCGTTTTGCTCATTGCAAATATGCTGTGAAGCAATTGATATGAATCCATTTGGTGTAAGCAAACCCAACTGTGTGCTTAGGGAGAAGTCCCAAATCTTGTGTTTAGATACTGATCTTAGATGTGTGTTCATTTTGGGTGTTGTGGGTTTTTTTGAAGTTTTTTAACATGTTTTCAATCGACATTGTATTTTCCAGTCCAGGCAAGAGTAAAATCACAAAAGCTCTCTAGTGCCTTTAATACTGTTTTTCAGACAAAAATAGCTTTGCGTTCCATCAGTACTAATTCATGGCAACAAGCCTAAATAATTATAATTGACCAAAAGCCAGGTTTTTGGGCCCTACACTAACAAATAGTGGTACAATTATTTTGAAAATTATAAAAGCAGTTGCAATAATAGCATGCATTTCACCTAACTGACTCACCTCTTCCAATTAACTTCAGGTAATCAGAAATAACTCAGTTCTGTATTATCTCTTAAGTGGTCCCCCTGGAGAGTAGGCACAGTGTGTGATTTGCATGTACTATATATTTTCCCTCAATTCTGGGGCAAAGCACAGCAGTGTTTGAGGCTACTAGTATGCCATCAAAGCAGCTGGGGTAGGGGCACATTTTCCGGCCCTTAGGGAAAGGCATAGATTGTGACCATAGGCTTAAATCTCTCTTCTCCCTCATTTCTCAAATAAGATAGCCTTATACATACTTGAAAATAATTCCGGATGCATGTTCTTTGAGACATACTGGAACATTGTCTAGGAAATTGCTATTTGTCTTAGGCCAAAATGGCAACTTACTTTAATGTAGATTAAATAATTGTGGATGAAAAAAGAAGATACACCCTTGCTTATGCGTGGGTTCTGATGTCTTTTTATTTACTGACACAAATGTTTCCTTGAGCCTCTTTGCCTTTAAGTCTTTATGTTAGCACACAAGTGTGCAAGCAAGTAGGCTTACACATTCCATTCGCACCAAGGAGGTTTTGGCTTGTTATCTACTGCTCAGATCTTTTTGTGTGTCTGTTCCACATCTGAATTCACATGATTACTCTGGTATGGTAGAGTTAATCAAGCTCTAGTTTGCAGCAGCCTTGCTCCATATAAGTCTTGAGTTTAGTTTCTGGGAGGAGGTTGGGGAGGTGGGGATGAAATGGGAACACCATCTCATGAAAGGAAGGCAGGGGTAAGCACTGTTGCTGGCTCTTTCCGCAGAAGCAGTAGCTGAAGTGGAGAGCATCACCTTGGCCAATGCTGAGAGAATCATGGCCAAAGCATTGCCAAATTCCATGAACTCCTGACTGGAGTTGCAGGCTGGGACATGTTTGGTTTGTGGAGCCCAAAAAGTAGGCATTCTGTTTGCCTGACCAAAGAAGAGTCAGGTGTATGGGAGTGTCTGTTTATTGATTGGAAAGGCAAGGGTATTTGACTATAAAGACTGAGGACTCTGCTTTTCTTAAATATTTCTTTAGGGTGAATTGTCACCAATGAAAGCATAAATCTTTCTTCTTTCAGAAGAAATATCACTTATTTCAAATTCATTTCAAGCTTTTGTTACCCTTAATACAGGTACAAGGCCATTCTTTCTGTAGAAAGAGGGAAATTCAGAAGGCTCATCTAGCAATGCTATAGAGATAATTGAGCAATAGCACTGTTCCTTTTCTGGTTTTGTCCCTACAAAGTTATATGACAATATAGTGGTTTTCTTTGATTGGGTACCAGGACAGGAGTTTGTTTCACTTGCACAGAGAGGGAAAGGATATTTCTTTTTCTGTTAAAGCAACTTGGAAATTTCTGTTCTTACTGCATCAGTGGTAGCAGACAGTATTTGAATAGAAACTCAAATTCATAGAGCTTATATGGCATACTGCATGCTAGATGTGGTTGAGAAATCCAGGAGCTTTGCTTGCAGGAACACAGTTTCAAATAAGGAAACAGTCTATTCACTGACTTGCTAATAGCCTGCTCTGGCAGTTATAGCAGCTAAATGTAGTATCCATTATAGGTTCATGTCTCATTTATCTGATGTTAATTAATTTTATAATTACATAGAATCACTTAGTAAAATTGTTTACTTTCACCTATAAAGTGCCAGAGTCTACAGATGGGGATTTTTGGATGTAATTTAGGTGGAATTAACCTTTTAAATATAGTATGTGATTTGTTGTCAAAAGGGTGTTGTAAGAGATAGCATTCATAATTATAAAAAGTGGGAACTTCCATTTTCCAAAGAACTTTTTTCTTCTCCATTCCTTGTGTATCCTGTGGAGAATGCTCCTTTGAATGGAGATCTATTTTGTGCCCATGTAAAACTGAGAACAGAGTGAAGCAAACCAAGGCCAGACTGGAGAAAGTGCACATGGTTTTCACTTTAGCTCCAGCAACTGTGATTTAGAACCCTCAAATTGCTTTATTTAGTATGTTTCATGCACTCTTTTTCCATACAAATATTCTCCATCCTTTGCTTTTAAGAGGAATTCGAACTTCCTGCACTATCTAGGGAGAAAGAAAAGTCCCTGGAGCCTTGGTTGGTGGGGCCACACCTTGAGTACTGTGTCAAGTTCTGGGCCCCTCAGTTCAGGAAGGATATTGAGTGCTGGAACAGGTCCAGAGAAAAGCAACCAGGCTCTTGTGAAAGGACTTGAGCACAAGTCCTGTGAGGAGAGGCTGAGGGAGCTGGGGTTGTTTAGCCTGGAGGAGGCTCAGGGGAGACCTCATCACTCTCTACAACTACCTGAGAGGAGGTTGTAACCAGGTGGGGGTCGGTTTCTTTTCCCAGGCAACCAGCAACAGGACAAGAGGGCATGGTCTTAAGCTGTGCCAAGGGAGGTCTAGGTTGGGTATTAGGAAGAAATTCTTTACAGAGAGGGTAATCAGGCATTAGAATGGGCTGCCCAGGGAAGTGGTGGATTCACCATCCCTGGAGGTTTTTAAGATGAGACTGGTTGTGGCATTTAGTGCCACAGTCTAATAACCATGGCAGTGTGGGATCAAGGGTTAGACTTGATGATCTCGGAGGTCTTTTCCAACCTCATTGATTCTATGATTTTATGAAATAGGTGCAGGACCTGACTGTATATTCTTCAAGCTGCCTACAAAATATGTGCAAAACTTTGAGGTGATTTTTCAGTAATGTAAATCCAGACCATGAGGTTCATGAGGTCCTGTGCCTCATCGTTCACTTACCTCAAAGCCCGTGTGCTGTTGTGGAGGAGGATGAGTGTAGTTAAAAGTTTAGTGGAAGGCAGCTGTAAGGTTGTCTCTTCCCTGTTCCGTGACACTGGGTTTGTGTAAGAGATGACTAGCAGCATTTTTGTGGTATTCTCAATTTTTTCCTGGGAAACACCGCTAGTGACTGGCTGTCAGCTGGATGTAACTCCATTTACCACCACTCTCTGGGCTCAGCCATCCAGCCAGTTTTTAACTCCATGAACAGTGCACTCATCCAAGCCATGAGCAGCCAGTTTGTCAAGGAGAATGCTGTGGGAGATGGTGTTAAAGGCTTTACTAAAGCCCAGGCAGACAATATCCACAGCCCTTCCCTCATCTACCAAGTGCATCACTGTGTCATATAGCAGCAGATCAGGTTTGTCAAGCAGAACCTGCCCTTCATATACCTGTGCTGACTCAGCCTGACTCTCCATGGGACGTATGTCTTAATTTTTCTATCAGGAGAGAATTTTTGGGGTGAAATAATCGAGCCAAGATTGTATAAAAATGTGGCCCTGATCTCTGCTCCTGGACCGTAAAGTCTGCTGAGGAGGGAGGAAGAAGAGATGTACAGAAATGTAGTCTTCATGGAGCATAACATTAATGGGACTAGCTGGAATTTGGCTCTTGGTTGCTTGCTATCATTCCATTATCTTCATCATTGACTATGTGCAGATCACTTTTTTTAAGGAAGGTCTTTAATTGCCACATGGAAGTGCTTGATTAGTAGTGACTTTAAAGGAAGGCAGTTGAGATCAATGAAGTAAAAAAATCTCACAGTTGTTTTACTAGAGTCACTGAGTGATTATGAGATGCATCCTGCAAGAAGTATTCAGATTTCACAGACTCAAGATAAAGTGCCATAGGAAGGAGGCTGGAGAATTGCCTAGTAACAACAATGAGAACTGTAGCTGATCAAAGGTGTTAATATTATTGTAAGGCAACAGTAAGCAAAATAATCCCATTATAATTGAGTATATGTGAATATATATGATGAATTTCATAACTCACATCGTACTGTAATGAGCGACATTATTTCCCTAATTTGTATATAAAAAGTGGCTTGTCAGGTCCTGTCAAAAGGTCATGTATTGAAAATATAGAATATGTATAGATCCTTGGAATTATGCAAGCTAACGTGATGTTAGAGTTGTCTTCAATATTTGGGTAGAGACAGAATGGTTTCAAAGTTGACAGTGGTTTTGTTTTTCAAAGGATCAAGACGTAATTATTCTGTCCTTTCATGTGTTTTGATTTTCTTTCTTGTGGCTGTAAAGTGACACTTGTCAAAACTGTATCTATTTAGTAGGGTTTCTGTATTTTACATGCATACCAATGAGTGTATTAAACACAAATCCTGGGGATGTCATAAACTGTTCTTTCCTAACAGCTTTGACTTTTCAAGTACTTGCAGAAAGCTTTGAGAAAGCATCCGTTGATCTATTGATTGATCTCTTGGGCATACAGTGTTTCATGCAAATGAAATGTAAAGTAACCCGCAGCCGTCCATGTTTTAAAATGTGTATGCAGATAGTAATTGCCACACTCTTTCCTGTCAACTGGGTTTCTATTAGTGCACATTTGCTGTGGTTCTGTCGGGAGATGCTGTTAATACAGGGTTCTGTTAGAGTTTCTGAACAGTTGCTTATTCACACTCTCACTTTTTTACTTTAATCTGTTCCTGAATTAGAAGCTGTCCAAAATATATGTACTGTCTCTGTGCACTGATGGTTCGAGCTTCAGCTCTTAATGTCCTCTCAGTAATCAATAGGAAGCAAAACAACTATATCAGCAGCCTCAGTGCTGTAAAAGGAAACTTATTTTGGATAGTGTGTTTGAAGATATGAGGATAATGACTCTCATTGAGAAAGATAGAATATCTTGTCCTTAAGAGTGCAAAACACAAATGTTTTGTTTTCTGCTGCCTGCTTGGAAAATGAGCATGTCTTCCAGTATATCATACTGGGAAATAAAACTCCAAATCAAACTAAGGAAAAACAGATTAAGATATTAAATATCCTTAAGATATTAAAGATCCTTGGTAGCAGTGTAGAGGACTGTTATCCCAAAATGTTTTTTGCCTCTAAAACGCTGAGTAAAAAGGTTGAGTTTTGGCATCTCTTAGTTCTAACCTACTTCACAGTGAGAACAGCTTTATAGGGTTCTGTACTAAAGTATGTATCATTCTCTTCAACCCCTATTCTTATTTGATAAACGTGTAGATCAATGAAACAAACCATTAAATAGATTGAGTATTACCTGCAACACTGATGCTGATGACTCCAAATTTATTAAGCCTATTTGGAAATCTCATACAGGTGGCAGCATCCATAAAATGACAAATTATGGAGCATAAATTTAAACATTAGAGGAAGAGATAGTGATAGTGGAAATCTTTAAAATATACTGCATATTTTGAAGAATTGGAAAGGAGAACAAAAACTTTTTAGTTTTGGGTTACTGTAAATAGTCCCAAGTTTAACACAGTATTATATTGATTATATTGTGTCCTACCTTCCTGTTGTAAGCAACTGGAACATGTAAAAGGATCAAGACTCTTTATCTTGACGTACAACTTCATGGGATAGACTATATAATCTCTTATGGTTCTAGTTTTTCCAACTGCTAAGTAAATTCAGTTATGGGAAAATCTGGTCTCAAAAGAGACACTGATGTGTAATTGAGATACAGAATGTTCAGTGAATCCCTGGCCACTAATAAGTTAATTTGTTTGTCTTCTATCCATGTTTTTGTCTTTAGGTAAAAAAGTAATATTTATACTTGTAATTAGAACTCTTAATTATACAAATTAAAAATATGGTGTTACTTCATGTATAGTACTTCATGGGGTAAAAATAATGCTTAGAAGGAAGGAAAAAATTATATTAAATATTTATGTCACTGTACCCTGAAACACAAGTCAGTATTGCATCTGGTGCATGCAAACTTAAGAAGAAGTATGGATTTCTTAAGGCAACTTCATCTTCTGCTGGATTGCTCTAGAAGGCAAGACATTATTCTTCTTTGTGCAACAAACATTCTCCAGAAACCTGTACAGGAGCCTCTTCTTGCTTTCCAATAAAAATAAGGTGGCATTTTGTCCTCATTTTGCCATAGCATTAGCGAGCACTGCTCTTTGAAGCAGTGGCTTAGATCCAAGAAGCAAATAAAACTAGGAATGAATGGTTTCATTTTCTTTCCTACTTGAAACCAAAAACTGATAAATTTGATAAGAATACCTTTTTAGCTAACGCAACTGCATATTCTCTTTGCCTTCATCCCTTCCAGTCAGCAGTTTGAGCTTTCTCCATATAAATCACAGTTCATTTAAAAAGATCAGAGATACATGCCATGTATGCTTAATTTCCTTCAGTGGAGGAGAGTAAAAATGTAAATTGATTTTTGATTCAAAATACTCTGTTTGGATCAAGGCCTCAGATAACATTCTGCTTAGAATAAACCTTATGAACTTGGTGAAGAGAGAAGGTGAGATGAGACTTTACATTATAGAAAGCTTCAATTTCTTAGCACTTCTTTTGCTTTAGTTTATTTATTTATTTATTTATTTAGTATGCTTGAGTTTACATACGTGATCTCCAAATTTATGCAACTCATATGTAGAGACAAAACTGGCAAGTGGGATGTGAATATATAAAATTTATGGATTTTTTTCAGTTAAGTCGTCATTACAGGAAACTTATTTACTCTGACAGAGTTTAGGTCAGGTTTATAATGACCAAGTAAGTCTGACTGAAGACCTCCAATTTATGTACAACTCACTGAAATACATGGTTTCAAATCCTGCTGGAGCATAAAGGACTTTAGACAGCTAAAATTTAGCATCTTGCTTTGAGAAAAAAGTTCAGAATATGACCACGTTGTAACATTTTCCTTTCTGAATGATTTGGGTGGGGGCTTGTAGGGAGCATAACCAGTGAGAAGGGGGATGATTGAGATTGTTTGGGACAGGTAGAAATTGAGCCTGTGGATGTGTGACTATCCTCAGAACAGAGATGTTCCAAAATATGGCAATACATTAGATGCTATGATGCATAAGATATTATGATGCCAGTGACTGCTCAGTGTTTTGTTGTGTGCTGGTTGAGGAAGGAAAAAAATTGGCTTCTTTACATATAAAAAGGATCATATTTATGAAAGGCTCTTCTGTCAGAAGCAGTTCAGGATGTATAAACACAGGAGTTCACTGTCATACCTTTTTTTTTACTCTTTCCTCTCTAATGAATAGAAAAGCTAGAAACAATTCATCAGTTTTATTCAGCTCCAATGACAGTAAACTCTTAGGACGTTACGGATCATCCAGTATCCAAGATATAGGTCTGCAAAGCTCATGGGATAGTCATCTGTGGTACTTCCAGAAAGTAGGATTAAAAAAGTTCCTCACTAGTGGCTCAAGTGGATCCTTATTAATAACATAATTCAAACTACACTTTCTCTTTGGGGGAGAGCAATTAGACTTAAATTTGGTAGTCTCAAAGTAGTGTACTCCAAATTCTTTAAGATGTTTGTTTAAAGACTAATAATTAATACTGTGCTGATTTCAAAGCCCTTTGAATGGAGAGCTGCTGTTGAATTAAAGTTATCACTAGGCTACATTTTAAACTACTTAATATTTTCTTTACTGTCTTGGATAAATTTGCATTTGAGAGATACAGATACGTAATGTTCCTTTAAAGGATGAATGAAGTTCTGTCATTCCTTGTACAGGGACGATGGATAGTTTTTTTCTATTTTCCACTTTTATTTTGAGATTTTATTTTTATTCTTTAGTGTACTTTCCTCTGGAAGTCTGAGTAGCAGCTTATATAGCAGCAGTGTTCTTTTGAAACTAATATTAAACTTAGAATCCAGTGCCCTGACAGCAACTCAAGCCAAAATCAGGCTTTGCCTCAACTTGCCTGACTGCATTTGAGCATTTGAACTCTGAAAAGCCAAATGAGAGGCTGAAAGTTAGGTCATAAGGGATCTTCTAAACAGCCACTGCCCGTAACATTTTGCCTTTGTTATCTCAATGACTCCAAATAGTCAGAGATCTAGTGTACCAGTTAAGTTCAGATTGCCTGCTGCCAAATGAGTTTGCAGCTTTTTCTACTTTTTCTGGAACCATTATTTTAAAGCACTTCCTTTCAGTTTCTGCATCTTTATATTTCAGTCCTATTTCCTTGTTCCATTTCATCGGTGTCCTTCTAGAACCTTTTTATCCTCTCCACACACACCACTTCCTCCTCCTCTCCCCTGTCCCCCCCTGCCCCACTCCCCACAACTGTGCTGTATTCACATATCCTTTTCATTTCTATGTACTTCACCTGGTTGCTTTCCATGTTTCAGTGAATAAAGTCAATAGACTCTCCTTTTCCACCTTTTTGTTTACTTTCACCATTTTCTTTTCTCTCTTGTTTTCCTTTCTATTAACCAATTTTTTTTCTTTAAAAGAAAGAGTTAATAATAAATATTTAATAAAGATTTTATAATACATTTAAAAAGTCATTTGATAATTCTTCTGCCTTCAGTAGGACTTCGAAACTCTTGTGGACTTCTTGACTCCTGTAGACTGCTCAGGTCCTAGGTCTGAGGCTTCTTTCATAGTTGTTGTTTTAGATACCGCTGTTGACTAATAGGTTACATGCAAATGCAACTAAGAATATAGAATAAGAGAATCAGTTAGGTTGGAAAACACCCTTTAGATCATCAGGTCCAACCATTAGCCTAACATTACCAACTCCACCACTAAACCATGTCCCTAAGCACCTCTGGTGGTTTGCAAGAACTCATTGGTTTACTTTCATTAAAATAGTTTCACCACTTTCTTAACCCCCTGCATATATGGTTTATCATGATCTGAAGTTTGCAGGAGTTGTAAGAAGATCGGTTTTCTACCTGTGTTTGCCCGTGTACTATTCACTGAGTAGTAGTTCATAAGTTGAAACTTCTTAAAATTCAGAGATGACTTTAAACACAGCTGTATGGTTTTACTGTGATTGCAGCAGACCAGGTAAGAAACAAACTGAAAGGCCAAAAATCTTTTACTTGCAATGGTTTGCTTTGGTGTTAAAAGTGTGGTTTAGATATGTGGTTTTATATAAATATATGTATGTATCCTTTGACTTAGTTGACAAGAATGTATGCAATCTCACATATTTATGAAAACAAACGTCCACAGAGGAAGTCTGAATGGACTAGGAAATTTGAAAGGAAAATAGCAACCATGCAGTAGCTCTCAGTTCTAGACTACCAAAACCCCAGCAACATTTCTCCTTTTCCATCTAACCTGTAGCTTCTAAACATCCTTCAGAAAATTACTTCCTGTTCTGAAGTGAGGCTGATACTATATTTTTGTCTGTGAATTAGCAGAGCCCTTTGTTTTTCTCTTGACACTTTACACTAAACCTTATTAATTGTTTCAAAGAAAAAGCATTTTGCCACATGCTTTTAGAAATGTGGGGTTGCACAAACTAGCACATTCAGTTTCTGTAGGTGTGATTACCTACTTTCAGGGTAGAAGTACTAAGAGTGCCTCAAGGTTAGGACAAGCAAAAAAACACAGTGTAAATGAATTAATCATTGTTACTAGTAGTCAAATACAACTTCTCTTGAAACTTATAATGTAAGTTCCAATTATTTAAAACAAATCAAGACTTGGCTCTGAATTGTTGTTTAAATTTCTGTGGAATATTGATAAGCTTTCAGAGTTTACAAATATTGAGGACTTATTAAAGCAAGGTAGAAAAAAGAAAACAAACAAACAGAAACTACTGCTGAAATTTGTGTTTGCAGATGATTAGTATAATTCTCACATGTGTTTTTTTCAAATGTCATTAGAACAAGTAATGGTGACTGTCAACAGTGATGTACATAATAACTCAACTGCATCAGATAACAACAGACTGGGTAAGACAATGCTGTTCTAGGAAGTATTTGTGCCACAGGGTCAGCTAGTTGAATTTTACACAGGGCCCTAACATAGCATTTTTTAAAGTTCTTAGCCTTAGGCTGTCAGGTAAGGTTTGGGGGATAGGTTTCTCCATCTTAGAACAGAACATGTCTCAGGGATTTTACTTGTGTTTCAATATGCCATCATATTTAGTTGTTGATGTTTAAGTTCCTGTTGATATTTAAAAACAGTAAGTGTCAAGATAATTGACTAGTATTTCCCCCAGGTTTTTCTGCCTTTACAAAGTCATTTAATGACATTAAGGGCAGGAGCCTGTTTGGAGCAGGCAGAAATGATGATATACACAGAGCTGAAGTGTGGAAAGTTACAGAGGAGCCTGGTGTTTTACTTAGAATATCTCTGTGGTGTAGAGGGGTATCCTTCAGTTAGTTGGTGTAACGTCCTAAAGACAGAAAACTTGATTGTGCACACCAGGCTTGTTCACCATAAACCTTTGCACAAGGCAGAATACCTGACTGAAGTTTTTCTAACCCATGCATAGTACAGTCCCTGGTTGAAAAATTCTATATTACATTACATCTCAATATGAGTATTTTTCTATGTTAAAGACAAATGTATAGCACGCTCTATACATTTTTAGTAAACAAATAAAATCTTGGGCCACAAGATAGAGCTAATGTTGTCATTTTCATATATTCATATACAGTTTTTATGCTTTAAATGCATTTTATGTGTATGTGTTTGATTGTCAAATATTCATTTGTGTTTGGTTTTTTGTATTAATTTTTCTTTGTTTTTCTTTTTTTTTTTCTTTTTAAAAGCATGATTTCTCACATTTTATTTTGTTTCTTTTAGGTTTTGTTTTATTTCATAAGATCCCACTGGATGGGTAAATGAAATAAGGAAAAGATGAGAGAGGGGCTGTTGAGCTTGTGGAATCTGTATGCTGAACAGTAGGGAGTGGACAGTGTTCTTACCCAGTGAAGTGTCACCTCCCTTGGTGTACATTCAAATCAGTAGCTGTTTTTGCAAGAGCGGGGCAAAGCCAAGCCCTGAGGCAGCTAAAAAACTCAAGAAAGTCCAGAAATAAGCTACCACACCCTTTCATATTGCCTTGTCCTCACTGTATCTTCCAAAATGACATTGAGATGAAATGACATTATTGTGTTTCCTCTGTCAACTATTTTTTTCTGTTTGAACTTAACTGGAAAGATGTTGGGTTTATAAATAATATTTATCAAGGGTGAACTGCAAAGCTGCTTTTGTTTTATTGCATTAATGCTTCTGCAAAACTTCTACGTTACTTGAGTGTGTGTGTAAGGCTCACTGATTTCAGTAGCAATGCTCACATTCTTTAAAGTTAAGTTCTTGTAGATATGCAGGATATGGTCTTATATCATGAAGCAGTAAATTGCAGAGCTGGCCCTGCAAATCTTATTATGAATGTAGGTCCACTGACTTTACCAGGGAGATGGAGAGTCTAAAATGTGTACGGAAAGGTGGCAGTACTGTTTGTGAGTGTGTTTGGGTATTGAAGCGGCCCCACCACTTAGACATTCAGTTAGGTCATGCTTATTCAAGATAGTCCATAAGTTAAGGTTGGATATTAGAAAGAAATTCTTTACAGAGAGAGTGATCAGGCATTGGAATGGCCTGCCCAGAGAGGTGGTGGATTCACCGTCCCTGGAGGTTTTTAAGATGAGGCTGGATGTGGCACTGAGAGTGCCATGATCTAGTAATCACAGTGGGGTTGGATCAAGGGTTGGACTTGATGATCTCGAAGGTCTCTTCCAACCCAGTTAATTCTATGATTCTATGATTTAGATAAACATACAAATTTGTAGTAAGACAGAATGCTGATTCTGAGCCAAGAACAAGAATAACAACAGTATGTGGCTGTTCCTTCAGACTGTAGACTTAAAGGCTTGTTTAACTGTTCATATTTAACTGTGAAGTATGCTTCAGAATATGCTTCAGTATATTTCAGGGAAGAGATAACTTTAACACATACAGCTAAGTGAAGGCATGTGCATATTGCAAGAGCAAGTATGGCATTTAGATACAGTTAAATTAATTTTCATTCTATTTACCTGAGTTTCTGCTTTGATCTTTTCAGTTTAAGGAATTCTAGGAAATACGAAGTTTCTGGTTTGGTTGTTTGGTTTTGTTTTTAACTGAGAGCTACAAAGACTAGCAGCAAAAAACCGTGATGTTTCTGTCCATTTTGATTACATTTTTGAGATGTGTAATAAAAAAGCAGAGTAGATGTCTCTCCAGTATTTGCTTTTCATTGTTACTGCTTTTTAATTTCAGCCATTTTCGCTCTTCCATTGTAACACCATTGTCTTTTACCGCAGTCTTTTACAGCCATACACCATACTTCTCTTGCTACAATACTGTCTTGACTCTTTTGTACTATCTCTATAAACTTTCTTGCTTTTTGCCTTTTAAGATTCTTAGTCCTTCAATTTTTTGCTTGTGTTCTCTTGAGTCTCTTGCATCCGAGTTCTTTATTCCTCCTGTGCTCAAGTTTTGGAAATAGCCTTTCTAGTCAAGAAATATGTCCACATTTGCATTCTTCTAAGCCTGTGTGGTGAGGTATTTCCTCTGTCTTGCCACTGGTTAGGCATGGGGAGCTGTAGTTGCTAAAAATCTGTCCCAAAGATGTGTTCTCCTCCCCACGCTAAAATGAGGACAGAGCTGGAAGTCTACTGATGACCTAGGAATCGTGTTGTCTTTGTCGCCCTGCACATACTGTGGTGATCTGGGGAGGGATGGCAGCAATTAAGGATATCCATCATAGTTCTGTTTGAAGTTGGATGACAACAAGTGCTCTGCTGTTCTTCAAAAACAGTATTAGGAATGTTTGACTTTTTTTCCTCCCTAAGTCTGTGTAGACATAGTCTTATTTTTCAGAGATCATAACTTTCTCTTCTGATTACTGATTCACTTTTAATTTCCTTTTAATTATTTTCTTCTCAGACTTCTTGCTTAACCATGCATCTGTCTTCCTGTTGAAATATCTGATGTCATTGAGCTGATGCTGAATGAGTGGAGAATCATTTAGCAGCAAGATCTGAACTAAAGTCAGTGGACTTACATCAGACATATGTTGGATTGTGAGCAGTGCTTGACCAGTATCTGAAATTCCAATTTGAGGTTTTGCTGGTACAAAGTCAGCATATCTCAGTTATGTGCTCACAATTTATTTCCAAATAAATGAGGTGAGAATCTGAACCCTTTGCTTTTGGCAGGGAAAATGAAAACTCAAAGAGCTGGAATTTGGCAGTTGATTTTTGAAATATTTAACTTTAAAAGGTAGTTCTTTCTAATTAATAATATTTATATGCATAAATATGCACAGTTATTGATTGGGGATTTTACGGTTTTTTTTGTAATTTATTTTGTAGCACTTTGCAGTTCATCTTTGCCATACAGGGGTAGATTTGACCTTCAAATGTTTCAGTATGTACTGACACAGTATTTTGGATTTTATGTAATCATGGAGGTAACTTCAATAAACAACAACTGATTTATGCATCACTGATATATATATATATATATTTATATCTATATTGTAGAATATCCTTCTTACATGTTTTGTACTACATTATGTTAGCCAGACGGTGCACTATTACTTGATACAGATATTCACAAAACCTTATGAATTGCAGCACCCGATTTGTTACTAATAATGTCTTAACACAGAAGTTTAATGCTTGACGGAAAGACTGCGTGTTCCTAAAATGGTTCCTTTTCAGTATGTGGACAGAGCCTCTTAAAGCTAAGGGAGCTTAATGTGGAAATTACGGTACCGACTAGCTCCTGTCTTTCAGCTTGATTGTAAGTGACATTGCTTGTAACTGTAGAGATTATGATCTGCCCAAATGGTGTCGGTTTACCAAGGGCTCAGTTAATTACAAATTCTTGACCTCCTTAAAATAAAGTGAGACTGAAACTAAGAATCATGCAGGAACCATTAACATGGTAAAAATTGCTGAACAGCCAGGATTTGACATTAAAAAGCTTTTATATTGTTTCACTGAGCAATAAAAGAGGCTATGAAATGTCTAAAGGCAGAGTTGCTATTTTCTTCCCCTGTGCCAGACATGAAACTAAAATAAAAACATATTTCTAATGTTCTGCTAGAAGGGGTTTATTTGTACTAGAATTTATTTTAAATAAACATTTAATATACTCAGAGACATACTTAGATAAGCTGTTGAGTAGTTTGATGGATAGATTAGTTTGGGGACTGGAGAGGAAGCGCTGCCAGGGATGTTTTGGTTTGGGGCAAGTCGTATGATCCATTCTGTTAAATAAACCTCTTTGTGTTGAATTTGGTCAAAGTTTGACCAGTGGCCAGGTCTGTATTGCAAACAAGTGGATTGTTCCTGGGCAGAGCCCAGTGTTGTACTTACTGCAGCTGCCTGCCAGGCAGAGGGCACTCAAAAAGGCTGCTCCAGAAGAAAGGTGTTTGGGGATCATGTCTTTCTTTTATGAGAGTCATGGAAGCTCACAGCCGGGTCAGACAGAGGCTACTATGAGATGTTTTCATGGCAATATGTCTCTGAGTACCCTAATCTGTGAAAGGCAGCCTTCAGCCTTGCCACTGCCTTTTTCTACCAGCTGGATTTCTCCCAGGCAGCAGTGAAGAAAAACATGCATTTCAGTGGGAGCAAGATCAAGATCCTTGGGAACAGCAGACAATGCCAAGAAAACCTGTGGACAGCTAGTTGAAAACAATTTTAGTTCAAATAGTTCTTGCAGGAATTAGTCTTTCTTTTTTGACTGTCAGAAGGACTATAAATATATTTTTTCCTAGGAAAGCTAATTTCTGAGCATGGTTTCTCAAAAACTGAAGAACATACAGAATTTTGCCATGCAGGAATGACTAGTACAGTCCAACTGGCTCCTTACTCAACAGCCTTCATGCAGAGGTCCAGTTTGTTAATCCCTTTATCCTGCCATTCATGATAAGTTGGCAATTAATCATCACCATGAAGACCATCACTTTGTTTGCATCCGTTTAAATGCTTAAAAACTTGCAAATGGTTTGTAAAGTTGGAAGCTGTTATCAGATAGATAAAAAATGCATCCTTTCTGGCCTCTTTTTAATTCAACTGTCCTTTTCCAGTTGTATATTTAACACTTGAAATAATTTGAAAGTTTTTAGTGGATTGGGCAACTAAGTATTTTGCTCATGTTTATTTCAAAAGAAAACCCCAAAAGCTTACCTAAAGGTTTTTAGTACTTTCTGCATCTTCATAATTCTCTCTGGCTTCTTCTTTTCCTTCCAATTTTCAGTCATTCTGTTTTCTACTCTTAAGAGAGCTCAATGTCCTCCTTTGTGAGCTGTGGTAAACTCTGTTCTCCACAGGGCACAAAAGTGCAGGGTCTTGGAATATCCTTTTGAGGGGCTTTGTAATCATTATGTGATGTTGTAAAGTATTCCAAATTAAATGTAGATCCATGTTGTTCCAGATTTTGTCATCTGATCTTCAGAGCAAGAGTTTGTGGATGGTTGGAAGTGTTGAGAAATATGAATACAGCATTATAGGGAGCGCAGAGAATGCTGATGTTGTGTATTTCACATGTGTTACAGCCCATGCCATTGTCCCATTTCCATAAGAATGTGTATACCCAAACTTCTGAAGCTATCTTCCATTTGTTCTGTTCTTCTTTTGTTCATACAAAGTAAATCTGCTCTGAAAATAGGAAATGATGTATTGATTGGAAATAAATGTAGCTGTTTAGTTCTACAAGCATGTAGATTGTATGACTGAACCTGCAGAACATGTTATTGTCTTTTAACCAACCTCAGGTTAACTGTTTCCCTTATTTTCATCATAAAAGATAGATTGAAAGAGCCCACATTAGAGCATGTATTGTTTTCATATAGAGATGCTATATCCTTCTAATTTTAACAGCAACCTCCATGATTAGCTATGTTTTTGCAGCTGCATGGTGTGTGGTGGATAAGCATATATGTCCTGGCCTGGAGCAGAGTTGCAGCCAGTGTAGAGCCAAACTGCTTTCATTTTGAAGAGAGCAATTCCCCTGTAATCTCTAGAGGCAGCAAGTCACAGCAGTGTTACTAAGCAGATTATGTCTTAATATAGGAGGAAGCTTGTCTCATTGCATACACATTTTCACTGTAACTTCGTTCCTCAGCTGGAATGACAAGAACAACCATATAAGATTTCAGGGAACCATCTGATATTCAAACAAGTAGAGGGTAAAGTCATGGCTTCCTTATGATGGCTCTGATTTTTCCTTTGTGTAGGCAGAGTAGGGCTCATCATCAGGCATGTCGACCAAACAGGAAAGAAATCTTGATTTTTATCCTGAGACCTTTTTTTCAACATAACTGTTTCATTGATGTTATTGGCTTTATTAGTGTGAGAGCATAATTGGGGTGCCACACCACTGCACAAACCCAAGACCAGAGTCTTTGACAAATATTTTTTAGGTGTCTTCCACTGCCATTCAGAGCTTTATGTTCCTGGGTCTTTTTTGTATTTCAGGCTCAGTTTAAAAACAGGAAGAGTCATTCAGTCAATATCAAAATGTAGAAAATAAGCATTCATTTCTGAATCATTTTTTTCATACACACAAAAAAAGTCATATTCTAAATGATAGCATGAAATTGCGTTCTACCATAGCATCACATCGTGGGTGGCAAGCACTGGAATAAGAGACAGCAGGTAGAAACTGATGCACAGGAAGTTCTACCTGAATAAGAGGAAGAACTTCTTTACTGTGCAGGTGAACAAGCACTGGAACAGATTGCCCAGAGAGGTCATGGAGTCTCCCTCGCTGGAGATATTCAAGAACTGTCTGGATGCAATGCTGTGCCACATACTCTGGGATGACCCAACTTGAGCAGGGAGGCTGGATCACATGACCCACTGTGGTCCTTCCAACCTGACCATTCTGTGATTCCGTGATTAAAGAATTCATAGTTGTGATCCATCAGCAAACTGTGAGCCTTTTCTCCCTCTCTTCCCTCTAATTCTTCCTGTTGAAACTGTTTCATAGTCTTGTAAATCACAGACAATCATTGGTTTTATTCACAAATGCTACCATAACAGTTTGGAAAATCTATATTTATAAAAAATGTACTCGATCAACTTACTTTTAACAGGCCAATAAAGCTTTTAATTCCATATCATTGTGTTTTTCACTGCCTGTAAATTGATCACATCTCGTATTTCATTAGTAAAAGCACGTTGCATTAGGAAATATATAAATCTCTGAGTTCCTCACCAATTACCTGCTGTTATAGATGTGCTATTGTTGTTTTTGTTTTCTGATAAACAGTGAAATTCTACTCCTTGATTATATTTTTATAGCATCTCTAATGGCTACCATATTTATAAAGCACCCTTCAAACCCTGTTTGCAGTAGTTTTGTATCTACTTAATTTAAATGTGTGTGCGTTTAATATGTACCTTCAATCAGATGTATGGGTATTCAGATCAAATGACTACATACTCAGCTGTTGGCCATAAGACAGCAACTTTTACCCATCAAGCCATGCTTCCCCTACTCATTTGATTGGTTAAATACCAATCAAGTAAGCCGTGCTTATTTTCCAAACTGTTTTGAGAAAACATCACTGCTGTGATTTGAAGGGTATGTTTTGCTTTGTGACTTCGTTTGTTGGCCCAGACCATCTGGATTTCTTGACAGATCTAATGAAATGGAGTACACAAATGAAACGATTATGTCACAGTTTATGTCCAACTTTTTCTCTTCTTTTTGCTTTTTACTAGGACGCATCATATTTTCCCATTAACTTGATTACTGTATTTGGACTGCAGCAGATTATATGTTAATTTTTTTGCTTCTGAAATGTTTTGGTACATTTTTCTCTTTTGGGAGCTCAGGAGGTCTCTGAGTATTGTACCAAGTCTGCTTTGTATACCTGTAGGGAAATTTCAAATTTTTCACCTCTTTTAACAGTTGCGATGTTATGCAGTGTATTTTATACATATGCTTTTTTATCACCATCCATGTAAAATATGCTTTTGGAACTAATTTGATATATCCTCAGTATCTAGAAGAAACAGACTCAGTATAAAGATTAGTTCTTTTTCTAAGAGTAGCTTTCAATAAGACTTGCAGGTAAATTGTGCTGTTGATTAAGCTGGTAGACACAATATTTTAAAGAAAGTATTCAAACAATATAAAATGTTAGATTCTTGAAAATGCAAACAGAAGAAGATGCTGAGATCTGTTTGATATTTTTCTGAGTGGTAGCAAGCTAGCCATTGAAATACTCTTAATATAGGGTTTGCAAACTCAGTAGAGCAGGGTGTTATTATCTAGAAAGAACAATCAAAAAATGAAGCTGAGTAAAGGCAAAAGTGAAAATAGCCATTTACACTGCCCGTAGTCAACACTATAAGAAATAAAAAAGTCTTAATGTTCTTGATAATCTAAATTAGTGTAAAAATCCAAACAAGGGTTTATTTTTTAATGAACTGTAACTTAACAGTATTGTTGCAGAAGTCTATATTTTGTTCTTTTAAATGAGAAAAAAGATACAAACAGCATGTATTGGATATTTTTATCTTAAGAAATTGTAATTTGCATCTAATTTCATCATTAAAATACTTAAAGAATAAAAAGTTAATTTAATAGGTTAGTTTATAATTCTGATACTATTTTAAAGGTAAAATGAATTTAAACTCACCTTTCGTGTTGAGTAATTGATGTTTCTTCCTCTATTATGTTAGTAATCAGGCTCTCAATGAAAAATGCAGAGCACATAATAAGCAGTTCTTTGTATGTTTCAGTTCAATGATAATAGTTGCAAAAAGTCACAAAATACTGTTTTTTAATATATAGATAATTGTATTGAAAGACGTTTTGGCAGTGTGTTTTACCTGTTAAAAGTGAATACACTGTGCAGTTTTCTAAAACAAGTGTCAGTGAAGAGAACAGAAAGGTGTGTTTGAAAGACAAATGGAAATTAATTTGGATTGGAGTTGTTGCTCTGGTAATCGAAGAACTGATTTAAAAATCACTTTGTTGTTGTATTTATGCAATTTGCTGTTCTACTGTAGTTTTCAAATTCATAGTTCTTTCCCACTATGCCATTTTATGATGCCATGAGTTCTTCAGTTTTCATTGGAATAAACTTCAGATCTAGTTCCCTAATACATTGCGACTGTCTCAGAATAAGTTAGAATCTCAGTGTGACAGTGTTTTTCATACACGCATTTATTCTTGCCACATAAAAGTGCTGTGCTATTTACACATCTAAAAAGGAGCAAAATATTCAACTGGCTGTTCTAGCCATGACGCGTTCCCAAGATAGCTGATATGCAGAAGGAAAATACAGAAGTATCTGTTGGGAACCACATATTAATGACACCACGGATCACATTTCCTCAATAACTCCTTATAGCTGGTATTAGGGATTAGGGTCAGAAACTAGAAAATGGTGAAAATGCAGATGGGCAATTGGGTGTGCAGTTTCTTGATGACTGGCATGATCCACTGAAGAGTCACCATATTTTCCCCTGGTTTTAGCAAGATTCCAGTGTCTACAGCACTGAAGTCGATGGTTCCTCAGGAAGGGATGCATCATCCCTGCCTTAGGGAACAAGATCCAAGAAAACAGTTGGTTCTATATAAACCTTTGTCTGAGGGCTGGGTAATGTTTCTTTCATTTTGTTTCTCAGCCCATGCTGAGTGTTTGTAATATCTTCACACTAGTAGACGTCCCAGCATAGACCCTGCTGCCTAAACCAGAATTCCACTTTCTTTTTCTAAAGATGCATGCTATGCAATCAATTTTAATGCTTACTTATGAGACCTAGCATGATGCTGAGGTCATAGGTTGTAAGTTAGCTTACACCTTTCATCCCCAGATGGTCCCAGGGTGAAGGTCAATATGGCTAGCCATATCAGAGATTCGTGGTGCACTTTCTACTATACAATTAATGCATAGTCCTAAGAAGTTAATACAATTAATGCATAGTCCTAAGTCTTCACTGTTAAGACACTTCATGTCTTAAAAATCCAGGGAAAAATCCAAGGCCTGTATGTACTGTATTATTACATAATACATCCGTTTGCATTCAGATTCAGAGCTGTGTATGTGCCTTAAATATGAGCTAAAAGTCAATGTGAAAGAATATCAGTATTGTCTTTCTCATGGTAAGCCCTGCTCATTGACTTTTTCATTAATGTCAGGTGATTATATGACTTAGCAAGTCAGTTTGTCTCAGTTTTGTAAGCCCTAAGTAATTTTTTTGGCAGACTGAGGTACTACCTTTGTGTTGTAATGTAACTGTCTGCCTAGTGAAGTCTGTCTTCTGGGTAGCAAGTAGCCCATTGACAAATATCTCAGCCCCTGATGGGTCTTATGAAGGGTTCTGCCACACAACTCTCTGTTATTACTAATTGCTTAGCAGTATAATTTTTAAATACATGGAGTGTTTTTTAAATACCACCCAAATCACCAACTCTGCATTTGTTTGCTTACAAGAATATGCATCAAAATCAGGTAAGTGCTTTGCGATTTGCCTGAGCATTTCCTTTATCCAGGCATCTGAGGTACAGTTTTTGAGGCAGAACATGCCGAGACCAGCTTTCTACCTGTTGTGTGGTACAACAGGTTACCTTTTCCTGTACGTAGGTTTTGTTTTTCCCTTGGGAGTTGGCAGTCTCTTTCCAGGTAAAGAATCACACTTTATCATACTTCATCATGGTGTCAAAAAAAAACCATGAAGGGCCATGTGCCTCTTTAAGAGGAAGGCAAAGATTTATCATAACTACTTCTTCTTTCTAAAGAGGATGCCAGGTTTCCGTTGCCTGCTGCTACTTCACACTTCATTGGAATCCAAATGAATATGTAACTTGTTGCTGTTGAATTCAACTACCCTGGGACACAGGTGAAGTTATTACCTGCCATTAGGAGGTTACGGTGTGACCTCTGGAGTCAGTTGTTCCCAATGGCAAGGCTCCAGCAGATTTTGCTCCTGGGTTATAGTCTGAACTTTGCCCATGGTGAGAGCAGCTGTAACCACTAGTGATATGTAGATGGCCCACATGATAGCGGTTTGATCAGTGATTGCCAGGGGACAGCCACTTATGCCAGGAAAGGGCAGTCTTTGGCAGATGAAGCAGAGAGGCTGAGAATTGAT